>NW_024103674.1:684090-1021340 GCF_003945595.2 Pipra filicauda
GGAAGCTGACAGATGCCATTTCCAACAACAACAACAACAAAAAAAAAAAGACTCAAAATTTAAGTGAAATAGGCAACCTCCCCACAAAACAAACTCTTCAAAAAGATACACAGCACTATGAAATTAATCTAAATGCATACAATTTTATATATTTCTTCAGTGGGACCATCAAACTTCTGCTGCATTCGCTCCTCCAGGAAATAGATACGAAGCTTCAGGTTGAAGTTTTCTTTTTTCAGATCAGTGATTTGCTGTGAAATAAGAAAGAAAATGAGCAAATTATGTGATGTCTTTCAAATGAAGAGTAAAAACTACTACAGAATTTGGTTTTGCTCTCCACAGTGCAATACTGGAATCCAACCCACGGGACATAATTAAACATGTGGATGATACACATACACATATATATTAAATTGTGAAGGTGCTAATTGCACCATATGACACCCAAGTCCAAATAAACATCCTTCCCTCTAAGACTGTGTCACCCACAGAGCTATAAATACCCCAAGCCTTTCAACAGGTTTCTGTCTCCTACAGCTTCAGCCCGAAGCACAGAACATAATGTTCTCCCACCATCTCAGCCATAACATTTTTTCCCCAACTCCATTTCTCACCTGAACAAGAAGAAATCCCATTCCAGCCTATCCCTTCTAAATGTTTGGAGATTTGTCTTTTAGTTTGGTTTTAAGACACATAGCCATGTTGGCACACACATAAATGTTGTGTGTTTGTCTGAGACGTTATCATTTATGATAACATTTTGTTTATTTTTAGCCCTGCACAGCACTTAAGCAAATAACAACTATAAAACAGTACTGTTTAAAAATATATAATACAAGCTGTAGTGCAGACAGTGCTCTTTAGAATATTCCTTCTTTAAAACATTGACTGACTTGACAAAAAAGTATCCAAAAAAATATTAGGCAATTCTTCTATAAGATGGAACTTGAACAGAATATAAGACATTATGTTGAAACAAATATTTTCTAAGGGAAAGCCTGGGAAGGAAGCCTCATTCATGGGACCAAGGTAATCTTATTCATGGGAAGAAAAGCCACAAGCACACAAGGCACATAAGCCCAATCGAACACCAATAAAACCTTTATCCCATCCCATATTTCATAGTGCAATTCTTCGGAGAAAAAAATTGCTTATCATTTTTAACCTTCCTTGTAGAAGCAGTAACATAGTTGATGGTTTCATTAAAGAAAGGAGTCTCCCTCTAAATTTTTTTAAGAGGCTAAGCATAAAACATTCACTCAAATAAGACTCGTGTCCCCTGCCAGATGCTTTCAGCAAATGGAAATCTAATATGTTACAGAGCTTCTAATAAAATATTTATGTAGGCTTTTCCAGAACTGTACAGTGCCATTTGTAAGAATTATTAGCAATACAATTTCTAAAATATTTGGCTTGTGAAACCTAAGATTACTTTTTGTAACTGCACTCAGAACCTGCATCTGCAAACAATTCTTCAGTTTAACAATCCCTGCCCAGCAAGATGCCTTGTCATTATTCACACAAGTGAATATCATCCAAGCAACTGAAAATCCAACTGACTACATAAACTTTGTGGCTCATTCCCACACCTTGTCAGTAGATCATTCCTAACAGTCTCTGCTCATTCAGAAAAAGTCCAAGCAACAAAGACACTCTGAATTTATATCAGTTGAACTTCTAGTTAGTCTCCACACATTCAATAGATTTCTGAGTCAAAAGGAAAAAACAATATCAAAAGAACTCAGCATACCATGATTTTAGTCACATGTATTTCAGTGGCAAGAGAAATAAACCAAAGAGCTTAAGGGCAATATTTCCAAAAGGCAAATAAAACAGACTATGCAACCATAAACCAAGAAGTGAAACAAATGTCGTCTCTGATGTTGTTTCTCAGATGAAAGTTAATTCAGGCAGACTACAATTAAAAAGTTATTGCTTAATAAAAGAGAAGATGTATAATGTGAGCAAGTTCACACTGCAAAGAGATTTTAATGGTAGCTCTCTCAACTTATGCATTTGAAGTTTTAATTCCTTTATGCATTTTGATTTCTGTATTTGAAAAAAGGAATGAAAACTAGGACAATGATACACACACTACACAAAACAATCCACACCATGGACAGCATGGCAGCAAATCCTAACTCAGATTAGTTCCTTTCCCAGCCTGCCTGTACAGAGCCACTTTCATGCCAAATGGATCTGTCAGCAGCAGCTGTGGTTTCACAGCACAACACAGTTTTCACCAGCAGAGGCCTTTTTACAAGACAGCAAAACTCTAAGTGGGCTTGGAGAGACAAGAAAAAACCCACAATTACTATTACTCAGTTCCCTACCTTAATACCCATCACTCTTTCTATCCATGAGCACCTAATAACCCATAATGAGGTCCTCAATTAGAAATCCTTTCACTTTGCCCCTGTAATCATGTTTTCTATCACAAGGTGGTTCCTTCTACATTGCAAGGAAGTGAGACACACCATAAATAATTCAAAAATGTGCACCTCTAACATTTTCCAGCTCAGCACCTTCTCCTAGTCTAAACATAAAAGGACCTTTCCTACATGGATCCACCTTTTGGTCCATTACATCCATCCTGCTCTCTCTGAGCTGCAAGGCCAAAGCCACTCTTTTAAGCCACTGTTTTAACTACATCCTTCTCATGTCCTAAATAAATACCATATTTATAGAAATATCTCTGTGTTTAATGGATTCTTCTTCCTTTATTTGAACGGATCTCTGAGATTCATTACACTGCTGGCATCCATAGAAGTTCTTATCCCATGAGAAGTTTAACAGCTCAGTTTAACATGAGGGGTCTGTAGACACCAGGATGACAGACCTGTGACCTTTCTCCCTACATAACAAGATTTTTCCTCCCTGCTAAAACTTTTTTTCCCCGTGCAAAAGGACCCTGCAGACAATAACCTACTTGCAGAATGTATATTCTAGACTGAGGTCTTTGGGATGTATCACAGTAAAAGATTTTAAGCCTATTCTAATGCCAAGGCAATGTCTTTTGTCTACCCCAGCAGACAAAAGAGAAAGAGAAATAGATACAGACTGTAAAAAAACATCCTTCACCAAGGCTTTCCAAAACAAGCTTTAAATTCTGAGCAAAGAGCATAGTTTCCCCTCAGGGGGATATAAGGCCACAAAAAACTGAGTTTAGAAGAAGCACTCATTTCAAAAACAATGCCACAAAAGATAACAGCAGCTACAGCAGTGCCCTGAAACTGCAGACACTTAACACAGCCCAAAAACAGCAGCCACAGCCTTTATCTGCAGCAGTCATCTCAAACATTTCAGGTTTGAGCTAGAAGCTAAAAGAAGCTAGAGCTTCTTCTCACAGTAAGAACTAGAGTTAGAAAAAATGCAAAACATTTAACAGGGAAGTTGTCCCACAACACAGCTACACCCCAATCAAATCATGGTTCAGTAGATATAAACTTATTCAATTTAAACAACTAATACAATTAATATATTTTAAAAAACCTAATGTTTTCCTTTATATTCTAGTAAGTGCCAAAATAATTTTGCCTGCAGAACTGTCACAATGACACTAGACCTTTACAACAGAGGTATTCTCAGCGCTCTCGTACACAGTTATAAAGTTAAAAGCGTCATACCGCAGCCAACGAATTAAAAAGCCAAACCTGCACTAGCCTAAATGAAAATAAACTTGATGCCTCCCTGAAATAAATCAACAGCAGATGTGCAAACCAAGCTCTGGTGCTTGTGGTGATTTGCAGGAAGTTTTGAGCAGAGGGTGCCAATTTTTGTCTCACAACTTCAGCGCAGCAGTTGGCTGCTCTCAGCAACAAGTTCCTGCCTCGGTTTTGGAAGCAACACTTAAGAAACGGAGGTTCAAAGCACAGACAGGGACATCCACCTGGCCACACCTCCAACAGATGTGTGTCAGCTGACACCAGCTACAAACCTGACCCCAAGAGGCAACACTTCAGGCAGCATGCTGGGAATATCTTGGCCATAAATCTGTCACCAAGTCCTATATTAACAGTCTGCTTACATTTTCATAGTCCTTCATGGTCCGAGCTCGAGTTGGTGAGACTGTATCTTCTGCCACATCTGGCAACACTAGACAGATTTAAAAAGACAGAACAAGTTCAGACAGCGGAATCCCTAAGCAAAAGCTTTAATTTGGCAAAGTCTACACTAATCTAAACATAATAAAAGAACACCTTTTGGGAAGCAAGGGAGGCGATGATGCTTTGTCCCTTGTTTACATCTCATGTTAGTGCTACTAAGGAGTATCTAGATTTCTTTCTGATCACAATAAGCTAACACTTAAGCTCCCAAATTCCAGCATCACCCATTTAAACCATGATGAAATTAGGCTATGTGAGGTGCACTCACAACAATAAGTCCTCAGAGCAACTACAGAGGAATCCCATATTAAATTAATTCTCATTAATTTACTAGAAAGCAATTCAAATCTCTCAGTATCTCACTGGTCACAGGACAGGCCTAAACCTCAGACTGAAGGAAAAGATAAACAGAGGAAACGGCCAGGATTTACATTCCTAAAATTTAATCCCTCCTGAATCTACAAGTTCTGTTTGCACACACATTCTGCAGCAGCCACATTTAACAGAGCTGCATAACTTATTTCCACTCAAATCTGAGAGACTAAACTTCCATTCAGAATAATGACAATGTATAAAACATGTAGCACTTACATCATCTTAAATATAAAGAAGATATAGCTGGGGACTCAGACTGACTCTCATATTAACTAAAAGAAAATATTTCATTTAAATCACTTCCAAAATTGCTGTGCAGCTGTGTAGAGCAGTCTTAAAAGTTACCCAAAGAGTCAGTGGTTTTCACATCTTGAAAGTCTAATTAGTTTCACAAGGCAGCTTTCCTTGAGCAGTTGCACAACAGAGCAGCACGAGTACGTAATTTATATTTGCTTCCTTCTGTGAGTAAATATAACTTCCTGGTAAACCATCTAATTTGATTTATCTTAGCTTCAATTACTACTTCACCTATACCATGAAGTCAGCCATTCATAAAGAAAGTCAACACGTTCATAAAGAAACACATTCACAAAGAAACACATTCATAAAGAAAACCAAAACAGACACCTGAAATTGACCCTAACGGAGCCCAGGACAGTAAACAACAGAGGCAGGAGGTTTCAAACCGGTATTGTCCAGACATTTTACTCTAAAATAAGTGTTTCAAGCAAGTCTCCCACACCTGAGGATGAACAGTTACATGGCACCTGGCAACCTGATGGAGCTACAGGAGGAGCTTTTCATAAGGACCTGGAGTGACAGGACAAAAGGGGAAGGGCTTTAAACTGACAGAGGGCAGGGTTAGAGTAGAGATTCGGAAAAAATTCTTCCCTGTGAGAGTGGTGAGGCCCTGGCACAGGCTGCCCAGAGAAGCTGTGGCTGCCCCATCCCTGGAAGTGTCCAAGGCCAGGTTGGACGGGGCTTGGAGCAACCTGGGCTACTGGAAGGTGTCCCTGCCCATGGCAGGGGGTGGAATGAGATGAGCTTTAAGGTTCCCTTCCAACCCAAGCCAGTCTGTGACTCTACGGTCATCATACAGAAAAATGCACAGGATTACAGCTCCTGTTCAAGAGGAACTGGACAGGAAGGTTTCTTAATGCACGACTAGATAAAAGCCGAGACACCGGGTCTAGATCTTCAGGCAGGCGGGAACTGAACAGCCGAACAGAGACCCGGAGGATGCACAGCGCGTAACAACCCTACCGCCGAGCGGAGCACGGCCGGGCAGCATCGCCTGCCTGGATATTCCAAGCATTTTAAGTACGCGCTCCACAAAATCGCTGATCGTCTTATGTAAGGCTGCGAGCCGCGATGACCGCGAGCAGCGGAGCTCACGGCAGCGACGGCGGCAGCCGCTGGCCCTAAAAGCCCTTCGCTTACACAGAAACACATCACTTAAAAGCGATTTTTCTTGCCCCTTTCTTTTTCCCGCAGGGCTGAGGTTTCCTCCCGCAAGGTTCCCCCAACAGAGACCCAGCCTTACCTTGTCCGCCGGGCGGGCCGGGCTGGGGGTCCCCGCGGGAGATGTCCGGCAGCTGGGAGGCGCTGGCGCTGGGGAAGGAGGAGGAGAAGGAGGAAAAGGAGGAGAAGGAGGAGGAGGAGAGCGCTGAGAGCCGAACGCCGGAGGGGCTCGTCCCGCTGACCCCGCGGCCGGCGGGCCCAGCCCCGCGCCCCAGCGCAGCCCCCGCAGCGCAGCCCCCGCCGTACCTGCCCTCCAGCGCCAGCGGCAGCGTGGGGTCCTCCCCCGGCAGCGAATCCATGGGACGCTCCTGCCGCTCCTGCCGCTCCCGCCGCCTTTGTGCGAGGGTTTGGCGGCTTCCCTGGAATTCAAACGCCCGCAATCGCCGCCGCCATCTTTACGTCGGCAGAGCTGAAGCCGCTGAAGCCGCCGCGGGGGCGCGTAGAGGGCGGGCACTATAGAAACTGAATGGGAGCCGCCATGTTTGTTGCGGGCAGCGGGGGAAGGTGGGCGGGCAAGGCGCCATGTCGGCTGAGGGCAGAGCGGGGCGGGTGCCAGATGGGCAAAGGGGGAGGGAGCCGGCGGGCGCCATGTTGAGTGAGGGAAGGAGCCCGAGAGCGACCCCCGCCGCTCCCCGCGCCCCGCTCCAAAAAATACCCCTTTGGAAGAGGCTTTTGCAGGGATGCGCCACGGCCCCGGGCTCCTGCCGGGTCTGGCAGAGCCGCTGGAGCTGATGGTTTCCATGTTCCCCCCGCAGCGCCAAGCCGTCATCAGGCTTGGCGGGAGAAATAATGACGCTTTAGTTCCAAATTCTAATCGCTGCTCTCCGGAGCTGGCAGGGGCGAAGCCAGCTGCTGTCAGCATCCACGCAGGCTCATTTTGAAACAATCTGGGTTTGTTGGGGGTTTTTTTTGTGAAGCAAAGGTCTAAGCACGTCGGCTCTCCCGCCTTTTGAGGGCAGAAAATGCGATTACATTGAACATTTCAGAATATCGACAGCTGGAAATGCTACACTGGATTAAATGCTGTGGTGTCCCCTCCTACACCGTGTCCCCGAGGGCACGGCCATAGTAACGGTGCCGGAGCCAGTGGAGCTTCAGACACCCCCTTGCTGCCCATCCTGCTTGCCCTCCTTTTGAATTCATTATTTGGGAGCTGTTTGTGTGTAGGACTGAAATATTTCCCTGCAGTATTTACAGCGTCGCCGTGCCGGGACTGGCTCTCAGTGTTCCATGTAAGACGAGGAAGCTCCATCCGTCCCAGCGGGACACTCACCTCACCCACGGGAGTAACCGTGTGCCTTAGATTTGGTTTCCCCTTCTAGATTTGGTTTCCTCTTCGGTACCACTGCGTCAGGTTTCACTCACTGTGTCAGGTTTCACTCTCCATCCTCTGGGCTGTCTCAAAGGGACTTTTACCCGGCCAGGAAATCAGCCACAGAAAAGGGCTGACCATGGGCCACGGTAATTCTGTGAGTTTATCATCCCCAGTTGTCCTGTGCCTGGTGAGCTCTGTTTTCTCTGTGCACCTGCACCATCTCACTGTTCAGAACTGATTGATGCTGTCACCTGTCAAACGCCCCAGGCTGGTGGCAGCAGCCCCTGCAGCTCTGGGTGTGTAGGGTCACGGTGGGCTTCCTATCCCTGCTTCATCCTTTCAGCTTTATGAGTACAAGTGCAGGATGGTGCAGCTGTCAGAGTCCTCAGACTGCCAGGAAATGCCAGGTACTACTCAGCACAACTAGGCTCTTAATCCCATCTCCAATTGGACATGCCTCACGCTTTGCCTTTGGGTTCTCGTGACCCCAAGGGATGTTTGGTCCCTTCAACTCCCCCATGACAGACTTTCGGAGACATTGGTCACGTTATGTGACTGGGACCCTTCTGCAGTGGCCTCTGCCAAGATGAAGTTAAGTTCACAAAATCACGTCTGCCATATGGCACCAGATCTGACCAGCCAGGCTGAAATGTGGCTTCCCTTCTCTACAGAGCAGGTCTTCATAAAATGAATGAGTCCATTCATCGAGAGGATGATACCAATTTGCTCTTATTTAAGGTTTCAGTGAGGTGTGATGTATCTGATGCATGTGTTTAAATCAGTGTCCATCAGCCACATGTACAGAGCAAACCACTCCCTGCTCGTGTGCTGTGGGCACACACAGCACCTCTGTCTGCAGAGCCACGGTCCATGTCCAACATTCAAAAGGAAATCAGGAGGGCCCTCCTTGTGAAGTTTAGTGCTTCATGAAGTGTTTGTCCAATGGATAAAGATATGGATATATAGAGATATACCCATGTCTGTCTTCCCTGGAAGTGTTCAAGGCCAGGCTGAATGGGGCCCTGAGCAACCTGGTCTAGTGGAAGGTGTCCCTGCCCATGGCAGGGGGTGGAACCAGATGATCTTGAAGGTTACTTCCAACCCAAAACATTCCAGGATTTTATAAGTCTATGTATATACAGACAGATAGGATGGGAAATTTCCCTGGGTTACTGCACTGCACAATGTTTTGAAACCTGCAGCAGCACGAGGAAGCTGAGGGGGCAGAAAGGCCTGGGAAATACCTCTAGAAGCAGTTAACAACTTGCCTTCTCATAATCTGCTTAATGTTGTTTAAACTTAGCTTAATTAGCAGCACATTTGGGGAGATTACACTAAATCCTCATGCCAAGAAGCTGTGTTGGAACTTCCCTGCTTCTCAAGGAAGCCCGAGGTCCTTCCCACCTCAGGAAGAGAGTCCCTAAAGACAGTCTGGGAAGGAAGTACTTATGGTGAGTGTAGTGTAGGGATGAGTCGAGCACAAGCTGCCCTGGAGCAGGACAAGAGCCAGTTGCTCACTGTGCTGTGCTGTGGTGGCACAAGGAGGGTGGATGTCACTGTCAGGGTCCTCCTCACCCCCCGGCTCTCACTCTCCACTCTGGGGACCTGGTTCAGCTCTCAGTTCTGCCTCCTCCTCTCACAGCTCCCAGCAAGATTCTTCCTAACTTAAGTCATACACAGCCCGACTGCTCTGCTAATGCAAATCAGGTCCTAATAAACTCCCTGGAATTCCACCGCTGTGGCCCTTACTTATATAGCTCTGGCTCAGCTAAACATTTGAATGAACACTTAAAACCAAGTGCTCGCCCAGTTTATGAAGCCTTACCTCTCCAAGTTCTTTGCTTAATAAGGGCTGCAGAGTCAGACACAGCTTTCAGCAGAAAAGCTGAGCCTTTAGCAGTTGTATTTGCAAATAAATTAATTTCTTAACGCTGCCAACAGAAACAGAAACACAAGTTTTCCACAGACACTCCCCGAAGTGTTCAAAACTAGTGACGCCACACATGTGGATTTCTGAGTATCTATAGCAGAAATGGCCTTTGAAAGACATTTGTGGTCATAAAGAAAGATCTGATCCAATATCCTCATCCCATTTCTAGCTTTGCTCTGAGGGTTTTGTTGTTAATGACTCACATCTCTGACAAAATGTGTCCGTGTGAATGATATAGAAAACAGTGGGAGAACAGACACTGACTGTGGAGATCCGAAACATGTCAGTGTGAGCAGCTGAGGGCTGGGATGGTTCACAGCAGACACAAGAGACCAGAGGACTCATTTTTTAGCTGGATTATCCGACACAGGATGTCAACTGTACTTACGGATATCTGATGTTAAAAAACATTTTTGTGCCTCGGTTCTCATCTCACATACAGGGCTATAATGAAGGAATAATTCTCTTGGAACAAATATCATTACCAGGATGAGATCAGATTCAATCCTTTCTGTCATTGGAAAGACTCCTGCTGAACTTCAGTGAACAAAACCACAGATGCAAAAATCCAAGTGGCATAGATACAAATTATATACATTTATTTTTATTCATTTTAAATAACATTCTTCTGTATAAATTCTGACATATATTCAAATCATACACTTTTTTTTTCTTTTTAGAAATGCATTTGTAAGCATAGCATATGCTTGGGAGACGCCGTGTTTGGACGTGTAGTGAGACTGATGGGTTTCAGTTGGGAGCAAGTACAACTTTTAAGGCCCACATTTTTCTTATTTTAATCCATTCCTCTGACACACAAAGAGCAGAGTCCTGTGGGAGCTCATTCTAAAACTTCACTTTAAAGAGAAAAGTATTTTTATACCCTTTATTTAAAGGAGACTGTGCAAACTTTCTGCCACGTTTACATTGCCTGTAACACTGAAGGTAACAGTGCTGCACAGCAGTGGTTAACTGACCCAGCATACCTGAAGGATGCTCAACACATCCGTTCCTCTTTCCTAAATGCTAAGTTTGCTCAGCCTGGCCCAAGGGAATTACCATTCCAGGGGCTGACATCTCCTGACAGCTCCCCAGGGCCAGCGCTCCTCGCAGCTATTTCCAGCCACGGCGGTTCACGAGACTCGAGATCATCTATTCTCATTAACCCAATCCCTTCTCTGCACATCTGCTGCACTCTGTGCTCACCAACTGCTCTCCCCAGCCGTGAGCCCCCCAGGCTGCCCCAGGCCTGACACACCTTTGTGCCCTTTACCTGCTCCAGTCTGGCCTCTCGCCTTTACTGCAGAACTGGGCTCACCCCATACGGACCAGCCCGGCCCTCATGACCCCAAGGATCGTGCCTTGAGGTGGTTTCCCACACCCACCCAGCCTCCCCTGCCCTGTTGTGCCTTCTCTGAGCTCTGCAGCTGCTGTCCCACACCACGACCCCGTTCTCTGGGACATCCTCACCGCTGGATCCGGGCAGAAGGTGCTGCCCGGTGGCCCCTCAGGAATGCCACATGTACCTGTACTGTCACCTCAGCCCTACAAGATGCCTCCCCCTGCCTCACTGGCTGCTGAGCTGGGCCTCAAAGCAGCCCTGAGAGTCCATTTCTGGTTTACCTGCCCCTGCCCCTACCCCAACAGGGCATAACCTGAGCACCTGGGAAGCCTCATGACAAGCAATGACACAGGTCATGGTCTTGGTGACCTTCATTACCCAGCAGAGGTGTTTGAGCTGTGCACCCCCTCCAGTCAGAGCTGAGTAGAGACAGAGCTAGCTCAGCCTCTTCCTCCCCTCTGTGCTGCCAGGTATGATTGATGAGAGCACAGAGGATCTGGTCTCACATCACCAAAGGCAAACACAAAGCTGTTTATTCTTTCCTTGCTGAGGCATCGACCTCCTCCTCTAACTGTTGTTCTCGAGTGCCAAGGCCTGGGTGGCAGGAGGTGGCTGGTGGGTCCCTGCTGAGTCATTCTCCCATCTAACCAGCCTTGTGCCAGTGCCACATCCTCGCTGTGCCCTGCTAAAGGACATCCTGTGCTTTCCTCTGCCATCCAAGCCTGGGCAGCCAGGTCCTGCCCAACCAAGCTTCCCATCACACCTGCCAGGCCACCTACATCCCTTCATCCAGATGTGCAACCCACAGACAACAGCTGTACTGCCCCCCCCTCGCATCCTGACTGCAGGGCATCCTGACCTCCTCCTCTGCCCAAACACAGAGTGTTTGGAGCGCTCTGAAGGTCAGAAACAGCCCAGGTGCCAACACCTCCTGTGCTGTGGCAGGCAGGGACTAGGAGGGCTCAGCACCTGAGCCCACGCTCTGCTTGTGCAGATGGTCCTTATTTCTACAGTGAGACAAAAATCCTAGTCTGTTCCCATTACAAAGCAGCCCAGTCACACCAAAATTTGAGGAAGAGGTGTTTTGTGGCAGAGATTAAAAGATCTACTAAAGTATTTTAGAAACATTAAAGTGAACAGTCTGTCCTTCACTTTGCCCTCTAGTATCACTCCCCAAAACTAACACTTCCTAAATTACCTTGCCCTACCCCATGAAGTGACCAAGTGCAAGTGTATCACTAGATTAGCAATGCTACATAATTACAATTTTTAGGAAATTTTGTATTTCAGCACCACCCTGCTCTTCAGGAGTTCCGTGAGTAACTCCAGGATTAGCAATATCCAGATTTTCTCCTCCAGTCCTCCCCCGTTTTATTACTAAAAGTAACCCTATTATGAATGACATCAGCCAGATTTATTACCTAAACTATGGAACCTCACCCAGGCCCACAGCAGGCAACTGCAGCTTTCCCATTGGGCCTATATGCATTTCCACACTCTGCCCTCACCATTTCCCTTGGTCAACCTCAACTATTTCCCTCCTGCCTTTTCGTGCCTCATCTTCAATTCAAATTTTGAGGCAGAAATGGCATCTTTGTGCATGTGTTTAAAGCACCTATTTCCCCCCCCCCCCAAGCCTCCAAAGGTAAGAAAAGCCTCCACGCAGCACCAGCAATCAAATAAATAACCACCACATTCTCCCCACCATTTTTCACCTGGAGAAATACCCACTCTTGCCTGGCTCTGAGGATGCATCCGCCAGCTCCTGCTGACCTTTAGCAGGTACTTCACTGAACCTCAGCATTAATTGCTGGTGAAGCCTCACCACGAACAGCAACACAGCTGCAGCTCTGGGGCTGGGCAGGAGTGAGGTGAAATATTTGTTCCATGCCCCGTTTCAATGCAATGGTTTGATTTCCAGGGGTGGGACCCCCGTCTTGAGGCTCACAGGCTGCAGGGACCAGCTGAGGAGCTCCCTGGTGTGACCTCCCTGTGCTGTGCTGCCTGTTTGGTGTTCTCCCTCTGCAAACAGCCCACCAGCCTCCCACAGAAATCAAGGGACTCTCTAAAACCCGTTCCCTGTAGGTTTGTTTGACAGCTGACTCCCCCCCCACCTTGTGCTACGTTAAACTCCTGAAACCACCCATGGTACACTTTTACCTGTTGAGCCTCGAAGTGCAGATCTGCCCCTGTGAGCTCCTCATCTCAAAGCTGTCTCCACCCAAACCCAGGAGACCTTTGCTTTTGCCCCTCGAGAGGCCAGGAGGCTGCACTCAGCCCTCTGGCACATCTGCCCCATCAGAGGTGGCGATGGGATCCCTTCACCCCATGAGCAGCTGCTTCAGAGAACCTCAGCCATGGAGACCAGGCTCTCAGTGTGTTCGTGACAGTGAATTTGCATTTTGGATAGAGATTTAAAAGCAAACAACAGATTGGTACATCCGATTTTTGGACACCTACTCGGCCCTAGTCATGGCAACACTGGTATTCGCTCTATATTTAAAGGAATGGCAAAATTTGACAGATGCAAGTAGGGAGCACTCACATTTTCTCTAAAAAAGAACGTTATTCAATGACACTAGAAGAAAAGCTTTAAGCAGTCGTTGTTTGCCAGAGGCCCAGCTCCAACAATATTGCCATCTCATTTACATTATTTTAAACAATCCTCATGTTTTGTTTTTGTTTTAATGCCACTAACCGCTGTACAATTAAAATCTAGAGGATAAAACATGACCTGGGGAGTAGGGGAGGTTGGGAAGGGGTTCATGGTTACGTCGTTGGGGGAGTTTTTTTGGTTGCTTGGTTGTCTTTTTTACAAATAATTACAAATACAATTCCAAGAAGATATATTACATTTTATATACAGAACACACCATTTCTATCAGGGTAGGGTATTAAGCCTGGCTTTTATTTTTACACGGCAACCCTGAGATGTCTTGTCGTCTTCCCTTGCACAGAAACTATACAAGTTCATTAACTCCTTCTAGAAAAAACTGGATTGCTATGCTTTAATAGCATCATCACCCTGTATAAATACTCAGAAAGGGAAAAGCTTAGTCTCTTCCCTAATTTAAATGTTCTCATGATTTTTATCCTGTTTCCCTGCTTAGTGGAAACAGATAATGGTGACTTTTTTTCAAGTGTGCAACTCACTCCTCTACTTGCCTTTTGGTAGCACAGTGAACAATTATTTCCCTTTTTTTTGTCCTCCTTTCAAACAAATTTCTATCAGGAACTAAAATGATGCCTTTCTAAAAGGTTTGTTTCCTGAAATTCCACTGTTACTTCATGAGCTACTTCTCAAACTAAAGGATGCAGACACAAGTGTTGGGTTGGCTGGAAACGAAGTAGCTTCTGATTCCTCACGGGGGTTCTGCTCTGTCCACCCCACCACCTCTTCATTACAAAATGTTTCAGACCAGCACAATCAAGTGTTTAACAACAGTGAATTCTATGGATCTTTATGGAGAACAGGACACTGAATGCATTTCACCACATTACCTGGAATTCGGATGTACTACACTGCCTTCTGTTCACCTGCAAGCTACAGCACGCCCAGCATCAGAGTATCTGAAGAGCAAATTCCTCTGCGTGGAGCCTTGGCACGGATCCTGATACCCCTTCCACAAGCCCTGTAGCTTTTTGAAGCCAACTTTGGAATAGCTGGATCGCTCCTAAGCTTTATAATTATGCATGGGAGTCGTCAGCGTTAGCTGTCCGTTCGGTGCCACTTCGTTCCCGTCGTCCTCCAGCAGCCCCGACACGTCGGCGTTGGGAATGCTGTCGTGGTAGCTGCTGAAGCTGATGTTGTCCTCCTTGAGCTCAATGGTCCAAAAAGGAGCGTTCAGTTTTCGGTTCTGATACTCACGGTACATGTAGACGGCGCCCACGAAGCCCATCAGCAGGACCACCACGATGATGATCACCGTCAAGATAATGATGTTGAACTGAGTCCACGACACGTCTGCGAAGGCAGAGGTGCTGTTGTCAGAGGAGCTGACGGGAAATATCGTCTGTAGAGTTGTTGGGGACAACGTACTGTTCAGCACTGCCGTGGAAAATGATGTTGCCTTGGTGGTGTTTGGAGCAGAAGTTGTAAACTCCCTTGTTTCTGGGCCAAGAGTAGCTTCTACGAAACAAATAAGAAATGATCAATAAAAATCTGCTAAGCTGGAATCGAACACAAACAGAACAGATTTGACATTTATGTCAGTTATTATGGCAATTAAGTCTACACTGTTAAAGCTGGTATTTTTTTTAAAATAGTTTACAAAATGGTTCGCCAGGGTTGGGTTTCGTGGTTTATTAAACTAATTCTGTGTGCTAAGTGCCCATGGACTGAAGCATCCCTATGAAAAATCTGGTGCTGGAGGGATAAGTGAAGTACTCAGGATTCAGTGTTCCATACATGAGCCTGTGATGAGAGCAAGTCACCCAGCCCAGCTCCTGTTCAGCCCACGAAAACGGGGCTTTACCAAGCTCAGCACATTTAGACTCTGAACCAACGTGTCACTTGGTGTCTGTGTGGCTGCACAGTCAGGCTGGGAGGACACAGCAACTCCAGGAGCCTAAACCCCTCACAACCAGTGCACCAGATGCAGGATTATTTTCATGACATTATTTCTGTCTTACCTGTACAAACAAGAAGATCAAAACTGAGAAAATGAACCACAAGTATTCAGCCATCACAGCCTTTAGCAACAGGCTTCAGTGTTTGCACTGCTTTAGGTAAAAGGGCAAAAAACCTCAGTTCTGCTTTTGAGTGAGGAAGTTGTACACAAACCTCACGGAAACCCCCTGCCTGCACAGCCAGAAGCAGAAGGTGACCAAATCACAACAAAAAAAAGACTGTGGATGTTCTTATGGAGCTTTCAAACACAGCAGGGGCCAGTTGGGATCCCGTGTTGGTTTCAGCTGCTGCCACATGAGCATGGATGGGAAAGAACATGGGAACTACCAGAGTGTGCCACGAGCTCTGCCTTCTTCTTGGCACTAAATATCCAAGAACCTGCCTTGCTTCCAGCAGCCACGGGATAAGTACTTTCTCAGATCTAGGAGTCAGTGACAAGTCAACGCTGGAAATCTCATAATTGGGATGCAAAGTCATTATGCCTGCATCAAAACAGCTGAGCCACAGGCCTCAGAGAGCACCATAAATCCTGAGTATTAAGCTCACAAAAGTAACTAATAAAGCATTTCCTCACATGAATAACCTGATCTATTTTAGACTCTCAAGTCTAGGCAGCAGGAACCCTCCAGAAGCTGAAGCCTCAATCAGCCAGAATGTTCTCTACACCTATTGCTCCACAGGATTCTCTTCACCCTCTTTCCCACTCTCTTCCTGCTCTCGGAAAAGCAACTTCATTTTAAACCCACGTACAGCTGCAGCAATTAGAGCTGATGGTGCTGTACAGATCCAGCTCTCCTGAACATCTACTAATTATGACTGAGGAGGAGAGTCACTTCCGAAGGACTAATTTTGCACTAAGTTGCATCTCCAGTGGCAACAGGAGCTGGAAACACTCAGCACATCTCCTGCCACGGGTCCTCAGGGGAACTCCCACGAGTTAACTTTGGGCTGTCACGTTCCCAGTTCATGCAATGAAGAAATGCCTCTGGAATGGGCATCACACACCTAATGGAGCCTCCTGCTCAGAGTCCCCTCCCTGCAGCAGCTCCTCTATTATCTGCAGGTCCTGCCTTAGGCTGATAAGGATACTCAGGATGCTGAATGCCAGAAGGTGTTTCTCTATAGGATAATGGGCAGAATTCTGCAGTAGGAAGCAACATGACATGAGCAAGAGGTTCCTGGAAAACCTTTGACTTTGGGGAAAGGGCATGAGGAATTCAGTCATCCTCCCCAAATTCCTTCATCAACACTCAATCCTTGGCAAGCCCCGCCAGCAGCTATAATTAGGGAAAAAAACAGAACAGAGACAATGGCTGATTCACCAGCAAGGAAACAGCACTTTTCTGGGCTTTATTTGTGAGTCAGCATCAGCTCAGTGCTGGCACGGAGGCCCTGGGTGAAGACATTTCCTGCAGCTCCCGGTGACAGGGCGGGCAGTGCCGAGCTCCGGCCGCGGCGTCGCTCCAGGGCCGTGCCACGGCGCTGCCTGTTCCGCTCCCGGGGCCGTGCCAGCTCTCCAGATGTCCCAGAGCAGCTCCTTGAGAGCAGCAGCTGTTTGCTCAATGGGCTGCTTTGGCAGCTTTGACGTGAGCATCACATCCAGCTGCTTGATTGAGATGCCAGCTCGGCAAAGCTTCTGCTGCCTCCTGCAAGGAGTGAGCTCCGGCGGGAGCCCACGCGCCAGCTCCCGGGTGGCACAGAGCCACACTGCACCACTGAGTCCTTGCTCTGCCTCACCATGGCAGCAGGAACACCATCCCCTCTGGGGCTGGAAACACTGACTTTAGTCACCCCGCACGTCCTTGGAGTAGTCTCTCCATCAGCCTTGAAACCATCAGAATCTTGGTCGGGTTTAAGGCTCTGTGGGTACCCAGGGCTGGGTTTAGCTTTGCTCAGGCTGTGCAGAACCTGCTGTCTCATTTCAGCTGCCATCACTGAAACACAACTTGGGTGATGATTTCACTCCAGAAGCCCCTCAGAACTAGGCCACTCCAATGCACTCGTGGTTTAGGAAAATCTTAACCTAAAACTAGTCAATGCTCAGTACCTCAGCATGTCAACTTTTAGGCAATTTGTGTGTAAGAAACGGGAAAGAAACCACACACATTTTTAACTGCTTAATAAGAAAGGGGAAAAACAAGTGTCAGGGAAAGAGGAAAGCTCAAAGAGCATGTCCCAGTCCCTGTGAAAGGCGACAATCTTCCCCCACATCAGGAACTGCCTATAACAATGCCATTAAAATAAAACTGAATGGTGAAAGCTACAAGTACACAAGCAAAGCCATATATATGGATTTTAATGGAGCAAGGTCATGTGGATCTTTGCACAAAGCCAGAGCTGTGCAGGGGGAGGTAATGGATGAGCTGATGCAAAAGTGCTGTTTCCAGCTGCATGACAGCACTGTTACAGCTAATGAGCCTCCAACTTTGCTGTATTGATCACCTCCCTGAGCAGGGAAGGACTCTGTGATTACATGTCCAGAGAGCAGCACGGGACTAAAAAACCACATTAGCTCCTGATGGAAGATCTGAATTGAATCTCTGTTGGTGATAAGGCCGAATTTATACCCAGACACTTCCTTGCACTCTGGGTTCCCTCATCTAATACATCACACCAGTAATATTTCCACGAATGGAGCTGAAGATCCAATGTAAGGACCAACCTCCAGATAAACACTGAAGGAGCAACTTCAGAATCATTTTCTTTCATTTTAGTCCAAGCTCTCCTGCTGTGCAGCAGCCCCTTTAAGCACCAGAGTTTGCACCTGAGATGCTACAAACAGTGGATTGGAGACTGATGAGACCCCCAGAACCGCTACCAGCAAATTCTGGTGTTGACTCTCTCTGAAAGTTTGGATCTCGCCTTTCTGAGCTTTGGCTTCCCCATTTAGAAAGAAAAAAAAACACAGAATACCTAAAGTTGGGCCAAGCAGCTCTTGTTTGCAGGGTGTGAAGAGTGATAACATTAAGAACAGCCTTCCTAGGGAACCAGCCAGTGCTATGGAATGGAACAGTCAGTAAGGACAGTTCACTGGGCACTATGACATCAAGCAATGCAAGTCTGAAAACCTACATTTAAATTCACTGCAAATAGGGTTTTCTTTTCCAGCTTATTCACTAACAGTGCCTGCCACAGTCTGGAATCAGACCACACTTCAGGGCCAGTAGGCACCAACACATTACAAACATCCAACTTTCTTCCCTCCACCACAGGCCAGATAAACCTAAACCAACGCAAACAACCAACGCTACTCCCTCTCCAAGCTGCACAGGGGGCTTTGACAGACCCGAGGAGCCTGTTTTACCTTTCCTGGTGCAGTTGCTGCCCTCGGGGTCCCTGGTGTAGCCCTCCTCGCAGCGCTCGCAGTGGAAGCCGGCGGTGTGGTAGAGGCAGCCGATGCACTCCCCGCTGTCGGGCCGGCACACGCTGGGGGAACGCGCCGGGTCCACGTTCCCGCTGCACTTGCAGCTGACGCAGATGCTGTCGGAGTTGTAGTAGCCCTTGTCACACTGGTTGCAGTTGAGGCCCGTGTAGCCCGTTCTACACTGGTCACACCTCGGCACGGTCTCGCCAGGCTCTGGGGGACACAGGAAGGAAAGCAGGGATGTGCCGCAGCCCCTCTGCAAGAGGCACGGGGATTTTTCCCACAAGGCACTCTGACAAAAATCAGCAGCACCCAAGTATTAACCAGACTCCAGTTTTTGAGCTGGAAACACAGTTTTTGAACTGCAGCAGTTTTTCTCTGTTCCTAGGGGGAAAAGCAGCTTTAGGAGTCTCTGATGCCTCACACCAGCCTCACAGAGCACTCTCAGCACGTTGCTAAGGAAAGAGATCATTACTCCTGAATATTTCCGTCTCAAACAGGCAATTTCAGAGAACAGCTGGAACTATATCGGGAATGCTTGTCATCTGCAAGAACTTTTTGGCCTATAAGAAGCCAGAAGTGCCTTGACTGCAAAACTGATTAAGGAAGTATCAAAAAAAGTTATACATATGATTATTACAGCCATGACTTCTCTCAGTTACATTGGGGAATCTCTACTTGGAGTCCCATGGAGATGTTCAGAAGCAGGCTCAGAGGTATGGATGGCTACATGGGCACCTCTCCTGGTTGCCACAGGCTCAGCAGTTTCTCTCTGCAAAATTTTGCAGGTTCTTCAGAGCAGGCTGCAGCAACACACTGGGAGTTAGACCTAGACTTTTAAGATCCCTTCCAACCTAAACCAGCTGACATGATTTTACGATTCTACGCTCCCTCCACTGCACAGCCGCTCTCACGAGAGGCAGCACAAGCACCGGGGACACGTCACAGCAGGAGCTACTTCCACAAGGTGCCCACAAACAGGAGATTCACAGGCTGTAAAAAAACACCTCACTGGGCTGATGCACTCTGAGGGGCAACTTAACAGAAGAGAGCAACGTTCATTGTGAGGAATTAGAGCAAAAGAAAAGGCTCACGTAAGCGGCAGGTGCCGGTGGATGCCACGGTGGAGCAGGGGCAGCGCTGGCAGGCGTGGGCAGGATGGGCGCTGCGGTAGAAACCCTCCTTGCAGAGCTCACAGTGGTCCCCCTCGGTGTTCTCCTGGCAGTTCAGGCAGGTGCCTGGGGAAGGGAGAGGAGCACAGGCAATGGTTCAGCAGCAGGAACTGGAGCAGAACATTTG
Source organism: Pipra filicauda (assembly GCF_003945595.2). Classification (NCBI taxonomy): domain Eukaryota; kingdom Metazoa; phylum Chordata; class Aves; order Passeriformes; family Pipridae; genus Pipra; species Pipra filicauda. The sequence continues at coordinate 703,973 of NW_024103674.1, forward strand.
GAGCAAGAATGCGCGTGGAGCGCTCTCAATTATCCGAGCTCACAGGTGGGTTGGGATGCCCTCTGGCCAAAACATGATCCTGGCCTCTTATGACCTTCTGATGCTCATCCCCTCGTTCCACACACACAGATCATGTGAAAAAGCAGGTGGCCCCAGAAGAGAGGCCCCACAGCTCATCACTGAAAGGTCACTGCAGGTAAACAGGGCCTACCAACGTTAAACTCTCCTCAAGGAAAGGAATTTCAGTTTGCCTTTGCACCAGTGAGATGGAATTTTGAAGCTTCAAGTCTCCCACCCCCACAAGGGGTCCCTCGGGTTTATGTCTTCGGGTTTTTTTGTGCACAGCCTCTTCCTACACCCCAGAGCTGGTGGTGAGGGGTGAGGGTGTGCCACCATCCTGCTTTGGGGACAGACTGCTCCATCCCACCAGCGTGGCTCCAGCTTCTCCATCCCCAACACAGGAGAAGGCAGCAGCGAGTCACTGACCTTCCCAGAGGAACAGAGGAGAACTGGGGGCTCACATGAGCCACCTCCCCTTCCTGGGGAAGCCCCTGAATCAGAAAGTTGACGTGCCGTGTCTCAGCAGAGGCTGTGTCCTAATGGCCTCCAAATTGCATTTTGATACCACTGTGACCAGAGAAGAAAAATCTCCCTAGTTACGAAAGCACAGCCTCTATCCAAAGCCCATCCATCACCAGGAACACGCTGTAATTCAGCCAGCTCCTCAGTGAGGTGGCAGGGAGCTGAGGGAAGCTTGTGTGATTAAATCTCAGTACCACGCTCTGCAAAGGCAACAGCCCCCTTCTGTAAAGCAGGGTGGCACAGAGCAGCATATTCACCTCATGTGAGAGCACAGATTCACTGAGCTGATCCAGCAGCGCTGCTGGGGGATGGAAAAGTCTCATATCAACACCAACCACAGGAAAAAAATCCTGATTTAGGTTAATGCTGGCTGTTAAAAAGCCCACAATAGATTTTCTTATTAATATCGGAACAGTTTGGCTCCCTCACAAGCCCAGCACACTGCATGGCTCCCGTGCCTCTCTTTCCACAGCGATGACTCTGCAGCTGAGCATCCCTGAGCCAGCCTGGAGTGTCCTTGCAGCCAATCCCTGTGCTGAGGGCAGGAAGCAAACCCGGGAAGCAGCTGATTCACCCCCAGCAGGGCGCTGACAGCACCCTGATGACTACAGACACTTGCTCGGCGTCAGCTCCCACCCACTGTTTGCTCTTCCCTCAGCAGCCTGTCAGACACGAGCCAGTGGTTTTTGTGGGAGAGATGTCAGGGTTAGAGGGGAAAATTATCTGCTGGGCTCAGTTTCTCCAGCAGCAAACCCTGATCAGCTGTTCCAGCAGGATGGATTCCTAGGACAGGGCAACTCATGGGAAGTTCATTTTCCCGGCCACAGCACAGGTGCCTTGGACTGTCCTCCACAGGCATCAAGGGGGGCATAAATCTGGAATCACACCTGCATTGTCTGCACAGTCTTGGTCATTTCAGGACCAGTGCCTTTCCCATGGGCAGAAATCACTCACATTTATCCCCACCAGCCCTGCAAAATGGCTGCGTTTCCATGAGTCAGCACATTGCTCAGCCCTGCAGAGCACGCACAGGCCTGCCATCAGGTATCACTGTGGAAAGCCTTAATAATTAATAGCACTTCTCATCCCAATAATGCCCTCAGGAAGGATCAGACCTCACAGTACCCCAGCTGGGAAGAACCAACCCACCTGATTGCACAGACACACCACGGGGTGCAAGGGTCGTGTCGGAGGAAGTGCTGTCGCCTGGGGAGCTCTCACTGCCCAGTTTATTTATTTATGCCCAGTAATTTTGAATATTCCTCCTGGACAGAGCAATGCCAAGCAGGAACCAGCTGCAGAGCCGGCAGAGGGAGCCCAAAGTACAGCATTAATGGGGAAAAAAAAAACCTTGAAAATTTGACAAAGACTACATAGAGTCGATGCAAAGCTGGGGAGGTCACACAGAGTGCAGCCTCTAAAGCAAGCTGAGTGTTCTCCTTATTTATTAAGTATCAAATCTAATCTTTAATTGACTGTTCTCTGTTCTGGTTTTGTTGGGTTCCCCCACCCCCAGATGGAGGAAAATTTAAAAAAAAAATAATAATATTTTTGTCAAATCAACAAAAGGTCATTAACCAAAATGAAGGGTTTTCATTACAATGCCATGGGCAGCGATGGGCAGCAGCAGCAGAAAGGCTGCCTGAACAGCCCCATCCCAGGGACAAGGTCTGTGCTGGGTTTTCTTTGGGTTTTGTTTCATAAATCGAAAGCAGGGAGAACACTGAGGGGGAAAAAAAAAGGAAGAGCAGATTATCCTCCTCCTTCACAAAACCCACACACCCAGCTCCAAATCAGTAACACAGCTGATGTGTGCACAGCTTTAGGGACAGTCTCATATCCTTCAATGCTGGTAGGACATAAGCACATTGAGCTCAGTAGAGGAGAGAATGCAGTAATTCATCCTCAGGGAAATGCAGTAATTCATCCTCAGGGAGCACAGATCCGGCGCCCGCCGCTAACGCCGAGCGGGATCGGGGCACCAGCACTGCAGCTGCCTGTTCCTCTGCTGCCAACACACAGCCCAGGAGGGAACACTGGGGCAGAAACTGCCCAGAAACACTTCACTTGATGGCCTCTGCCTCTCTGCCAGCTACACAAAAGCTCTGCAACATTAGTTTGAATTATTACCCCTTTCTAAGCTCCTGGATAAATATCACAGAACCACATTTCAGCTGGAAGTTTGGATGAGAATTTGGATTCTTAAGGGAGCCCTGTGGCTGAAGTGAGGGTTGCACAGGCAATCACATAACATCTCTCCTCTGGGATCTGTCCTTCCAGTGGAGATGGGAAAGTGATTAGATTCCCCTCTGCCCTCCCATAAGCTGTTCAAGCACAGGTGCCTGGACATTTGCACTTCATCAACATCTGAGTGAGAGACAATCAAAGAAACGATCTAGGAAAATGAACACGGCCAATTTATAAAAAGTGGGCAATATTAATTAGGCGCTGCCAGTTTTTTCCAGCTCTAATCCTGCTATCTGTAGCAAAATGTCCCCTTACGTCAGTGCCAGTACAGTATATATTTCCAGGTAAACAGCAGTTAAACAAAAGCTCTTAAAAAGCCCATGTTTTGTGTTTATGTAAGTGCAGAGAACAATAGAGCCCTGATTTTCGATACAGACTGCTGAATTAAGGCTCTGCATTGCAGCCTGGGGCAAAACACACAGCCTTTATTGCCTTCCTTCAAAGAGGACCAGCTCCATCCTCGCCCTGCATTTCCATTTCAGTTTTAAGGTAAAAATTTTGGGTACTTGAGGCATAAAGATGTAGATGAAGGGGATAAGAGCACAGGTGTGTGAAAGCAAACAGCAAAAACCAGAGAGAAGGAGACAGGTGAAGTCTGCAGCCCCTGCACTCACCTGTTGAGCTGTTGCAGGTCTGGGAGTGGTTGTTGCACTGACAGGGCTCACACGTGGTTTCATTAAACCTGTAATATCCGTCACTGCACTGGTCACACTTCAGGGCCGTGACACCCACCTTACACTGGCACTTCCCAGAGCTGCAGAGGGAAAAACAAACACTGAAACCTGGCTGTACTGGAAGTCATCCAAGGTATAAACCTGCGGGCAGGGTTTTGGACTTCATTCCCTCTTTTTCCTCCTTTCTGCTGGAAGCAGCACATGAAACCCACGAGCAACCGATTCCAAAAAGTGATGGGAAGTTCAAGAAAGGCGAGTCTCTGCCAAGCCAGTTGCCCCGACAGCAATTTCCAGCTGGGCACCAGAAATCATGGCTCATTCTAGAAAGCTCTGGCCCAAAGCCATCCCATTGCATCAGCCCCAGCAGATGCTCCAACAGCCCCTCTCAGTCCCTGCTCCACCGAGCACCAGCCCCGGGTCCTGCAGGACTCTGGGACACCCGTGGTCACTGTGCCTGAACAATAGCAGAGCACCCACATGGATAATGACCTCCCCTCCACACCAGTGCCGAGCAGCACCTCCCAGATTTTCGGGTGAACAGACAATTCCCTGCTCACCACCTGCTCCACCGGCTCCCCCGGGAGCTGGCACAGGATCTCAGGTGTCTCGCTCAGGTTCCAGCCAGGGCAGGTGTCAGCCACCTGCACTCCCTCCACTTCTCCTCCATGACCCCATTTATCCCTTCCACACAACACCTCCACGGATGGAGAGAGGGCAAAGCCTCTCTCCAGTTGACTTCTGCTACCCAGCAGGGCCAGGGAAGTACAAGAGAGGGTTTTCCCTTCCCCAGAGAAGGTTTCCACTCCAGCTGACCCCAGACAGAAGCTGTTTACTTGGGCACAGTGTGACTGCAGGAGGGTGGAGCCCTGCACAGCGAACACAGAGGGCATTGCTGGTGGCTGCCACGAGCAAACAAATACCAGGAGCTATAAAAAGCAAAGGTTACCCTCATTCCTTTGGCTTTCCAAGCCACTCTCTCCACACAGAGGCTTCAAACCCTTTGCTTTTATAAGCGACTTTCCACCCTGGCAGCATTTAGCTCAGCTCTCCCAGGAATCACAGGAATGGATGAAATGCTCTTTCCCATCAAGCCCTGGGCACGGCAGTGGCTCATCCCACCTGCACAAGGGGAACAGCCAACGCCTGAGCCGAGGGGCAGGGAGCACTGAGTGCCTCTCCACGTGTCTGAGAGCCCTGGGGTGACCTGCAGAGAACCTCAGCCCTGCCTGCTGCACAGGGAACCAGGACAGCAACCCAAATAAACAGGATTTGGTCTCCTCCAGGTGATGGATTTATCTGCACACGAGGCAGGTACCACCCACAGACACCCCTGCACGCTGCTGGATCTCCCTTCTTTTGGCTCTCCCCTTTATAACCTCCACCCTATTCAAACACCTTTTAAACAGCTTTGAAATACCTTTTAAATTCAGTATTTCAGGGCTTGCTGTGCCTGCACAAAGCTCATCCATTGTTCCCCCTCTCCTCCAGCTGAATAGTGAGCAAGGCACAATTCACCTCTAAAAGCCTCCAGAAGAATCTGCTGATTAAAACTAATAGAGGCTCGATGCACTGTTGATGTGTTGTTTTTAATTAAAATGCAGTAGATTGCAATGTTTGGAAGACGTTGCTTCTGTTAGAAATCAGCATAATTTAATATTTCTGTTGTTTGTTTGCTTGGCAAAGGAAGAGGAAACACCAAAACAGGGACCTCAGCCCAAGTGGCTACACAATTAAATAGTTCCAGAATCTGAAACCTCGGGCACATGTAATGGCCTGACTACAAGAAGGAAAAAGAAATATGATGTCTCCTTGCTCTCCAGACCATTATCTGGAAGGGCAGCAGGCAGATGCAGGATTCAAAGGGATGCTGGTAAGCAGCTCAGTATGTTTGACTTTTAAAGAGCTTTTCACAAGACCTGACATTAATCCAAACGTTGTCACAACGTTTAAAATAAGCGCAAACAAAAAGCAGCTTGTTTTTATTTGCTTCTGACTGCTACTGCACAGATATTCCTGTAAGAGGGCAGGGCACAGGCAGAGCCAAGCAGGGAAAAGTAACTGATATGGGAAGGAAAATATGATATTTAGCCTGAAAACGAATCTTTGGGAGATGCACCCCCTGAGCAGGGTTTTGTAGGACCAGGCATTAAAGCTGCATCATCTTCACCCTCCCTGGCTTCCTCCTGCAGTCCAGGGAGCTCAGTTTTACTCCCTCCTGTCCCTGATGAGGCCTTTATCTTAAGGACACCCTCCTCTTCCTCCTGGCTGGCCCCCTTCCACCCAGACTCCCACTTCATTTCATTAAAGGAGGTTTATTCCCCCAGTGACCCTGCTAGAGCTCAATGCAGCATTTTGGGGCAGAGTCCCTTGGTTTTACTTGTTAGCTTAAAAATAACAGGAAAGAAAGCTGTTTTATTTTTTTCTGAAGAAATAAAAAAGACTGTTTTGGAAAGTTTGGTTTGAATGCCTCTCAAGCAGACCTTTTTTCAACATGTTACACATGGCAAAGAGCCAAGTCCTGCATGTGCAAGAATTAAATCACTCAGCAAATATAAAGCTTTGCCTGTGGTCATTGCTTCCATAGAATAAAGCCCCCTTACAACACTCCTTTTTATAGCTCCAGCCCAGCAAAGACTGTCAGACACTTTTTAAAGCAAAGGTCAATGATATAAATGCATTGAAACCACAAAAAAAAAAAAATCCTGTTAACAGACCGATTGTGCCCATAAAAATCCAGAAATCTGAAAGAAAAGACCCATAGTTTAATACTTGCACAGCAAGAACTGAACTGGATTTTGAGTATCAGCCAGGAATTTCTTTTTGGGGGGAAGTGGGGGGAAGGAGGGGCAAGGGAAGAGGGAAACATTTTGATGCAGCAACATCAATTGCTCAACTCCATTTCAGATGGTGATTAACTCCAGTGAAGCCAGCCAATTTTTAGCACTTGAAAAAGAATCGATATAGAAGGATGTGTTGGGACAAAACCAGACTTCCAGTAACCAAAGTCGCCTGCCAGCTTTGGCTTCTATTAGATTTTTATGAATATACTTACTTTAGAGACCGTGTAGGTAGTGTGAATCACCAGCACATCATCCATCAACTTTATACAAGTCTCCTCATGATTAAAACCATCACCAGCACACGAGACACTGGCAGAAGGAGCCGGCAGTGATTGTTGCTTGGCAGGGACAGACCACGTGCAAGGCTGGGATCCAGCATGGAATGACCTGACCCTCCAAGAGTGGGGGCTACACACCAGGTTTGGGACCCCCCCCCCAAGGCAAGGGGGAGTTGCATCTGATCCCCCTCATCCCTCAGGCTCCATGTTATGCCTTGGGAGTAGCTGTCCCTGCAGGGAGACAGCCTGGGGCTGGACCAGGATGCAGCCACCCTGTGGACGCAGCCTGTGTCCCGCAGATATGGGGCAGAGGGTTGTAAATAAAAGCAAAATATTGGGCCAGGGAACAGCCTACACCCCAAAATATGCCTGCAAAAACTGTCTGGTTTCACTTCCACTCCCCAGAGGCCCCCTCCATTCCCCTAAAGGGAAACAGCCACAGGATGTGGGAAATCCCATCACTCGCCAAGTGATTTGTGCCACCAGTGGCAACCAAACATTCCCCATGGTGGGATTTTGATGGTCAGGGAAGGACACACTGAAGGGACAGGCTCCACCTGCGACCTTGGGCAGTGCCTTCACCTTGCACTGCTCAGCACAGGCTGCAGGAGCTCAAGGCCTCATCACAAGGGAAACAAAGCATTAAAATATCTGTGGTCTGAGACAGCCCACAATGTGCAGTCACATCTGCAAGGGGTCTCCACTCCTCCTCCACAGAAACATCCTGACTTTAACTGGGACATGACAGGCACAAGATGGATGGGAGGATAAAGGACCATGGCCTTAGGGGCTGTTGGGAGACAAGCTGTGCATAGTTAATGGTGTAACAGAAAACCCTTAGCAAGCTTCAATCATCTATTTTCTTCCTTTTTTTTTTTTCCCAAGGAGGAGGGAAGGGAGAAATTAATTTTGAATATTTTCCCAGACACCAGAAAATCCTGGATGCCCAGATCTCAGTCACAGCCCAAGGACTGCCTGACAATGTCAGAGCCAGCAGAAACAGCACAGCACCAAGCTTTTGTGCCTTTATTTTTAAAACATAACAGACTGGTAAGATTTTGGGGTAGAGTCAGACAAGGAGGGAGCTTCCATGGGTCCCAAACCCTGTGGATGAGCCCTGCAAACTCCCCCCAGCTTTGAAGAACAGTTTTGCCAAATACATTTATCATCTTCTCCCTGAAGCACAGAGAACACCTACACACTCCACAGCTCAGCACCAACCAGGACCAGCCCCAGGAGAGACGGTGAGGGGCCATTCCCCAGCCTGGTGGCATCTCCAGCTTCTTCTCCACCCCATCCCCTCCCCTTTCCCTTGGAAACCTTCAATGACAGCCATGCCCATCATTCATCCCAGCAGGGCCCAGAGGTGTTCCTGGAACAGACACAATTAACAGCAGCAACAGCGTATGAATGAGGAAAATCACGTTGAGCTACGAGCATCTGTAAAACAACCCCCATGAAAAGGCTTTGTCACACTTTGATGGGATAAGACAAAAGGATTCTGCACAAGATTAGGAGGATTCAGAAGGGATGTCTCTAAAAATGGTGTGTTCCTCCAGCGAGCTTGGTTCCTTTAGTGCTGATTTTCTGTGATGTCTGACAGCAGCCAGGGGATGAATCTCTCTTATATTTTCCTGGGTTGCGTGGAAAAGTTAACATTTGAAAGCTAAATGCTCCAAGACACTTTGGTGGAAAACCAACAGTGTTAACACTCAATCAAAGAATGATTTAGGTTGGAAAAGTCTCCAAGATCATCGAGTCTGACCTGTGACCAACCCCCACCTTGTCACCCAGCCCAGAGCACTGAGAGCCACTTCCAGTCATTCCCTGAACACCTCCAGGGATGGGGACTCCACCACCTCCCTGGGCAGCCCCTTCCAATGCCTGAACACCCTTTCCATGAAAAAATTCTTCTTGATGTCCAAGTTGAACATCCCCTGGTGCAGCTGGAGGCCGTGTCCTCTCATCCAGAGGAAAGCACAAAGCCCTCTAAGGCATGAGCTGATCTTCCTTTAGGTCACTTGATTTGAACATCAGCACGTGGGGAAGGGGAGAGCAGGAAAAAGCCCCACGTTGGGTTTCTCCTCCCCTCTGCCTCAGCTCAAACCAAAGCCCTGGCAGCCGAAGCAGCTCCGTGGGAGGGTCAGTGGGGCCAGGGCTGAGCCCCCACTCAGAGCCCCTTTGTGGAGGGCAGAAGAAGTGGGGCTTTATGGGGGCCAACACTGGCCCATTGTGCGCCGCATTCCTCGCTCCGTGCCGGGGGACCGCGGCTGTTTGTGTGGCAGCCCTCGGCTGAGCAGGGACACTTCACAGCTCTGAAAGGCCACTCTGTGAATGTCAAAGGGCCACCTTGTCTGGCCACCGCCGCCTCCGCAGCCCCGGCTCCCCCGCCAGGGAAAGCCGGGAATCTCCAGCCCCGGGGCTGTGCTGCCTCCTCCGGGGGCCCTCCCGGCACCACCCACCAGGACCAAGGGGGCTGGGGAGGGAGGGAGGGAGCGATGGGCAGACCCTGATGGCCCTGGAGAGCAAGGCTGGATGGGGTCCGTTATGGTTTCCATAAGGAAGAGCAACAAAAGTTTCACTCACTGCAAAATTTCAACCCCAGATGGTGTGTCCTGGTTTCTCAGAATAAGCCCTGGAGATCATGGCAACGCAGGGATGGGACAGGAAACCTCCATGCAGAGAAGGACACATCAGTGAAGATGGCAGGGAAACAGGGCTGGTCCCTACTGGACACACCAGTGGTCCCTCCATCCCCCAGATCTCTGCTCAGGCAGCAGCAGAAGACAGGCTGGAGCAGTGCCTGAAGTCAGGCTGGGCAACAACCCCAAACCAGAATCCAGCCACAAGAGCTTAAATAGTTGAGCCAATACTTTTTTTTTTTTGAGGGCAGTCAGTGTTTGCCAGAGCAGCAAAGACTGCAGCAGAACAACACAGGAACGGTAAAGCCTGCTGGAAAACCCACAAAATAACAGGATTTCTGAGAAGCCACAATTACCATAGGGGAGATGATAACAATCCACCTTTCCCTGCTGCTGTGTCCAGTCACTCATTCATTTCCTATCCCTGTCTGCAACCGAATAAAAAGGGGTGCAGGTACAAAATTTACCTGATGTAAAGGATGCAAGAGGCTGAAACAGGAGAGAGATTTAGATAATTAAAGCATGCAGAAAAATAGGCTCTAACAGGGTATTCTTCTGCTTTTCTGACGTCCACATGTAATAATTTCCGCTACAAAACAAGATCTGTTCTCTGCAGAATGATGCTGACAAGGCATTACTGGGAGATAATGAGCCACCAGTTGTGCTCAGCTGATCTATAAAGGGGAGAGTAGCCTTTCTAAAGGGAAAAAAGAGGTGCCTTTTTGTCTGGTTTTTTGGGGGTTTTTTAAAGACAAATCCTTAAGGACTTGAGCTCCCAAGGTCATCTCTCCAAAGGGGAGCAGTGCCCAATGTGGTTTTACTGGACTGATGAAGTACAGCAGAATGGAAATACAGATCCACGCGAAGAAGAGACATTTCAGAAGTGTGATGACACTTCAAAGACAGAAAATGAAGGTTTTTATCTATGCAAAATGAGAACTCCATTGCTTCCCCCAAATAACCTCCTGGGGTTGGGATGGGCAGCAGTCCCGGGAACATGAAGCTTCTCTGATCTCAAACCACAGCCTTGAGCACCCTTCCTGTGCAGGCTGGTGGAGCTCCACAAAAACCTTGAATTGCAATGGATCTGCATTTCCTGGCTAACCAAACAACATCAAACTCTGCTCCACATGATGCTCAAGGTGCCTCCAGACTGTGACCCACCTGGCTGCCTCCCAACACCATCAGGACCAGTGTTCCTTACTGCTTCTCTCCCCTTGATCTCTTTGGCACCTTCCCACATCCCACCAGCTCCACAATCCCAGCTCCCTGCCCAGCTCCCCCAGAAACCCCAGTCCTTATTCAAAGGCCTCAACAAAGCACATTGTCCAGAGCTGCTGACCTTACCCTCACCAGCAAGGCTCTTGCAAACCCCCATGAGCAGGGGTCACAAGATCAGCCTCTCCACACAGAATCCCACCACAAAGGCAGCACACAGGGATGGTCACTGCCCTCCCTGCTCAGCCTCTGAGTATCCCTGCTCCAGGGGACAGCCATGTCCAGATGCTCTCAGGGACACTCTGCCTTCTTTCTTTTTAATATGGACATGATGTCCCCTCGAGGGGGCAAAACATCTCTGAATTAACACTTGGACATTTATATGCATGTTATTCTTTTTTCTCAATGGAAATGAGCGACAGGAGCTGTCTCTTGTAAGATTTATGCCAAGCCTGCAGCACAAACCGTGCAGGAACCAGGAGCACAGAGCTGTCTCCACAGCCAGCAGTAAAGAAAAGCTGCTCAGACAGCACAGGAGCAGAGCACTGCACCCTTGGGTAGTGGGTTTCAGCCTACAGGAACCAAAGCTCACATCACCTCCAAGCCTCTGCTTCCCATTGCCCTTCTGCTTGTGGGGAAACTGAGGCACAGGCAGAGGGAGCAACCTAATCCACAGATCCCAGTTTAACATCATCTGTTTTCACTTGGGACAATGGCAGCAAATATGTGTGTTTAGTCTGCAGCTTTTTTAAGGAAGTGGAAAAATTTTAACCCAGTTTAGATTGTTAACCCAGGTTTAGGTAAACCACAAGGCGAAGCTGTGCCAGGGGAGGTTTAGGTTGGGTTTTAGGAAAATATTCTTCCCCCAGAGAGTGGTTGGACACTGACCAGGCTCCCCAGGGCAGTGGGCATGGCCTCAAAGCTGCCAGAGCTCAAGGAGCATTTGGACAATGCTCTCAGAGACAGGGTGGGATTGTTGGAGTGTCTGTGCAGGGCCAGGGGTTGGACTGGATGGTCCTTGTGGGTCCCTTCCAACTCAGAATATCCTGTGATCCTTGAAACACCCCCCAGCAGCCACAGCTCTCCTCTTGCTCAGTGGCACAGGTCATGGTGCACCAAAAGTTGTCTCTCCTAGAACCAGGGTAAATTAGTTTAAAACACAAAACCTCCCAGGGAAATGGGGAATTGAGGCTGAGCCCTTCTGCCAGGCAGCAGCTTCTCATAACACCATCTCCACTTCACAGCTCTACTCCCCCATGCACATCCCAAATCCTGGGGTGCAAGAGCACCCACACAGGGACAGCTGCTTGTGGGCTAAACTTGCTGCCTCCACAACTGCAGGAAAAGCAAAGCCACAAAGGCCTACCCTAGGAAAGCCTCGGGTGAATGACTTGCAGGAGGTAAATCAGGGTCATCCCAACTCTCCCTCCCTGCTGGGGAACACAGGGAAACCCCACACCAGCACCCAGCAGATGAGCTGCCAGGGCCCCACACCACTGGGCTGCCCTTGGCCAGTGTTTGCAGCCCCATGTGGGGATGGGGCAGGGCTGGCAGCGAGGTCAAAATAAATAAATCAAAAACTGCAGAGTCATTTGACACCTCCTGCTCCCCAGGAGGGTACCACATGCTGCCTCATCCAGGCTGGCCTCATCCTGCTCCTTTAAATCCATCAGCCAGACGACAGGTTTACACGGGAGAGTTATTTTGGTGTGTGTTGAAAGAGCTGTGCCCGCAAGGCTCCTCACACCAGGGCACAACAGCTGTGAAACTAAAAGGCTTTCTCAAACCAAACCTCTTCCCCCTCAGCCTGCACATCACAGGGCTGCTGAGGGAGCAGCTGCTGTGCCATGACTCAGATGGGGACACGAGTGGCATTTGGGGCAAAGCTGTGCAGGGCACAGAGGGCCAGAAACACTGCAATGAGCCCCAGCACTCCCACTGCTGCTGGGGCTGCAGACCATCAACCCACCTTTGCTGCCTCTGGCTTGGCCCCCTGCCCAGCCTTGGGGAGCAGGAGATGAGAGTTCAGGCACAGGACTCTGCTCACATGAAGTAAAAAGGAAAAACAAATGCCCAGGGGTGCAAGGCTGGGAGATTTGGGCTGGGCAGCCCAGGCACAGTGACCTTCTCCAGCAGCATCACCTTCACCTTTGCCTCCTCCACCAGGAGGGAGGTTCCTCCTTCCTCAGAGGACACAGAGACAACTCAGCTTTCGACTCCAGGTGCCCAGAAAATGGTGTGAGATGCAGCTGGTGGGGGCAGCTCCTGGCTGGAGCTACATCACCATGGGCTGGGGCCACTACCAGCCACTCTCCCCTCCCTGTCCTCATCCGCAGGGCTTTGCAGCAGGAGCTCTTCCAGCTCAGCCTGTGCACCCAACATGAGTCACCATCCTCATTCTCCACTACTCTGACCTTGACCATGGCCCTTGAAACTTCAGCTTCGTTCCCCACCCTTCCTCTATGGACTATGAACACTTCCAGGCCACAGCTATCTTTAGCAAGCATCTGCACAGCATCCAACCCAGAGAAATGTGGTTTTATCCGAGGTTTCTAGGCGTTAACCGCAACAGGGACAACTCACTCCCCCTCTCTGAGCAGCCCAGGACTCCATCCAGCCCCACAGCAAGCTCCAGCTTCAACCACACACAGCTTTTCATCTAACAAAAAAACCCACCCAAACCAGAGCACAGAAATACTTTGCCATCTCAGAGGGGGATCTCAGTGGATCTTCCCAGATAATCAAATTTAAACCACCACCAAAACAGACCTTTGATTAGCAGCCATGGAGGCCATTCATAGCGACAGCATGTCAGGTCAATGTGCACTCCCAAAATCAACTCTGTGCCTCGGGAAAGGGATTTCTTTCTATTTTTATTTGACAGTCTGCATTTGAGGTCTAGTTAACAAACAGCAGACTTGGGTTGCCATCTGGCCGGCCCGAGAGCGTGCCGAGAAATAATACTAATAATCATCATATGGTGGTGCTTTAAAAGGCAGTTTTACAAAAGGCTGGGCAAGCTGATTGAAACCTATGAGGCATGTTTTGTGTGCCCCGAGGGCTTGGCCTTCAGGCACTTTGCCTCTCCAATCAGCTTCCCCTCAAAAAGGGTCAGAGTCCAGAAATCACGCCGCTGTTTCACCCGGAGACTGATCTGAACGGCGGCCGCTTCTCTCTGAGGGCAGCACGCAGGAATTCACTTGTGCAACCTGGAGTTGGGCTGGTGCTTCATTAATTAAATAAATAAATAATGGAGCTTACAGGATTTTTCATGTCAACAAAGCAGTAGCTGGCTGCTGGTGTTGGGCAATGCCTGCGTGCCTCATCCCGAGCAGGGACTGCCCGGAGGGACACGCGCCGCTCCTCCAGGGACTCGACAGCAGACACCCAGGGTTTCCAGCACCAGAGCCAAAAATCTCATTCCTGGATTCACACTGCAACGCAGAAGAGGTTCTCCCACCCATCAGGGCATATCCCGCTCTGGGACCCACATCCCTGATGCATCCCTGCACCCATCCCAGCAGCACACAGGCAGGAGCTGTGTCCAGCCCCAGTGTCCCACTTTAACACAACAGAAACGAGGGGAGCATTTGCCCCACCGGGCTTTGTGTCCCACTCCATTTTCCCATACACATCACTACGCACAAGGCTGCCCATCTTGCAGCCATTCTGATGCCCCCAGCCCTACAACACAGACAACTGACCTAATTTTCCTCTTTTTAAAAACACCCAGAGGTCATCTCTGTCTGCAGCAAAACCCCACTGAGCCGGGAAGAGAAACACAGAGCGACCTCTGTTAGCAACATCCCCCCTCCCCAAATCTTCCTCTGCATTTTGCCCTGTGCTGTCTCTTCTAAATGGCTGAGAATGAGAATCTCCCACATCCCTCAAGGCTGTGAAATGGTGCTGAGGAGAAGCTGGGGAGGTCCCTGCCATTCCTGGGCGCACACACGCTGGGGTGTGGTGTGATGGCTCACTACATGCTCCAGCTCCACCTCATTCTCCTTCACAACTCGAAGCATCTCACCTGAAGTTCCCAAGGGCGTTTCTTGGCTCGCCCCACACAGAGAAACGTGGAGAGACATCACACATGTCCGTGCTTCACCCACTGCCCAGTGACTCAGAGCTGGGGCAAGAATGCTCCCTCCCAGTTAACCCAGTTGCTCCAGCAGTGCTTTCCCTCCTCTCCCACCTCTCAAAGATAAGATTTGCCCAATTTGCCTTTCCAGTAGATCTGACCAAACTCACACTTTCAATACTGTGGCAAGCCCTGATGCTTCCAGGCACATCTTCCCAAACCCAAAACAGCTACTAAAAAAAAAAAAAAAAGTGAAAAACTCCATACTTTCCACCCCCAAGAATCACCTTTTTTAGTAAGAAGGTCACTCCAGTCAACTGGAGTGTTACTTTTAAGTTCCGAATTCTCAGAGCTTATGCAAGCAGAAAACTGCAGCATTGAAACAAAAAGGAAGGACATTAACAGAGGGCTTGGGTGTTTGGGAAAAGATAATGTATAAAATAATTACAGGCAGCATGTCCCTGCAGAGCATTTCGACTCTGACTCAGCCTCAGCCTTGGCAGGGAAGTGCAGGTGTTTAATACACGCTGAGCCCAGACCAAACCCTAAAAGACAGAAAGGCAGCAGGAGCCTGGGAAGGCTGGAAGTCACTGCAGGGTGGTTTGCTGGGATCTCCAAGGACAGAACTTGCAGCCTGCTGCGTGTGAGCAAGAGTTGGGGACCCAACGGGTCAGGCTGCTGCTCAGTCCGTTCTTGCAGGGACACAGAGACACCCCCAAATCAGCCACGAACCTCTGACAACCGACAGATCACCGGCTGGAGGAAAAATAATTGCGTGCCAGCTTTTAAAAGGCAAGATGTGAGGGTGGGTGAGGTGAAATGAAGAGGAACACATTCATTATACAAGAGCTCGAAGCATCAGCTCCGGTGACTGTAAAGCCCAGGCAAGGCAGGAGCCCACTCTGTGGTCAGTCTGCTGCTTCCATCCCGAGGCTCGGCAAGGGCAGAGCACAAAGCTTTGCCTGCCTCTGGCATAATGAATATCCTTTTGCAAAATAAACCTCTCCAAAGCCCCTGTGCTCCACCCCGGCCTCCCCTCCCCAGCTGAGGCGTGAAAGCCGCGCTGTCCGACAGGGACTATGGGATGCACAAGGCATTAGAGGAGAGGTTCTGCTTCCGTGCAACTCAGAAATGCAAGTCAACTCCCTTGGGGGCTGCCAGGGTTTTTGCCACAGCTATGGATATTTTTATAATCCAGCCCTTGAAAGGGGAAGAATAATCTTCATGAGTTTTTATAAGACCAGCTTCCTTCCTGCCTTTTTTTTTTTTTTAATTTTTCCTTTAAACACTCACACCAGACGACAAGATTCATTCTTGCCCGATCCCGAGTCCCAAAACACCCCCCAAATCCCAACGCCACGCGCACAGGCCCCGCAGGAGGGACGCCTGGCCTTACTCACTGGTCACACTGGGCACTGCTGGAGCCGGTGGGGCTGCAGGCACAGGGCTGGCACCTCTGGGTGTCCTGCTCCAGGTAGAATCCGTGGGCACAGCTCTCGCAGCGCAGCCCCGCGTACCCGGAGAGGCACCGGCACTGCCCCGTCGTGCGGTTGCATTCGGACACACCAACACTGCCCACAGAGCTGCAGTTGCACGGATCTCCTGCAAGGGAAAAAGAAACACATAGAATCACAAAATAGGGTGGATTGGAAGAGAACTTAAAGTTCATCTTGTTCCATCCCCTTGCCATGGGCGGGGACACCTTCGATCAGACCAGGTGGCTCCAAGCCCCATCCAACGTGGCCTTGGACACTTCCAGGGATGGGGCAGTCACAGCTTCTCTGGGCAACTCATGCAAGGGCCTCACCACTCCCTTTGTGCACCCCAGGTTGGAAACTTCATCACTGGAAGGATGATGTTTGCTTTAAAATGTTGAGAGCACACTGGGGTTTGAAACCCCATGGTTTGTTCTTCAAATCTCTCTCTAAAGAAGAGTTAGAAGATTACAGGTACAACTACCTAAAATACACATTTATTTTATATATATATATATATATGTAACTGTATCTAATGTCTGTGTGTGTATATACACCCATATTCACCCTCATGGTTGTCTGGTTCCATCATTCCAGGACCACACTAGCTGTGTAATATTAGCATAAAATCAGCAACAGGTGGCAAAATCATTAATTATAAGATTCTCCATTTCACACCACTGGAAAACTCCTGCTTTACCAGCAGGATGGTCATTATGGTGCAGGACACACACCAACACAATGAACTGGAACCAGCATCTCCCATTCCTGAAGAAGGGATATAGAATCCCCTGAAAATCTGCCCTCGAGGGAGCACTGAGCACATGAAAACAGCTTTAAAAACTGGGGGGATGGAGTTGTGGGCAGACAGAGACCTCCACCACCTAAACCACAACATGTGAGCAGGGACAGCTCTGCAGACCCACATCTCTGCTTTGGGGACACTGTATTTACAGGGGTTCTGGAAAGCACACACTGAGCAGCTGCTTTTTTTAAGAGAGAAGCAAATCTTTTGATCAAGTGATGAATTCCCAGTCCCCCCGCACGTTATTTCTCATAATACTTTAAAGCCCCAAATGCACTGAAGAGAACAACCCTCTCCCCGGCAATTTGTTTCTGCCAAGAGCTTTATCTCCGTTCTTTCATTGCAAAATATTTAGTGCCTTAATAATTTAAAGTATTTCTCTGCCAAGAGTGAATTATAAACAAGGATTATTTGCAGAAATAGCGCATAAAGTATCGGGGGCTTTACGCAACTGCTGGTGTTTGTTATTCCCTGAGAAGGGCCAGTGTTCAGGGCACTGCATGGAGAGGGGAGAGGCCGGGTCCCCATCCCAAGAAAACATGATTTGAGCTTTAAATCAAGTTAAGAAGACCCAGCACTAATGCTCTGTATCAGCACAAGTATTTCAGATTATTTAACACTGATGTTGTGCCCCAGTCCAATGGAAAGGGCCTCAGCAGGTGCCACACCAAAAACCCAGCGACCAGATAAAGATGAATTTATCAATCTGTGAGTAATCTGAAATCAGACCACACTGAAGACCTCAGTGTATCTTTGGAGCCACAAGCCATAAGGTCTCCTCATCACAGCAGTGAGTTTTCAAGGATTGCTAGGAGCCATGTGGGAAGGATCCCACTCTCCCCACAAAGGGACTGTGCAGAAGCACCTGGTTGTTAAACAGCCCCCCAGAGCTTTTCCTTGTCATCCATTTTCTTTCAATACACAAAGAAATATGAGTTATTTATCTCTGTTACTCTATCACAGGATCCCCACAGAAGTCTTGTTGTCCCTATACACCTGTGAAATTGCACCATTTCCTTCAATCCAAACTAGCAAATAGGACAAACACCTCAAGATCTGCAATTATCCACTTCAGCAGCCACTTCACATAATGAACCAAATTCCCAGTTCAATTATCCAGAACCTTATCGATTTGGGCACTTGGGCTTCCCCCTGCCAACAGATGCCACGACAACTTGTTGAGCAAAAGCACTTTGGAGTTTGTCAAACGTGCATCAAAACAAATTTCCCTTTCAAAGCTCATTACGTGCGGTGCCATTAGACCTGCCAGACTTGATTAAGACAAGAAAACGAGCATCATACCCCTTCTAATGGCATGGGAGGCACTCAGAGGGCAGGTCCCACACAGGGTGATGAGCTGCTCTGTGTGGAGACCACCCCTGTGCTCCAGGAGCATCACAGCCAGAGCCACCCGAGACCATCCCGACACTCCAGTCGAGAGCTGAAGCTCGGTTGGGAAGCTATAGGTGATACAAGTTGAATTCCCATTGGAAGTGCTGCCATCCTGCTGGAGTGATGGGGAAGAGCTCCCCCATGCCAATGGGGACCACTCAAAAGCACTGCCCTGCTCCTGCCCTTACCATCCAGCAAATCAGCTCTGCAACACTGGCTCCTCAGGAGAGCAAGAAATGCTGCAATAATCCAAACTAACACTGGCAAAAGCAGCTTTTTGTTGGGAGGCTGGTGAAAGTCCAGCTCCAGCTGCCTTGGCAGCACCAGAGGAGGCTGGTTCTGCTGGTGATGGGGGCACAGAACTGAGCCCATCTGGTGCAGAGGCCGCAAAATCACCCCCGAGTGCATGATAAGGCACAACAGGGCATATACAGAAGATGTGCCCCAAAAGGGTTGTTTGGGGGAGGTTGTTGCCTCCCCCAAACCTCCCCAGAGATCTCTGGGGAGGGATGGTGGTCCCCATCAGGGAAGCAGCATCACATGTGGTCCCCACCCACCCCAAATGCACCCAGCTCAGCTCACACGTCCGCTTGTCTGATGCAACTCCAAAAACGCCCCGAAGCCCCCGAGGTCGGGTAGACGAGGAAGGAGATCCAGACACAGCACTGAAATCCATCGCCTGGCACAGCATCGAGGTCGAGGCTCGACATGATGATGTACCAGACTATGAACACCCGAGGCCTAATTTAAAAGGCACTTTGTTGTCCCGACAGCAGCCGGGCTCGAGAAGGCGAGAACGGTCCTTCAGCCAGATAACGAACATCTGCCCTGGACTCTGGGAACACAGCACAGATGATGAGCACTACAGAAGAAAATCAGGGAACATTGTCCTGGCTCCCGGCCATATCCTGGCTTTTTGGAGCCTTTATTCAGTTTTCTCAAGCAAATGTTTTGCTTTTGAAGGTTACCTTCAAAAACACCTCACTGAGAGCTTTTGTGAACACAAAGGAACGAACGAGGGTGGACAAACCCCGGAACTGTCCCACTCCAGGCTGCTCAACCACAGCTGGAGGTATTGTGTTGAGGTTGGGATAACACCATCAGCAAGGGGAGCCAAGGGCAAAGACCTCCCAGGGATGGGGCACTAGTCCAAGCTCTGACTCTCCCCAGCTTGCTCTAGTGACTCACCCTCACCCTGCCTCAGTTTCCCCATCTTAGGGTGTTCACCCACCCCTAGGGCCTCCAAGCCCTGCTCATCTCTGCCTGTTTCCCATTGCTAAACCATCCAGGTTCCCCTTCCCTCCCCACAGAGCACCACACAACAGCTCAAAGCACGTGGTTATCACTGATAAAACCCACCACCTTTGCTCGTGATGGCATTGATAGGCTTTAATTAATTAACAGCCCCATGACGTTTTGAGGTGCCAGAATAGAGGCACCATAAAACTGCGTGTCACTGCCACATGTTCCCCCTTCAAACAACCCAAGCACCACTCCCTTCAGGAACAACATTTAACCTTCACTTGTCATTGCTTAGAGGCAGGTGGAGTGAAAGGGAAGGTTCCCCATTTGGGAACAACAAGGGGCACTGTGTGGGACACAGATTTAATATGCAATTTCAGCCACCCCAACCTCAAATTGATTAATTCTTTTTATGCAAAAGTCATAGGTTACCAATAAACTGGAGAATAGATACTGATTAGATCCACACCATGGCTGTAAGCAGCACTGACACAACCAAGAACCTCCAGGTTTGCAGGTACCCTGTAACCCCTCAGTGTGGCCACCTCAAGCTCAGTGCCAGCCCCCCCAACATGGATCTCAGCCTCCAAATCCTACCCCAATGCAAAACCCAACTCTGCAAACCCCAGCAACACCTCAGCCTGCACCAGGTCCATCGTCACACCGTGTTCCTTCATCTCCCATCCCCTCCCAGTACTTAAACAGGGTTTGTTCCAGAGGAAAAATCCTTTCTCAAATTATTTTTTTTCACATCCTTTCAGCTTTGCAGTGTTTTAGGTCCTAACACATATTTTAAGCGTGATTCCTTCTCCCCTCCAAGCCACTTAGTGAATGAATAATTTAAAAACGGGTGAAATATTTACAAAGGGCTAAAGAAGCCAACACTGTGAAAAGCACGAAGGTCTCTGTGAAACCACATTTGCTGGGGACATCCTGAAACAGTGCAAATCCTGACCAAACTCACCTACTCTCTGGGAGCCAGCATGGAAAAATCCAAGATGCACATTTTTTTGTTATAAGAATGCGCAGCTGTAAGAGCAAGGGAAGTCCCAGGGATGCTATTTATTGTCCTGCTGCAAAAGCACCCTCAAGGAGACAGACATTCTCTGTTCTGTGGAAAAGATGAAGGAAAAAAAATAATATATTTAACCTGGAGGTGCTGTTGTAGGTTTGGGTGGTATCACAGCCACGGTAGCACTGCAGCCAACACACAACTCAGCAGGAATCTCACCTCCCAAACACCCCACAAGTATTCTGCTGGATTTAAACCAGCAGGAATGATGCCAGGAAAGGGGCATCTCCTGCCATTTCACAGAATCATTAAGGCTGGAAAAGATCTCCAAGATCACAAGAGTCCCACCTTTGACCGATCACAACCTTGTCACCCAGACCAGAGTTCCACGTCCAGGAACACCTCCAGGGATGGGGACTCCACCACCATTTGATGGTAGGGGCAAACCAAGAAGCCCCCACCTGCTCCCTCCCTCCCCTGCACACTAAGGTGAGCAGCCCAAAGCCCAGCCCTAAGGCTGGAGACACCTCCTTCTTGATTACAGAAGGTTTGTAGTTACCCTGGGTTTATACCAACCTCCCTTCACACCACTCTGACCTCCCAAAACCAGCTTCAACTCAACATCCCACTCACTTCCACAGGGAGGATGAAGCCACTGTATCCACTGCACACAACAGCATCCCATTGCTGGAAAGGCTCTGTTTTGGGATTAATTCAGCAGTTTCCCCCCTCTCCCTCAACCCCATACTTCATTCCCAAATTCAAGCCCTACCTTCTCTCCCTTCTCTCTCATTTCCCCTTCTCAGTCCCTCTCCAGGCACCATATTCCTGACAACACAGGAATAAAGGGATCAGGCAGCAGGTTTAAAAATCTATCCAAGGTCATTTCCTTTCCCCCTGTAATTAAATTGTGGAACTCATTGTCAGGGGATGTTCTGGCTGCCAGAAATACCTACGGCTTCAAAGGAGGACTGGAAAAGCTCACAGAGGACAGGTCTGCTGGTAGCTGTTAAACACAAGGATCTGGAAGAAGCATCCTGATGGGAAAGTCCCTGAAATGCTGGCTGCAAAAAGTCAGGACTATGCCCTGCCCTCTTGGCATTTTCTTCTGGCCAGTCTTGGATGGGTGAAGCTTTGCCCTGAGCCAGGTTGGCAGTTCTGATTTGCTCCTCTTTTCCACTGCTCGAGGATGGTGGAGGCTCCAGTTCCTCCCCCTAAAACCCACAAATCCCCCTTAAAGAGTTAGGCATGGCTTTTTCCACTGGGAATTTTCTCTTAGTACAGCCAAAGGCACAGCTGTGCTGCACCACTGCTCTTTCTTTCCCCCTTGCCTCTCAACGGGCTCTTTCTCTTACCCCCAAGAACTCACTTCATCCCCTCAGTACAATCCACTGATGGGATGAAAAGGGCAATGGGATGAAGGTCAGGACAGTACTGTCCCAGCATGGGATAATGAGAGTATCCATGAGCTGATTGTTAAAAGAGAAGGTCCTACTTTACACAGCCATTGTAAAACAATTTACTGAGCTCTAGCCCATTCCTTCCACACCTCCAGTCTAGCCCTGGACTGGTATTTGTGTTCAACTCCACCACTCCTCGCTTGAATGCAACCCCACTGATGCTGTGAGTGCAGGAGCTGCTGTTATCCCAGTGCAAGGATGCTTTGGCCTCCAACCTTCCCCCACAGACTGCAGCAGATCTGAGAGGGCACAGCCTGGCTGAGCTCTCCCACAGGGAGCTGAGGAACATCTGCCACGGGCTAAGAGCTCCTGCAAGAACAGGATCAGAGATGAGCTGATGCACTGTGACTTCCTAAAGAGAAGTGTTCTGCCAAGTCCCAGGACTCATTCCCATCTAGACAGCACTCAGCACAAAATAATAGTCAACTCTTGCATCACGAAGGTGCATTAAAGTGCTCAGACCTGTAATTTACTCCCAACTTGAGGCTACAATGCAAAGCCAGACTGGTAGGAAGAGTATCTCTGCCTACCCCAAAAAAAATTTATACAGATATAGGAGTGTCTTCTGCTATTTAGCATTCACTTATTACTGAGTGCACCAGATTCAGGGCACTTATAGACTCCACCAAGCTCTGGGCACTGCAGAGTCAGGTGTGCTGGTGGTGAAGAGAACAACAGCATTCACATTAATACTGTTAAGAGCTTTACAAAAGTCACTTGTGCTGTTCCAATAAAAGGCTTTTATGGGTCAACAAGGGGAAAAATACAAGAATTTCTCAATGCTCATACACCACTTGTAATGTCATTAAAAGATTAAACACACTTGTTGAGGAAAATTAAATCAGATTAAATCTCTCTCTTATCACTTGGAAAGAAGTACGAAGCCAAGGTCCCAACTCTTGGGGGTCACCACAAGCACTTTCCATCAGCATGAAGCAGGCAGGGCTGGGGCTTCAGCCAAACTCCAGCTCAGCCCTAACAGTGTCACACTTCTGCCACTCCAAAGGGATGGGGCATCGCTCCCCACCACAGCTCACAGTCCCCGTCTCCCTCAGCAAACCCACCCTCAGACCCTCCCCAAATGCACAGGCTGCTTCACTCCCTGGCATTATTCTTATTCCTTCCCTGCACCTGCAATGAACATACAGGCATTTGGTTACTGAGGAGTTCCTGAAACCTTCTCCACACAGAGGAATTCTGTTGGTTTTTATTCCTTTTTGTTGCTAAACAAGTCAGTAACCTGTGCGGGGAGCTTTGAACCTGCTCATTCCCCCGTAAACGTGCTTTAAAAGTCAGACTCACAGGTGTAAAGCTGTCTTGGGAGACTAAAGGATAAAGCCCTGCAAACATTAGGGAAAAAAAAACCGAAAAAGTAAAATATGGATTCTCATTAACTTTATATTCCTCCTGCACTGGGAGATCCCCGTGTCACAGCACAGCTGGGGCACAACACCTGAGGAGCTCCTGTGGATGGGACAAGGCGATGTCAGGGGGAGCAGGAGTGGTCCTGGAGTCATTAAGATGGAGGTTATAAGGCAGAAAGCTGTGCAGGAGGGATTGCACAGCTGCAGCCGAGGAATTATTCATTCCTATATAACAATAAATTTCCATACGCAGACAAACCCTCCGGGTCTCTTACGAAGCAGACTGTGTACAAAGAGGAATGTGGCCCTAAAATGTTTATGGTACAAGAAGCTACAGTAACTTCAAATAGACCAAATACATGCTTGAGGATTAAAACCTCCACAGTTTGAAAAAAAAAAAAAAAAAAAAACAGATCCAAGCCTTTTAATTAATTTAAAAATAGTTTTGTTGGTGTTTTACTTTAGTTGGTTAGATTTTCCCACTAATATTTCCACAAATGTCTGCAACCATATAAATATTCCATGTTTCTGTTTGAAAATCTCCATATTTTTTACCACCCAGAGCGTGACACAGCCAACCCAACTCGGGGTTTAGAGATAAACAGGGTAAAAAGTAACTTTGGCAAATATCTCCCTACCAGAGCACAGCAACCCTGGCAGCTCATACCCTCCTGACAGATATACTTGTGTGACACCTCTCGGGAAATTAAATTGTTTTGTCAGCAAAATACTTTCGGTCAAAGACCAAGACACCTCACACGGGATGGGGCTGGGAATTTAGCAGCAGATTCCAATTTTAGTATCTATCCACCATGCCCTGGCAGAGAGAGGGATTAAAAAGAGCTGCATGAATAATATGAACCATAATCGTCTGTTGAAGGCTCTGTGTGCTCAGATTCCTGCAAAAAGTAATTAAACTCACAAACTTTGCTCGGTGCTTTGGGGAGTTGCAGCTAATGAACGAACACATTAATTTGTACGGGAGCTTTAAGGAGCTACAGAGAAAACCCTAAGCAAGAACTGTGCTTCCAACTGTTTGTGTTTGGGCTATAAAGTTGTGCTGCATGAACAACCAGCAAGAAAACAGGGGTTAGGAGACGAGTTGGAAGATGAGCTTGGATGAACAGCCCTTTACCACATCCCAGCTCCCATTGCAGAGTCCTCTGGGTGAGACCTCGGGGAGAACCAGCTCTGACCACCACCTGGTCATAGTTAAACTACACTAGTGATTTCTCCTTGCTTGAATTAGCAAATGAAAACTTCCTTGCAAGGAACTCCAGTAAGATGCAGAGTGCAGCCAGGGAAGGAATCACCAGAGACCTGCTCCCTCCACGCCTCCATTTCTAAGATGGTTACAAACTGCAAGTCAAGAAGGGCAAATCTTCAGCCCCAAAAGCCCAGGTGAAGAATGCAGATGATTCCTTTGCTCCACTAATGAAGCTGGGGTTTGCTTCCCACTCTCTGTCCAAGAGCTTTTTTGCACAAACACAGTATTTGTGGTTGGTTCATCCCACCCCACACTCCCAAGGCTCCCTCCCAGGGATGCTGTACAGGCAGCAGAGCAGAGAATTTGTCCAGCTTGCAAGGAACTAATCTGCCCAGCTACAGGAGCTGCACATTTGTCTGACACAATTAAGTTGCTTAAATCCAAAATACATTGCTCCAAGGCATTCAGCCTTCCAGAGCCTTCTCCCCTCTGGACCTTGCCTGCAGATACAATAGCTCCTCTTCTCCCAGATCACTGCAATTAACTCCTCATGCTCTCAGGGACAATTTCAGCTTCAGCAGGAATTGCTGTGACTTCCAACCTCTTCCTTCCAGACCACCCTGGGCTGTGCTTGCACTGAGCATCCCCTGAGAGCTCTGTGGGTACAGGTGAGGAGAGCTCACCCGACATTGCTGCCCCAGGTCCTGGCTGTGCTCACACTGCCTGTGAGAAAAGGGAATGGCCCAGTTCAGGCTCCTGGAAAGCCATTTTTCACTTAGTACAGAGACCACAGACTAGGTGATAACATCTGCTTCAGCACCACCAGCTGCTGAAACCTGCACCACAGGGAGGGGAGCTGGTGGGGACTGTGACAGCCTCCATCCCTCCGTGCAGGTACATCATGGCATGAGCTGCAGGGCCTGGATCTCTTGGGAGGTTTCCTAGTGAGGTGGCAAACACACATGGCTGATCTCACTGCAAAATGCAGCTTTTTTTGTTGTGGCAAAGACATAACAACCCAATTTCTTTACACCGCAGTGTAACCAGATCCTTCACTGATGTATGGAGGGAGCTGCAGCTTTGCCTCACCACTGACCCCAAGCAGAGTTTCCAAAGCTCAGTCCAGCATAGAATGGCTGTGGTTGGAAGTCATCCCTTCCTTCCCTCTCCTTTACAGCAGTCTCTCTTACACTGGGAGGGAAGGCAGAACAAAAGCTGGAGATGCCACAGCGACGGCGCAGGTGTGCAATCAATCCATAATTCAATATAAAAATGCTGGGAAGCACATCCTCCCACAGCCAGAGGCAGAGGAATGCTCTGCATCTCCTGGAAGCAGCAGATGCTCCTCAGATGGCTGCCATAGGCCCCCAGCTGGCTTTGGGGTACACACAACCTCTGGAGTAGGTCTTCACCTTTCGGGGCAGCACAAGCATCAGGTTCCTCTCTGAGTGAGCGGGAGTGATTTTAGATTGCTCTGATAATTCCCCAAGACAAGAGGTGCATTCAAAAGGGGACTGTGGGCACCCACAAGAAGTGCAGGATGGATCAAAAGAGGGTCACATCACTGCTCAGCACACAGGGCAGGGGCCCACCATGCTTGGCACACAGGCAGCAAGAAGCATTTTTACAATTTGTTGTGCCTTTCTTTTTTTTTAATGAGGAAGAGAAGGCAGACTTGCCTTGGAGGGTTTCAGGCTATTTTTTGTTTAAGCCTGTGGAGAAAATCTGGAATGAAAACTTTCATCAATAACTCCAGCAGGTGCCCAAGGCAGCTCCTTTTAAGCTTCAGCTCCTCCAGCCGAGGAGCAAAGGGACAGTTCCATTAACAAAGGCCCCTTTTATCCACGGTGTTAATAAACACTTACTGAAAGTGTTAATAAAAAGAAGCTTTCCAGAGCCTGAGCTACAACCCCAGTCTATCTCAGCTCACTGCATTTTCAAGCTTGGAGGTTTCACAGAGTATTCTGAGTTGGAAGGCCCCAACATCACAGGATTCATTCCCAACGCACGCTCCTAATTTTTTTTCCTACTCTAAATAAACATATTTAAATACAGACTTTTATTCATCACAAACAGCAAAATCTTTCTTCCTTTCTCACTCACTTTAAAGGCCGAGGAGGGGAAGGGAGAGGGACTTGAAGAGAAGAAAACCCTTTCAGAGCCTGCAGCCAGCAAGTCCCGGTTCTCTCACTGCTCCCGAGCTTGGTTCCAAGTTTAATAAAGGTGTTTTGTCTCCTTGCTTAATAAGTGGAATTACCATAGCAGAAAGCCCAGCGGGGGAGAGGGATAGCACGGAGCATGAGTAATCACAACTGGTTTCAGGCAGGTTTTGCCATTTGGGTCCTGTTTCAAGGTTATGATGACACAATGCTACAGGCTAGTTTGGAGCTACCATAACTCCTGCCAGACAAGGGGTTGTAACTTACAACGTGCTGTAAGCAGGGAGAACTGCTGGGACACAGCAAGGAGAATGTCATCCCAGCTGGGAAGAGAGGTTTCCTGCTCCATGAGTTTTATTCCCTTATTTTATAACGCAGCCTTGTGCTTGCCCTGCTATACTTTGCACAGGACAGCGACGCAGCCACCTCCAGCTCAGGTGATTTAAATTCCCCCTCTGACAACCTGTTTCACACCTTCATCCAGCACCTGCCAAACTGGGTTGCAAATACTGCAGCAAGACAAAATTTTCTAGCAAATCCATGGAGGAGGAGTTGAGCTTTCAAAGAGGGAACTGATATGGGCCAGGACACGTCATGGAAAAAGACACCTGGACAGAGAAAGCTGCCACTTATCACTGGAAACAGGGAACTGCAGCAGATCCAGTATCATCTGCTGAGGACCTGCTGAGGGGGAGCAGCCAGCACGGTGCACCTAAGCTGTACTCCAAACCTTCCTCCAGCAACTGCAGCCATGGCATGAATTTAGGGAGCATAAATTCCCCCCCTGCACACACGGCAGGGGCACAGCCCACACATAGGGGTTGCAGGGCAGCTGCCAGCCCCTGGTTCCCCCTCACCTCTGCTTTGAGCCCCTGAGCCCTGCAGCAGGTGAGTGACCCAATCAGGGCTGCACATCAGCTTTTCATTCCTCTCTCCTTAGTCACCACACTGCTGCCAACACTGACAGACCCTGTAGCTCCATCCAGCCCCAGCTCCTGCCTCAGCCACAAGGTGTTATCTGTATTTATTTCTAGCAATAGCTCACCTTTCAAAAGGAAACGTTTCCATTAAACAGCACCACTTCAGCAACCACAAACAAACAGTGACTTCAAGCCTAAGCCAATTCTCTGAAACCTCCACAATAAATACCAGGTCATCCAGCAGAGTACAACAGGCAACAGCCCTGTCCCACAGAACACCCAGATCCTCTTTAAACAGGGAAAACTCTTAAAGGTGTGACAGAAAGGATGGAGGCAGCCAGGCACAAGGGTTTCAGGCACCCTGTACAGTGCTCCCTGTCTCACCCACAGCTTTAGGCTCTAAGCTGAGACCAAGTCTGAGCCAAGATGCTAAAACCAAACTGGTGATTTCCAGGGTCAGAGCTGAATCTCCCACCATCCCCAAGGGAGAATTACCCACGGTAAAAGCAGCACACTCTGTCTTGGGTTGATAAAACCAAGCCAAAGAGATGCTCAAAACCACAGAGCTTCCTCTGCAGCCTGTGGGCCAGCTAGAAGAGGTTTGTTGACATTTCTATCCTGACCATTTCCCCATTTTTGAGGGCTTCATAATGACTGTTTTGGCATTGCAGGAGGAGGAGTGGTGTCTCCTCTTCCACCAGCTCTGCTGCCAGTGAGAAACCCTGCAAAAAGAGGATCTGAGTCCCATCTGCAAAGAGGCATCCAAAGTCCTGGTGAACCCAGGGAGCTGCAGGTACCTGACACAGTCCTGAGGCTCTGCTTTCATATGGCAAATAGTGCACCCACTGTTAAATATATTACCTGGTATTACATATATATAGATAGGAGAGTATCAGCTCTAAGGCAAGGACCACCTACCCCACATATACATGACAGTGGACACAAGAGATCCCCGAAGAGGGATCACAAAGTGATGGGTGGAGGAGCAGAGAGAGAAGGGCATCAACTCCCCAGTCCATAAATTTGAACTCACCATCTACACATCTCCTGGAAAGCTTTTAAGGGGTTTATAACCAAAAGGTGTAGATAACCACTGCCCCAGACATTCCCTGACACCAAACTGGGGTGCTGGGGGGAAAGGCAGGACTGTCATTCTGTCCATCCCAACCCAGAGCTCGCCTTCTTCTGCAGGGAAGGCAGTACCACCCTTGGAACCCACTGTCCCTTCAGAGACCAGTCCGTTTCTTGTTTATTTTTCATTTTAAATGGATTAGACATGTACAAAAGCCTCCCTTGAAAAGAAACGACCAAGATGCAAAAAGGATGGGAAGATCCCACTGCGAGGCGTCAGCACTAATCCACGTCAAAGGGCACGCTGTCAACAACTCACTGTGAACTTCCAGGAGGGAAAAAATGCTCAGAATAAAACAGTTAAGACCAGATAAGCGTTTGTCATTAATTATCTGGAGTCAAACTTGGATTTCTCAACAACACAGCCAAGCCAAAGCAAGCACATTAATAACAGAACATCTCTTACAGGGAGCTACACGCCGGGCGTGCAGCCTGCCCTTGGAGGGAGAAAGGCTGGAGGCAGGTGGAGGCTCTGTTTGCTTTTCCCCGATAACAGGTATTTAGTTCTCGACGTCACTTCGCTTTATCGTAGCCTGAAACCCGGCCGAGCAGCCCGGCTCCACCCCCCCATCTGCTCCCTGTGCCAGCTGGCCCCGTGGCTGAGGGGATGCTGGGCAAGCCACGGCCATGCCACACAGCCCACCAGCTGCCCAGACCCATATGGGGACACCCACCCTGCCCAGAAACTGGGGGGCACTGCCGGAAAACCCCACAGGACAGATCCTAACACGACACAGCCGTTCAAGGGAGGGGAGTGCCGGGAGCTGGGATGGCTGCGCTCGCATCCAAGTCAACTGGGGAGCTGAAAAACAAGGCAAATCCCCCCAAAATCCTTCCTCGAGTACTGGGAGCAGTAGGAATAAAAAAAAAAACAAGTGGGCTTGGCAGGGAAGGGCAGAGCATGAGCTGGGGAGGCTCCAAAGACATCGCCTGTGTTGGCAGCAAGTGAGCAAACACCCAGCCCAGGCAGGAGCCGACAGGTCGCTGTGCTCCACTTCAGTTCCAACAACCCTTTAGCTCTGACAAACAACCTGGAGCAGATCCTCCACATTCTCAGGATACCCTGGGGTCCTCACTGCATCCCAGCCCAGCTCCCCACAGCCCTCAGGCTGCAGTTTGGGTGGGAAGGAGAGCATGGGAATGCCCCCACTGCACCTCACCCAGCCACACTGTTACCAAAGGCTCCGGGTCCTTTCGCCATCCAGCAACACTCCAAACAAAAGGCACCTCAAAGGTTGGGTGCCTCTGCCCCATTACTCACACATCTGCCATCGAGGCATGTTTTGGGGAGGCAGTTTGGTTTGTAGGAGCCACATCCAAAAATCCTGCCCGTTCCCTCAGCGCCCAACATCCCTCCTGATTTTGCCCCCACATAACTGTAAGCATGTCTCTATTTTGGGGCAGAGAAAGAATATCCTAAGAACCAGTTTCTAACGTTTGCTTTGTTCTAGGTGATAAAAGACATGAGTTTTAGCAAGTAGAATATATATATATATTACAATATATATGTATATCTATGTATCTTTTTTTGAAATAGAGGGAAGAAGGAAAATGGAACCATTGAAGTTTTCATGGCCCAAGGAGCTTTGAAAAATCTGGAGGGAAAGAACAGAACATCAAGTTTAAACCGTTTTCAATGGAAAAGCCCATTAAAGGAAACAGGCTCTTTTGCAGAAAGATACATATTTTGCTGATTTTGACAAAAAGGCCTGTTCAGAGGAAGGGCAAAAAAAGCTTTCATTTAAATGTTTTCAACTAGCATTGCTTTGCACCTTTACATTGCTGCTCATGAAAGCATCCTCACAAACCTGTTACTGCTGGAACATGGTGTGCCCAGGGAGAAGGGGGTGCAGGCAGGGGTTTGGAGACAACCCTTGCCTGTACCATGGAAATGAGCAGGTATTATAAAAGGCAGAGGGGAAAAAATATGTATTTAAAACAATAATCAACTTCCTTCCCTCAATTTTGCCCCTAGGGAGGGGGAAATGCTGATCCTCCAGCTCACAGATGGTTCTTCTGAAACAACCTCCCACTTTCCACCCCGTTGGTCACATCTAGTGATGAGGAAGGATTTGGGAGGAGGGATGAAGGACATCAGGCTGTCTCTCCTCGACGTCAGCAGCAGCAGCACTGCACATGCTGTGGGATGCACCACGGGATGTGGTGGGTATTTCCTGGGATGAAACATCACCTTTGCCCTCCGATCCCTCCTCAGCCACAACCACAAAGGAAGAAGCTGTGGGTCAAGCACACACCTCCCTGGCAATTAAAATCATCTTCTTAATATCCCCCAGTCCCAGCCATCCTGTGACAGGCCACAGAAAATATTAATTACACCCTTTCCCGTTCAGACCAGTTTCTTTCTCATTCAGGTGTTGCTGGACCTGAGTCAGAGCCAAGCTGGCATTCAGCAATTGCCCACAAGGGAAGATGGAGCATCACCTGAAAGGTTGTTGTTCCCCCTTGTATCTCCCTTGAAACTTCACACAACTGCACACACAGCAATGAATTTAGAGTAATGCCACCAATGAAATGCACAAATTAATAGCAATAAAGTGTAAGTGCTCCACGTGGCTGCAGCAGAGCCGTGCTGGGGAAAACGACCTGTGAAGCCTTAAAAACCACCACACGATGAGACCACTGGGAGACAAAAAAAAAAAAAAAAGGCAACAAAACAAACAGTCCATTTCAATCTCTTTTTCATAAAGAGCCAAAATGAACCCAGGAACACATCAGAGAATAATCATTTAGCACAGATCAAACAGGAGAACTAGCATATTAAAAATACATGCAGCATTAATCAGCTACGCAGAGTTATGTGCCATCATTTCCATAAATAATACAGGATCAAAGCAGCCCAAGCAGCACTATCAGTTAATATAGTCAGCCAGTCAGTCAAAATAGAGTAAAGCTGCCTGAAAACTGTGGCTGTATCATTTGCCAGGAATAAAGCAGATTCATCTGAGAAGTGGCACGACCAGTTAAACGGGTAAAGGTTACCAACAGCCTCCTCGTCACAGGGAGGTGATGCCACAAAGGAAAGAAAAAAAAAGAAGGAATTAAGGGTTAATGCAGCTTCAAAAAGTTATTTTAAAACAATGAGCTCGGGGAATATCAATATATCTTGCCTAATGGTAACCCCACGAAGAGCCAAGGTGTGGGGGAAAGGTGGGAGGACCAATCCTGCTGGGAGCATCCCCAGTGGCTGGAGCAGGGGTGAGCCATGGGGTGCAGCCTACCCAGAGCCCCTGCCCAGGGTCAGGGCAGAGCCAAGGGGCTTCCCTTTGCCCAGGAGAAATCTCCCTGCTGCAGAAACCATCCATCCTGCTCGCTCGGGGTGAAGGCTCAGCACCAATGGCCTTTAAACATCCACCCATCCATGCATAGAAAATGCCTGTGTCATTAAGCCTTTTGCTGAAAGGCTGCAGAGCCATTTAGCTGCCTGATTTTTAAAACAGGCATGTGGAGCAGCTCGAGCTATAAATAGCAGGGATGGTTGCCTGGTCATGTGTCTGGGGGCTTATTTATAAGGACAGGGGGTAACTGAATTAAAAATGGTTAAAAAAAAAAAAAAATCATCTTGGACTTCTCTGCTTGAAGTCCAAGATGCCAGGAGGGGGAAAAAAAAAACCTTTTGAGGGTTTTTTTTGCTTTTTTTTTCTTTTTCCAGGCGCAAAGCAAATGCCCATTGCTCATGCTCAGACTCTGAATCAGTTACATTTACAAGGCAAATTGTAATTCATACAGCAGGTGTTCAGAAATAAAAAAAAAAAATCCTCCTTTAAGCAGCACAAGACCGAACTAAGGCTTTGCATTAGTTCATGCAGCTCCGGGGAAGCGCCTCATTCACTGAAATAGGACCCGTGTGTGTGAAGCAGGAGCAGAGATCTCAAAAATCTGTTCCAGAGGGGGAGGAAAAAAAGCCCTAAAGGGTTGGAGCAGAGCTGCTGCCAAATAGGAGGGCTGGCAGCCTGCGTGGCATCAGGACCCTGCTGCATTTCGGGTGACGAAGGGCGATAGGAATTTTGCATGGGAAGATCCGGGATGAGCATCAGCCAGAGGAGGAATTCAGCCTCCAACAAAAGAGCCGCTTTGGGCAGCTCAAATGGTCCCCAGGCGATTAGTGGCCCGGCAGAGTGTTTGGAGGGTCTATTCTTCGCAGGCAGCAAAGCAATCCCGGGAAACCACGTGGATCCAGCATCCCCCTCTCTGTTCCCTGCCTTTATTAAATCGCCGGAGAAAACAAGGGGAGACAGCCAAGCTGCTCCCAGCCCTTCAGCGCCAGGACACCAGCCAGCTGGGATGCAGGAAAAGCTGGACCACTTTTCCAGCATCCCTTGCTGTGAAGAATTAGGGAGAGGAGCCATGGGGGAACAAGTGACCCCATCAGATGAGGTGACAGCCTCCACCGCTTCTCCAGGAGCCAAGACCAGCACCACTGGGAAGTTTCCTAGTGAATAAGGGGGAAAAATGTTCTGCCAGACAAATGAGGTTCAATTATTCCAAGTCCAGAATATCTTGTTAGAAATGCTTCCAGACTGACAAGCTTTAATCCAATAAAAGACCCTTCCAGACAAGCCCTGCTGGGATTTTGGGAGCGTTTTCCCCCTGGCAGGGACCCAGAATCCCCCAACCCCACACTGGGGATGGATTTAGCCCTAAGCACAACAAGCACATCAATCTTACAGGACAGCCTCGAGGCACAGGACCCTCGACCTTACTGGAAGCTTAAGCAGAAGCAAAGCAAGAACAACCATTTAATTTCAGTCTGACCGAACCCAAAAGTCAAATTGAAAAAAAAAAGGCAAATAATTTCCTGTGAACCAGAAATCTGGTTTTTAGCCAGTTTAATGAGACTGAATTGCAACTGGTTCTGTTCTCCTGCGGTGGTGGAGACACAGGACCCCCCAAGGCAGGGCAGATGGCTGGATTGCAATCTAGCCCTTAGCTCATAAAACATATTAATATCCCCAACCAATTATAAAGTGCCAGACTCAGTCCCTCTGGCCCCTACTCCCACTGAGCAATGCCTCGCTGCACAAGGCAGCCCTGTTGAGCTCAGACATGCAGCACCTGCCAGGGCAACAAAGCCTGTGGCTTTCCAGGACCTCTGAAGCAAGTCTGAGCCCTTGCTCCATCCTCTGAGATCTCAGAGCTTGATGAAGTCTCAGGTGCAGTCAAGGTGTTGATCAACAACCTAGCTCCTCAACAGGACTTTTTTCATTTTATTTTATAAGTGCTTGCCAGAGGTAAAGCAGACGGAGCCTTCCCATCCAGACAGACGGTTGGAAGAGAAATCCCTGCCTTCAGCACCCGGCCTTGGCATGAGTTCATTCCTAACACTGGCAGATGCATCACACCACCAAGATCCTGGAAGCACCAGTGAGCACCTCGGATGCGCAGCAGCGCTTCCTGACAGTCAGCTGGTGTCAGCTCCACAAATGTTAGTGGCACACAGTGCCCCAGCCCTGGGTATTTATAGGCCACGGGCTCTCATCAAAAACCTCCGAAATCTTTCCCCTGACTTCAGCAGACTCACATCCGGGCCCTCTGCTCCTCAGGGACAGCTTGTTCTGTGCTTCCCTGCCCACAGCCACGGGGTGTGGGATGTCCTGGATGTCCCTGTCCTTGTGCTGCTCACCCACAGGCAGCTGGTGAGGACAGATTTGGGGACAGGCTCGATGCCCACTGTTACCCAGCTGGGCAGATCCCAGGATGCTGCAGCCACCTCCAAGGTTGCACTAGAGCAGCACAAGGACCACGGTCCCCTCCAGGATGGGGTTGTTCACCCTCTGAGGTTACACCTTGGTGTAGCCCACAAGATGAGCTCTGCTGCCAGCCCAGCACCATCACTCCATAACCACAGTGGTCCTGTCCCCCCTGGCACAGCCAGGCAGTCGGCAGGACTGAGGCCAAGGTGCCTCTCTGGGAACAGGCAGCCCCAGGAGGATGCTCCAAGGACAAAACCAGTCACGGACCAGGAAGCTCATCCCACACATGGCCACACATTTCCCAGCTGTTTGGACAGACACAACCTTTGCACTCCATGCAAACCCCAGTCAGTGTCGCAAGAGTCCCCCTGGTCACAACTCCAGCACTGCCCTGACTGTCCCAGCCACCCTCACGGAGCCCAAAGGACCAGCAAAGGCACTGGGACATCTCCTGCCCACCACACAGCTTCAGACAAACCACTTTATTCCATGCTCCAGCACCTTTGCCCCCCCACAGGCTGGTGTTTCGGTATTACCAAGAGCAGCCAGATAAATAACATCACCACACACTGCCAGTGCCATTTTACAGATGGCATTTTCCAAGTGGCAACTCAGTGATGTGATGTCTGAATCTCAGCTATCATTTAAAATAAAATTAAAAAAAAAAAAGCAAAACCCCAGCAGAGAGAAGATGACAAACAAGACCTTGGATGCTCTGTAGATCCTCCCAAAAATATCCTGATATTCACGAGCATCGCTAAGTCCCAGAATCTCAAAATCTTGAGTCAGGACAGTTGGATGCATCTGATACAAGAATGACTCAGATGGGAGCGTGGAGGCAAGGAGTGACATTTTCTGCTGTGGGCAACATCCCTTTATTTTAAGCTCAAAGCTACAAACCTCACAATTTATTACTTGATTGAAAAAAGCCGCTCTCTGCCCTGGCTGCTCCCATACTCATCCCAAGGAACAAGAACCATCCTCCTTATCCTCAGCCTTCACATCCTTAACTTCATTTCCATTTCTTTAAATAAATTTAAATCCTGCTGACACCTTGAATACAAGTTATCTCAGTAAACACATTGAACACAATTCCAAGCCCTCAAACGAGGAAAGCTTAAGCTGCCTTCCCAAGCAATGAGCAGGAGGAAAGCTCCAGCTCATCCCTCTGCCTCCCTCAGATTGTCTCCCACGGGGTCAGAGGCAGACCAGGGGCATTCAGGTAGGTATCTGCATGAACCCATACAGGGGTGGGAAGACCTCTACCAAAGGGTGTAATGGCTCAATGGGAAGAGGGAAAGAGTCATCCAGAGCTACAAAAGGGACCAGCACTGGCACAATGCCCTGAAACTGTCCTTCAGCAAGCTGGCTGTTTCTGTCCTACCAGGATTTGAGAGCTCCCAACCCCTCGAGGAACACAGCCCCAGCATGGCAGGGTCTGGCTGCTGATGGTTCCATGGTTTGGACCAAAGTCTTTTCCCCACAACAATACTGCTGGTGCTGCAGGAACTCCCCCTAAACCTGCCCCCCTATACCTTGTGCAAACATGGGGTGCACAGTCCTGTGCCTGCACAAAAGTAAAACCCTCCAGCTCTCCAGCTGGATGATGAAGAGCTGAAGCCAGCACTCCCCAGTCCCCTCCTCGCCCCAACACCTCCTCTGTGCCCAGACAGTCACCCAGGTCACCCCCAACGCCCCCGAGGATTTGCCAGGCTCCTCTTTACACGCTAAACCCATCAGCTAATCCCACCCAAAGCCACAGCCTCCACCCATTGAGGGGGCTCTGGCTGCACCCCCTCCTTCTGAGCTGCAGCACCTCAGCAAGAGGTGGCCCCATGCCAGAGGCTGGAGACCCATCAGACATCACTGCACACCCTGACTCAGCTTTCACACGTTTCCGTAGCAAATGTGACACCTTCCCGTGGTTTAACTGCTCTGAGCCACCTGGCCATCTGCATTTCCTGCCCTGTGGCTGCAGCAGAAACTGCTCATTGTCCCCTCCTATGAGGTTCAGAGGTGAGGAGTCAGACCCAGCATCATTTCTGGGAGCCGGTGACCCTGCAAGGCAGGTGGAGCACAACAGAAACCCCGGGGAGGAAAGAAGGCAACAGCTTTTGGGATCTGAAACATTTCGTACAGTCTAAAGATGCCTAAACCCAAGGTTTGGGTGCAACTCCTGTGCTGACCCAGGCTGTGAAAGGAGGTTTGGGCTTTTCAGCCCACTCGTCTGTTGTGCATGGGGCTGGAAAAAAAGAGTCAGAACAACACGTCCTTCAAGGAGACCCACAGTGTTCAACACCACCCTACAGGAACGGGTGGAATAGAGCAGTTTTGTTCTTAATGGAGGCAAAGTCCAACCAGAACCACACTGGCCACAGCAGCCACATCTCTGCTCCAAAACAAGCACCCACCCAACAGCAATCCCCAAAACAGCTTCCCCAGCAAAGCTCCAGCTTCTGCTTGAAACAAGACTGCTGTGGATAAAAGGAAGAGGCAGAGTCTCCCTGGTGGGTGTTGGAGGCTTTGGTGATAAGGCAGGGGATACTTCTAAGCTTGTCTCCACAAACACGGGGATTAGCAATTTACTTCTCTTAAAAACAAAATCCGGGATTTTAACATGATCACAGGCTTGGAAAGAAAAATAAACATCATGAAACTGGGAAAGGGAAGAAGAGAAGGAGAGTGGAGCAAACAGGCAGCTCAGTGAAAGCTGAAGTGCTTCTTAAATAGGAATGAGAAATGCATTGAAGTCAGACTTGAAGTCTTGGTAGTGCTGAACAACACTGACTGTGAGGACTCACACCCATTTCTTATCAGTGATAACACCATGGGCATTAAGGGAAGCCTTTCTAATGATGTGCATGAGAAAAGACCCATTTGTTTCATGCAACAGAGCATATAATGCATTAATTATCTACTGAATTGGAAAAGTAATGTTGAAAACATGCTTGCATTAAAGCTAAAGGAGGGTTTTAGATAAACCCATTATGAACACTGGCTTTGCTATACCTTCAGTGCTTAATGCCCTTTCAGAGCAAACCTCTGCACAGGACTCCAGTGTCACAGCAGTCATGGCAGCACAGAAAAGCCCCATAAAACCCACAGAGACCAGCTCCCACACAGATCCCGGCCATACCACCCACCCATGGCACCTCCACGGGCTCCCACATCACACAGGGGGATGCTGCCAAGCCATCTCCTCCCTCCACTGCCTCATCCCCCCACAGATGCCCTAAACTCCACCCAGCCCACAAGCACACCAGCAATCCTTCGTCAGTCAGGGCTAATCTCAACCTGTCACACTCAGGACTAACAAACTGGGCTGTTGGAGAAGACATAATCTGCCCGTGTGTTCCTACCCTGGCCAGCACTGCAGAGTAAAGGCACCAGAGAGCAATTCTGAGATCAAGTGGCTGTAGCCAGTAATAATTAGCACTTTAAAACTTCAAAGGGTGATGCTGGCCTCCACAACCCGAGCTCAGCACACCCAGGGCTGGCAGGGAGGAATGCTCATCCTCAGTGCTCCCGTTTCCCAAGGGAGAACTGAAACACAGGGCTGAGGGTGCCCATGGCAGCATGAGGAACAGACACAAAATCCCCCCCAGCTTGCATCCCTGACAGCTTCTACGGCAGAAGACAAAGGATGTTATGTGAGCATCCCACATGGGCATCTGGGAGCATCCCAAGCCACTGCTAAACCAGCCACCTCCTGCCTTGCAATAGTTGCACTCGTCACTTGGCCCATATGAGAGTGATGCTCTTAATAAACCCATTGGAGCCCAAGGGTGGGAGAGACGATGCCACCTGATACTGATGGAAACAAACACAACACAGGAGGTCAGAGGGGGAAATGTGCTCCAGGAAGCTTGGGGTGGGTACGTGCATCCCCCTGGTTGGCACCCAGAGGGTCACACTGCGCTGCACATGCCAGTGAGTTGTTCAGTTGACTCAGTTTGATCGTGGCACAACAGAGGAAACTGCTTCTGCTTTAAGAGCACTCAACCCATCCTACCTTTGTCAGAAACTCCTAATCTTAAGCCATTCTGTTTCTTCCAGAAAAAGCAAAGACAGAAACCTCAATGGAAAAAAAAAGGGAATTAAAGGCTGAAAACAAGCAACTCCAGATCTTCAGCTGATTTTATTTCTAGCCAAATAAAACAAGTTGATTAAACCACTTGTTCAGACTGCTAGAGCTACCAGAAGAGCAGAATGCATCCCTTTCACATCAGAGGAAGCTCAACGCACTTAAACCAAACATATTCCAGGAGAAGAGAAAAAATAAATACAAAATAGGAAAGGATCAGCACTATAGTACTTGCATGTGTCTGAACACAAAGCTTTGGAAATGCAGAGTGAAGCCAAGTTCTCTGCTAAAGTAAGTGAACAAAGCTCCATACAAGGACTCCAGCAGAGTTTTGTCTGCTTAATCTATAGGTAAACTGCAGTCTCAGCTTTGAAGAGCATCAGTGTTTCCATCTCCCTGGGAGTGACCAGCGCTGTCAGTGCCCAACACCCAGCAAGAGCTTGACCTGAGAGCTCAGCCCTCCCATCCACCCCTTACCTCTACCCTCCTCACACTCTTCATTGATAATTTATTCCCATTTATTCCCATTGTCACAGCACCTTCCTCAGCTCTGCGTAAGCCCCGGAACACAACAGGGTCAGGATGAGACCTACTGAGGTGCATTTCTCCCAGCACAGAAGAACCAATGGATCTTTCCTGCCCTCACACGCCCATCAGGTACCACGGGAGTGTGGGGTTTGAGCTGCAAACATACCTTCTGGCACAGGTAAGAACAAGGGCTCCAGCGACACCAAGTCATCGCTAACCCCGCTCTCCCTGCTGCCGGCACGTGGAGGTGGGACACCGGGAAGCCTTGATGCTCACAGAGCTACTTGACCTCCAAGGTCCCACCGGGGGATGCTCAAGGCCAGCGCCCACCCTGTTGGGCACTGCCCCGATACAACGGTGATGGCAAGAACGTGTCTTCACCTCCTCCACGGGGAGCACAATGCACGGCGGGGACCGCTGCCGTGAAGGATGCTTTGGGTAGTCTGGACCAGCACCTGCCCCGCTGCTCCCCCAAAACCACCAGTGACACCTGTAACACCCTCGGCACGGGAGGGGCATGACACACCTGCCCTGCCAGACCCCATCCCGGGGTCGGTACCCCCGCACCCAGCCCCAAGGTGGGGAGGGTGTGCCGGGCACACGGGACTGAGATGCTCCGAGGGTCCCACCCCGCGGGGGTCGCTGCAGCCGGAGGGGCCCGGGGAGCCGCCGCCCCGTCCCCGGCCGCGCCTTTGTCCGCCCGGCGGAGGATGGGGAGCAGCCCCGTCCCGCTGACACCCCCCGCCCCGCCACGGACACGCGTGGGCCGCTCACCTGCGGGGCCGCTGCCCGCCGCCTCCTCCTCCTCCTCCTCCTCCTTCTCTTCTTCCTCCTCCGCCACCGCCTCCTCCTCCTCCTCCTCCCGCACCTCCTCCGCGGGCGGCGGCGGCGAGGGGCTGCCCCGGGCGGGCGCGGCGGCGGTGCCTCGGGGCCGTGCGGGCGGCAGCGTGCCCGGGCTGCTCTCAGCGGGGCCGCCGCTGCCGCTGCCGGGCTCCGAGGGCGGCGCGGCGCTGGAAGGCGGCAGCGCGGAGGCGGCGGCCAGGAGGGCGGCGAGGCACAGCAGGGCGAGCGCGGTGCTCGGCCGGCGCCTCATGGTGCGGCGCGGGGCTCCGCCATCCACTCATTCATTTGACGCGGGCGGGGGCCGGGGGAGCAGCGGCGGCGGCGCCGGGAGCGGCGGCGGCTCCTCCCGCCGCCTCAGCCGGCCATGCCCCGCCGCGCCCGCTCCCAGCGCCCCTCCGGCGGCTCCCGCCGCGCCGCGCCCCGGCTGACAGCGCCCGCCCCGCCCCCGCGCCGCTTCAGCCAACCGGCGCCGCGCCCGCCCTAACTGACGGCTAAGATGCACCAATCAGAGGGCGGAGGGGGCGGGGCGTGGGGCGGGGCGAGGAGGGGAGGGGGCGGCATTGTGAGGGCGGAGGGGGCGCGGAGCGGGACCCGCTCAGAGCCCCCGCCGGGCGCGGGGAGCGGGGGCGGCAGCACACCTTCCTTTCTTATGTCTGTATATATACATGTATATACACGCTCTATTTTAAAACATACACGGTTTTAATTTTTTTTAAATTTTTCCGATTTTTAATTTTCATTTTTTAAAAATTTTTATTTTTTAAGGTATTTTTATTCACTTGCAAAGATAACCTATTAAAAAAATTAAATTTCCCCTCCCGCCTCAGTTTTGGAAGGCAGCGGAGAAGGCGCCGGGGACACAAAGCGTGTTGCCGGCAAGCAAGGTCCATCCCAGCGAGAGCGATGCTCCGTGCCCCTGGATGCTCCGTGCCCCTGGATGCTCCGTGCCCCTGGACGGCTCCAGCGGGTCGCGGGGTGTCACCGCCCCTCTCGGCACGACCCCCCCGCAGCCACCTGCATCCATCTCCCCCGCCCGCCTCCCCCATCTCCAGGCCTGCGGTTGTACCGTTCCCCTTTGTGCTGCTCATCGCCGGGGCTGGAGCTGTTCCTCACCCAGCAGGGGATGGATCAGCCATAAGGACAATGACACCTGGGGAACCCCCCAGGGCTCCCACCCCCCTACCCCGTGGTCCTGCTGGGGCTGACACCGGCAGTGACCTTGGTCAAATCCCCCGGTCCCGGAGGAGCGATCGGCAGCGCGGCGGGGGGGGGGGAAGCACAGTGACACAGATATTAATTATTTATGGGACCCAACTGGGTGATCGCTGGTTCACGCGTGCTGGAGCAGGAGGCAGGAGTGCGCTGCCAGCCCTGCGCGGTAGGAAAACGCTGCTCTGATCAACACAAAGGCACGTGGCTGCACGCCGGGATGTGCTGGAGCAGCTGGGTGGGCCAGCAGGAGCAGGATGGGCAGCAGCGTCCCTGCACATCCCGCCGTGGGAAGGTTCAGAGCACTGGGGGCTTGGTGGCTCTTGGCTGCCCAGCCCTGCCCTGCAGGTGTGTGGCACTGCCAGGGGAGTGTTTGCATCACCTCTCGTTCCTGCGGGAACCAGTGGGTGCTGACAAGTGTCTCTCTGGAATTAGACAGCCCCACCTTCACCCACCACATGATCTAGGCTGCCAGTCCTTCTCCAGCACAATATTTAGGGGTTGTCTACAAGGGAAACGCTGCCCAGCATAGCTGCTGTGGGATAATTATTCTGCAATCACTCACTGCTCTTCCCCTATACCCATCCCCTTCTCAGAAATAAATGGGACTTTATTCCTGCATAATAATATAATTATTATTCCCCGGCAGCTCTGCTGTGCCATTTCCCCCACGGAGACAAACCCTTCTGAGATCTGCTTTTCATAATCGCCGTCAGCCTGTCGCTCCCCACGGGACCAGAGGGTCCCTCTGATCAGTGGGAATACAGCTGGCAGGGAGGCAGGAGGGTTTGCTGATCAAGTGCCTCCTCCAGCACTTCACACAAGGTTATTGTCTGTGGGAATGGGAAGAAGGAGCCAAGCAGAGGAACGATTAAGGAAAGAGTTGTCTGGAACAAAGAAATTCCTTAGTTTTAAGTTAAAGCTGTGCAGCCTCAGCAGCCAAAGGATGGACCCTGAGCCCAACTCCTGGCTCAGGGCTGTTCCCTGCAAGAGCCTGCACAGCACAGGCTGCCAGATCTGCTCATCTGGTTCCCAAAATATTACATTCTCCCTTTCTGCTTGGGAGGAGCAGTTAAGCATGTCACAGCCTTTCATCTCTTTATCCTCAGGTGGCCTTGTGCTGCCACCCTGACACAGGAGGGAGACAGGACACTGCTGGAGTCAGATGTCCTTGGTCATCCTTATCCCAGCAGGACCCACAAAAGAGGACTGGACACCACTTGGACATGGGATTACAAACAAACCCAGAGGCTCCTTCTGCCCAGGTGTATGATTTCGGTGCTGGCTTATCATTACAAAGAGAATCATAAAGAGCCACAGCAATAAAATTTGCTGTCTTTACCACACTGTGGGTACACACAACCCAGAGCCTTCACGGTGATGCCACATCCTGGTGGCAGCAGGGGTGGAAAACACAAGGGCTGAATTCCCACCTTGGTGGAAAACACTGCCAGCCCCCCAGGCTGCCAGTGTGCCCGGCAAGGGCTGGGTGGAAGGCTGGAGAAAGGCTGCGGGAGATGCTGGGTAAGGGGAATGGAGGAAGCTGGGCAAAGGGGATGGAG
This sequence comes from Pipra filicauda, assembly GCF_003945595.2. NCBI lineage: Eukaryota > Metazoa > Chordata > Aves > Passeriformes > Pipridae > Pipra > Pipra filicauda. Next base: position 746,636 of record NW_024103674.1, read on the forward strand.
GATGCTGGGTGAAGATGAAGGATGCTGAATTAAGGGGATGGAGGATGCTGGGCAAAGGGGTTGGGGGATCCTGGGCAAAGGGGATGGAGGATGGCGTGTCCCAGGCCCCGTGCAGGGACAGTTCCACAGGACCTGCCGCTCCCCCTGTTGATGTCAGATAGAGTTGCAAGTGCTCCACAGCCCTGACACAAACCATCCCTGGCTGAACCCAAAAATCCAAGCACCTGGAAAACTGCTGGCTCCTTTCAAGGACGTTCATCCAGGGATACCAAGGGTACAGAGCAGACCTGTGCTGGCACCGCGCCACCAAAATGTTCACACTTCCCTTCTTTCTGTGTTTTCATTTTGCAATAAAAATGTGAGAAATGCACGTCTGAGCAGGATGGATCCCCGAGGAACATGGAAGGCTGACACAGATCCCAGGTCGCACGCAGGCAGCCCAGCCTCCACGCCTGCTTCTTTCATAAGTTTTAGAGGAATCGACATCCTCCCCAGAATTGTTCCTATTCCATCAAATCAGCAAGATTTTCTTCCCCAGTGGAAAGTTTCCATCAGATATGTAGCAACTAGCTCTTTCTCTGACCTATTTGCAAGCCCCAAGCCACTCTCCACCACCCACTGCTTGAAAGCTTTGATAATTCAATGAGATGTTAATTCTGACATCCAGCATAACTCTCGATACAAAAACTTCTTCTTTTTTTTTTAATTATCATTAATTGCAATGCAGGAGTAATGAAACCTCTCCACAGATTTGGCATTCAAAGCACCCAGCAGCATTTTGCTGCACAACTCCCATTAAGTCAACGTGTATTAAGTGGTTTTTGACAGTCCCGTGTGCTCTGGGGTTGGCAGAGCCCAGAAACAACGAGGCAGCCCAATTCTGCCTCAGGGACTGAGGCACAAGGCAAAGTCCAGCCTGGTCAACACGTGTAGGTGTCAGCACACGGCTGCTTAAAAATCACACTGCAAAAGGGCACTGTCACTTTTAAGCACGTCAGGATCGTCTTTTAGGGCAAAATTCTGCTCTAAATGCAAAGGGTTGTTAGTGAGATCCCATGTGCTTTCTCAGGACACACAGCCTGCGAGTCTGAGCTGCACATGATGCTGGAAACTTTTTCAAGAGCCTGACTCAGTGGGTCTTTGCACCCTGAGCAAGGTGCCCTCCACTCCCTTTGCAGAGCCCTGTCAGGCTCTCCCTGATCCGAGGGATATCAAATATTCCTTAGGCTGCACTTCCTCCGTGAATATTTTCTTTATTCCATATATATATTTAAAATTTGTTTTAGTCATCAAACAAAGAGTGGTTGAGAGTAAAAAACCTCGGGAGCATCTGTACAAAAAACCTCAGCATAATCAGGCACAAGACACAGGAACTGACTTAAAGCACAAGCAGAAGCCATGGCTTTATTTTCGCTGCTGGAGCAGAATAAATGGCATGTGTGTTGGGAAACAAATAATTTTTATAAATCTTTCTGTTTCCATGACTGGGCCAACATTACCAATGAGAAGATGACAATTAGAGTGCAGAACTCTGTGTCTCCATCTCTTTCTTCATCTGTTTTAAAAATAAAGCACCTTCTACGTGGTTGCTCTGGAACGGCAGCCCTGCCTGAGCCGAAGCACACGCGTTGCCTACATTTATCTGCTGATTTGAATATAAATGAAAGAGAGTGAATTATAAACGGAGCCTGGGGAGTTGTCTCTGCAGGCTTATGGCTGCTGGTGGCAGGGCTCGGTGGGCAGAGGCCTGGAGCCTCACGTCTGTGCGTGGGAAGAGCATCCAGAGCACCACTGATCCTCCAAAGGTGACAAATCCCTCCTTCACTGGGTCCAGTTTCCTCACACACTGTGCTCACGGGGAATTTACCCTTGTACATGTCTCTGAAATAATGATGTTGCTTTAAAGGGGAACCCTGGAGAGTCCTGTCACCACAGTGCTGAGCATTGAGCATCCATCCCTGCAGCTGCCTGCAAATCCACCCAGGAGAAGCCCTGGATCCTGAGGCATCCCTTTGCCCTGGCCACGAGCATCCCCACACCCTCCACACACCTTTTTATCTGCATAAAACCACTGCAGAGATGAAACTGCAAACGTTTGTTGTCCTTCTTGCAACTTCCCAGCCTCGGACAAGGGGGCTGCAAAACACCACGTGCTGCATCTGCTGCTGCTCCTACCGTGAGCATAAACAAACCTGGTGTTGGCAAAGGTCTGCTGTCATCTCAAATAAATGCAATTAACAGCCAGACCTCCTTCTCTTGCTGGGGGGACGTCAGCAGCAGGGGCAGGACATGGTGGGGGTCCCAATTCTGTACCCACTTTAAGAGCAGCTTAACTTTAAGCATGTCAAGGTCATACCAATGTAAAGCTAAGCTCCTTTTCACATCAAAAATGTCCTACAAATGCAAAAGACTGAACAAATTGGCCAGTGCATATGTTTATCACTGCTCTCCGAGAGCTTGGATCAGAAGGTCTGAGCAGGGAAGGTCAGGCTGCTGACTCAGATTGCTCAGAAAGTGCAATTTCTTTTCCACGGGAAATTGTGGCACTTTCAGATGTGTTTTCCTCTCCAAATCCTGTTGTCCATCCCAAATTTGCTGGAGAAGGTTTTCTGATGTCTCATTGGGCAAGGACTGCCTGTGCTGTGTGACTGGGAGGGGAGCAGCAGAGGATCCAGCTGTGGGTGCTGCTGGATCCCAGCACTGCCAGTGCCAGCCAGGGCACAGCCCAGGAACCAGCAGCTCACACACGTGGAAGATTAAAATGAAATCAATTTGAGTGGTGATGTCAAAGCTAAACCAAGCAATTTGCTGAAATGAAATGCTTTTGAAAAAAATTATCCTCTGAAGGTCGAAATGAATAGTTCAGATTTTTTTCCCCATCAATAGTTCCCTACACGTTCCCACAAAATGGTTTGATTTCAGGAAAAGTGCACTCGTCAATAAAGATCACTTCCACTGAAACACTTTCTAGCCTTCCTGCTGCCCAAAGAGCTCTGCCTGAAGCCAAGCACCCCATAGATCTGCAAGTCAGGCAGGACCCCCAGGGCTGGTCCATGCCTGGGGGTGCAGCCCCAGAGCAGGTCTGGCACACAGTGCCCCTCAGCTGACCCAGGGAGCTGGGTACGGCCGCAAGCAAACCCTCCTTCAGCTGCTCCAGGCTCCCACAAGCAGATTTTACTTCCCATTGCCCTCTCTCACACACCCAGTCTCCATCCCAGAGCAGGACAGGCAGCCCCACACACATCTTCCCACACCAGACATACATGCACTGTCCTTGTCACATACCCCAACCAATTCTCTCCCCACCATGTGCACCTTGTCTTACGCCCAAATCGTTTTTCTTATCTCCAACACAGACTGAAACAAGCCTCTGCATATTCCCTCTCCAAGGCAGCCCCCAGCATCACCCTGAACCTCTCTCCCCAGCCCCTGTCCCTGGGAGCACTGGGACTTTGAGGGGCATCACTCCACGGCAGGTGCTTTCTGCTCCCCTTTTCATTTCTGACTATTTCTGCAAATGTGGGTCACAAAACAGAGACAACCCTGACACTCGGCAGGAGCAGAGGAGCATCCCTTCAAAGGAGATTTAGAAAAGCGGTGTGGGAAGGGTTTCTGCAGTGCTCATCCACAGAAGAGAGCAGCAAATCCTCTCCTCTGATGGCAGATCGTGAAGGCAAGTCCTTGAGCGTGAGACACTGAGCTACCAGGGATTATACAATTCCTTTGAAAAAGGGCTTTTCTTCCAGATCCCTTTTGCAAATCTCCTGCTATTACCCACCCTAAAGCACTGGTAACGCTTTCAATCTCTTGCTTTCTGCCACAGACACACATTTCGCCTTTCACTCACTTTCACTGGCTTTTTTTTTATTGGATATTGAAAGAGGGTTATTGCCTCGGACATGCAGTGGGAGGGGATGAGGGATTGGGGGCCTGTCCAGATGAGACAGTTATTCCCATATTACCTAATGGGGGGGACTGACCACACTGAGCCAGGTGCTCTTCCCAGAGCCTGAGCTCCTTCCCAAAACACTCAAGGTGTTTGATTCTTTCCATGTGTTTGTTTAAATGAATCCCCAGGAGGCTCCAGCAAGGCTGGGGCTTATCCTGGTTCACATCAGGGATTGGTGCTGTAGTACTGCACAGGCAGAGGGGCTGAGGGATGCAGCTGGAGCTGGGATCAGGCTGGACCAAAGCCTAACTATGTACACTGTTTGGGACAAGATGCCATCAGTGTTTGACCATTTCAGCTGCCAAACCCTCTATCCCCCACACAATTTAGCAAAGTCTCAGTGTGAAAAGAGGACAAAAGGTCCTTGATATTCACAAGGGCACAGGTGGGACATTGAGTGGTCATTTGGGCTCTAACCCTGGACAATCCCTCAGCCAACAAAGCAAGACCTATTTCTGTTTCTCCATCAAGTGCTCGGGGCTGAGCCGCTTCACTACAAGGAGAAGTCACAACCAGGCACTGCCACATCCCAAAATCCAGCTGTGCCCAACTGCTCCCAGCTGTCAGAGAGGGTGGGTGTGAGGAGCCTGGGAGCAGGCAGTGGGAACAGGGCCAGGCACGGCAGCAGGAGCGGGAGCACAGAGGAAGGGGCCTTCCCATTGTCCAGAACAAAGGACCAGATGTGCGCCCAGGGTAGGGAAAATCCCACCCTCCAACAGCCAGATCTGGCGTTCCCACTCGGAAAGGCCCCAAGGCTGTCATTAGGAAAACCTTCTATGCTGGAGCAGCTAAACCCCCTCTTAAACTGATGTCATTAATTCAGGGCAGCTACTTGTCCAGAGGGTTACTCTGGGGCCATACCTGGGCAGCTGCTCTGCACCTGCAGGTGTCTGGGTCAAGGATGTCATTTTTCCTGGTCTCTGATTTTTTTTTTTTTTCTTAAAAGCCAATAAGCAAAATCAGCCCTGTGGTGAATTTTTTTTCCCCCTTCTTTTTTTCACTGCATCCTTGTTCCTGAGTTAACATTCTTCATTAGTCCTGCTCAGGTGGATAAGCCCAAAGACAAGTGCTAGTGCATCTCTTTGGATGCCACTGCAATGCTGACTGTATCCATACAATCATTTTAACCCAACCTCCACATTAAGCCACTTAGTGCTAACTTGTGCCTTAGCTAACACGGGTCTTTCAGAAAAGCCTCCAGTCTTCATTTTCAGACATTGAGAATGAAAAAAAACACCATTTTCCTTTGGATTTGTTCCAAAACATTGGACTTGCTGGGGTTTTTTAAACAGTGAAGGTGATTAATTTCCAGTTTACCTTCATCAGTCTCTTTTTTCCAGCCATCCGTGGTTTCCCCCCTGCTAGATTACAGAACCTGCAATGCCCACACTTTTCTGCCTGTGAAGGTATTTATACACTGTCATCAAGTCACCTCTCAACCTCTTTTTTTAATAATGCAAACAGATGGAGGTCTTTAAGTTCTCCCTCCTGTAAAGCTGTTTCTCCAGTCTTTCAATCATTTTTGTAGCTCTTTTCAACACTTTCCAACACCCTCTCTTAAATGCAGACACCTAAACTGGATGCAAAATTCCTGAATCAGACTCCCCAGTTCCCTACAAAGGTTAAATCCTCTCACAGCTCCTACTCACTGTGTCCCCTCTCACACATTCAAGAATCTTTTTCAGTCTTTTGGCTAAAACATCACACATCGATAGGAAGCTTCCATTGAGCTCATGTTCCACTATAGCCCCCCCCTTCGAGCCCTTATACAGGTCCAAAGCACCTTCTTTGTTAAAGCTGGGGCTCCTCCTTCCTTCCTGGGTGTTCTTCACTGAACTGCTCCAATTTCTCAGGTTTTCAGGCCATAACAGCATCTTTTGGACTTTTCTTGTAAATGCCTGATTTGCTGAACACTGGACACTGAACCATAACCTGAGAAAATGGAGATTCTTCTGGCATCAGATATTACAATTTCCCTGTTTTCCCTTTTCTCCCATTTCCTGTCATCACCACTCCTGGGTTTTGGTGCTCAAGGGTGGCAGACATCCATCCATGGCTGGGCTAAAGTCTGAAGAGCCCTGGAGAGCAGAGGATACCCAGGTGCCATATGAGCTCACATTACCCTGACTGTGTGCCAGGCAGCACAGTGACAGCACTGGGGAGCAGGGCTGGCAGCCAGGGGAGCCCCAACCTCTCACCATTTCCCCTGGCCAGGCTTCAAAATGGACCAGCACTGATAAAAGGGACAGATTCTCAGCACGGACCCCCGGTGTGGCCAAGCTTCTCTGAGCAGTGTAGCTGCCAGCATCACACCCAGAGCTCCTGGGAGCCCAGATATCTGAAACTCTTCTCGTCTCAGTCTTTTCCTTTTCCAGTTCAGCACTGCAGCTATAGCATAAACACACACTTTTCCATCTGGGAACAACCGTCTGTCAGCATCCTCTGGGCTGCACCACCGTCACTTGCAAGCACTGTTATGGGACAGTTTTAAAGAAATTTAAATAACACGCTGGAGAAAAATGCTTCTGCTATCAATTTCCTCCTCTTTACCCAGCAGGTGGTTTCTCTGTGGCAAACACCGCTTTTGTGGGATGAAGATTACCAGCCGGGATGTTTTTTCCCACTGGGAAATAGCTACATTTTTGGGAAGCAATGCGAGACTTGGCCTGGGTCCATCCCCTGGTGAGGCTGGGCCGGGGAGGGCAGTGGAGGCAGGCGGGGATGCAGCCGCCGGCCGCTGCATGTCAGTGTTGCTCCACGCAGCCCGCCCAGCTGTGCAACATCTGCCGCCCGCCGGAGCGGCTCTGCCCGCGCCCAGAGCTCCGCGGGTTGGGGCGAATGCGGCTCTAGGGAAGAGGTGACAGCACGTCCTGGACAGAGGGACGGTCCTATTTGTGTGGCACGACTGGGCAATGGTGCCTGGCTCCTACTGAAGGCTCAAGGGGTGGGAATTGCACCCCCGGTCCAGCAGAAGCTGCCTGGCCAGCAGGCAGGTACCCAGCAGACTGTGGCCCTGCACTGCAGGGACATTTCTCACCCCTTTTTGAGCCCCAGGCAACACGCAGCACCCCCCAGAATCCCACCATGGAGTCTAGCATGGCTACAAGGATAATGGATTACCTAACATTCCCACTCCTGGTTTCTACAGGGACCAGGTTCACAAAATCAGAGAATATCCTGAGTTGGAAGGGATCCACAAGGATCATCAATCACTGGCCCTGCACAGGACCATCCCCAAGAGTCACACCATGTCCCTCAGAGCATTGTCTAAACTCTCCTTGAGCTCTGGCAGCCTTGGTGCTGTGCCCACTGCCCTGGGGAGCCTGTTCAGTGCCCAACCACCCTCTGGGAGAAGAACCTCTTCCTGAGACCCAAACTAACACTCCCCTGGCACAACTTCAGGCCATTCCCCACAGAACAGAGATCAGTGCCTGCCCCTCCTCTTCCTCTCCTGAAGAAGCTGTAACTGCAATGAGCTCTTCCCTCGGCCTCCTCTTCTCCAGCTGAACACACCAAGTGCCCTCAGCTGCCCCTCGTATGGCTTCCCCTCAAGCCCCTTCACAAGGTTCAGAAATCAAAGCCAGTGTAAAGCTGGACAGGCATGCTCTGGACGTTGCCCTTGTTGCCAGAGCTGTGCTGGTGTAACCCCACTGAATGGCAGTGCCAGGACCTGTGGGTTCACTGCTGGGCTCCCCAGTGGAGCAGCCTCCCCTCACGGCTCCCCTGATACTGTGCAGAGCATCCCAGTGGGGCTGTGCATGGCTGCCCACAAAAACCCTCCAGTAATGCAGAACAGACACGAAATCCCTGCAGGATGAATAAATATTGCCAGGGTCAGAGGTGTGGGGAACTCAACCCTCCACACCAGTCTCATGTAGCTCTCACTAAATTCAATAGTAATAAATTCAATAATAATGTTTTTCACTTCCCCCCCACACATTCCCTCCAAGTCCTGCTGGAGAAGAAATCTGTCATACGAGGCCTGGATTTTCCATTGCCTTAGTAATGTATTTCCTTGTTGTGTCCATTACCTCAAAGAAATAGATATTAAAGGCGTGAGGAGAAAGGTGAAAAGTGCTGTGGCTACCGGATGAGACACGTTTTCCTGGGAACCTGACATGCTTCCCACCTGCAGACTCAGATCTGGGATTAACAACACAGGTGCCAGGGTGGAGCAGTGGGTTCATGAAAAGGGAAAAAAAAAGATAATACTTTTGCTCTGATGTAGTGGAAGAACAGTACTGGTGGTGCCCCACACCCATGTAGAAGGGGGCTGGATTTATGTAGTGGGAATTCAGCTGTCCAGAGGTGAACAAAGCTCTTGTTGACATGGGGGGCAGAGGGGGGTGTTGAATTCAAAGGCTGCACATTTGTTGGCTGCACGCCCAAGTCCTACAGTGAGCCAGGAAAGCTTGTCCAGGTGTTTCACCAGGAATGAAGTGAGGCAGCTCAGCTCCAGAGATGTCCTCCCTCTCTGTTCAGAAATTCCAGCACTGGGCTCTGAAGGAGGGGCCATTCTCCAGGTCAGCAATGCTTCTCCCTGCTTCGCTTCCTGACCTCCAAAAATGAAGAGGTGGGAGAATTTCCAGCCTTACAAAGAGGCCAGAGGATTTACCTGTCAAAGCTCTCAGAGGTAGTGTTTCCCTAATATCTGCCCCCATGAGATTCTGGTACCTGCAGGTGAGGCCTGGGGCATCCCTGGGATGAGCTCTCCAGGAGGAGCCTGGACAGTGTGAGACAGCCACCACCACATCAAAGACAATGACAAAGGGACACTGACATGGATTCAGAGGAATGACCAGGAGCTACCAGCTTTGGGATTGTTCGTATGTGAATTTAGTCCTAATATTAGAGCTTGTTACATGGCATCATTTGTTGAAGAGAAAGTACAGCAACTGGCCTAGACATTGCTTGAGAGAGAGTGTCCCAATGCCCAGTCACACTCTCAGCCACACAGACTCTGCTAGAATAGGGTTAATCAGCTCTTTTTTAATTTCAAAACCATTTTCTAGACCAGTATCCACAACAGACTGCTGTGCTCCGGGGAGATGACAGCCCAAATCCTGGCTCACTTCAGCCTGAACCCAACAGGGAGCCATCAAGCTGGAGCTGTGAAGGCAACAGAAATTCCTGACCCTCTTCTGGTCAGCCCGAGAGGCTCCGTAAGGCACGAGGGAGGCACAGGGGCAGATTACTCACACCCCAAGTATGAGCAGCGGGGAAGGAGGGCCGTGTGGGGCTGCACTGCTGAGCCAGAGGTCGAGGCAGAGCCGTGGAGAGCCCATGGAGATGCTGGAAGAGCCCCCCAGCACATGCAGAGCCCCGTGCACCGCCCAGCAGTGGCAGCATCCAGCAGCCCAGAGCCTCATCAGCAACTGCATGGTGGGCAAGATGGCAGGGAATTAATTCCTGGGATTGTCTTCCTCACCCAGAGCCTCAACGGGCTTGACCTGCTTGAATCCTGCAAGCATCAGCTTTGCAGTTAGGAATGACCTTGCAGACTCTCTTATGGGTGCCAGAGAGCAAACAGAAGGCTCCAACCTGACAGCTACTGGAGTCCTGGAATGTTTTTGAGGATCAGAACCATATTTTGGCTGCAGTTTGGCTCTCCAAGCTGGATCTGAGCTTCCCCTCCCCAGCTTTGTACTACACAGACGCTTCTGTGCAGCCAAGAGATTTGCCTGGTGGTTCTAACATAAAGTTGGGAAATATTCCCTCAGCCAGGGAGTTATATAAAGTGCATTCCCTACGATGCACGACTTCTCTGTGCAAGGAATATCCATGGTGATGGTGCCCACAGCATCTCGCCTGCACCGCTTGCAAACAGCAGAAATTCAGCTCTTGGTGCAGATGCTTGGAAAAGCCACTTCCACAGAGTCACCATTCTGTTGGACAATGCAACCATGTCAAAATGAAAACATCAAGAGGTTACAGTCATTGCACAGAAACATCATGTCAGGGACAGAAAGAGAAACACATTTCTCCCACCGAGTCACAACATCCTCTTCCCAAACTTTTGGAATGAGTTATCTTAAGTTTTTCCATTTTGAAATAATTTTATAAGGTCTAATTTTAGAATACAAAATAAATCATCATGAAAACAAAAATGTTTTTAATTACCAAAATCTGTTTGACCAAGCAATAAATTTTTTTTTCCAGCCTCTCACAGAGAATTCTGAAACTTTCCAATGTCCCTCCTGGCTGGAACAAAAGTCATCACCAGATCTCAGATACCCAACTGCTCTGTTGAGCAGATGCAGAGAAGGTGGATGAACAGAGCCAGCAGAGCATTGTGCTGAAATTCTCTGGCTCTGCTACCAAGATTTTGCCCTGATAAGACTGAGAGACAATGAATTCACCCTGGTTATGAGAACCAGCATGGGCCACCTCAGTTATTTTATTCTTCAGAGTTCATGAGGCACCAAGGCCTTGGATGTGTGGCAGCACTGTCACTGGCTGTTCATGGCCCAAAGACCAGCAGCATCCTTCTCAAACACACAGGGCCCTCTTTCTGCAGGAACAGGCTCCTTCCAGCCCCTTGCAGTTCATGTGTTCATTAATTCATCCAGAGCCATAATCTGGCCACAAGTTTCTGAGCAAATCCAACCTCCCCCACTAGTAGTCAGTGTTTCCAGCACTCCCTTACACATTTTCCTCTGCCACATAAACAGCACTGCATGTTGTTTCCCAGCTCTTTGGAGCTGTCTCCCTGTGGTTACCTTCTCCTCCTCTTCCCTCCCCAGCAGCTCCCACCCCGTTGTTCCCATCCCCATCCCCTGCAAAGAGCCCCCCAGGAAAGAGGCACCAGTCAAACAGCTCCACAGATTTTTTTCTACCTGAGCCTCAGATGCAGAAACTTTTGCTGTTAAATCCCTTGAAAAAAAATAACGGAGTCTTTATAAACACCACGGGAGGAAAAGCCCCGTTTCAAGATCTGAGCAAAGTCAGGACAAATGATACGGAGCGGCAGGAGCGGGTTCCTGTGCCCAAAGGGCAAGGGAAGGGGGAAGGCAGGGGAACACAAAGGGAAATGCTTCATTAACTCCCCCTAAGGTTATCTGCTCGCTTTAAAAGCTAGTGCCTCCCCCAAAAGGGTACAATGCATCAGCTTGCAGCCCAGTTCATTACAGAGCTATTCCTGCAACAGGGGCACTTCTGCCGGGGCCTCTCTCAGGGCTGGCTTTGACCAGAGCCACCTGCCACCACCCAGCCCAGCTAATGACCTGCCCCCTGTTATCCTGCCCGGGTTGTCTGCAATCACCTGGCTCTGTGATCCCGTTCCCCATTGTCTGGGAACAGATCTGAACCTAAGTGGCTGCAGTTCATGGGGGGATATTTTTCTCCTTGTGTTTCTCTGACTCCTTGAGGTCTGCCAGCCAGACCAAGCCATTTGCATGAACATGGTGATAAGTCTTGGCATTGGAGAGGAGCGGGCTTTATGGTAATTGAGATGCTCTAGGGAATAAAACCCCCTGGACAATCCCCTGAAGCTGTCAGTGGCCATGTCTCTGTTGAGGACGTGGCTTCACAGCCTCTCTCCCACTTGTCTGTATCCAGTGGGCACTGAACACCCTGGCACAGCCTTTTGTACAGCTCCAGGCAGCTCAATCCTGCAGGGTCCTGTCTCAGAGCCTGTTTCTCCCTTCTCTCTCAGACAGCTGTTTACATTTCTGTTTGTGTGAATAATCTCAAATATGAAGGCTTTGCTTTGCTTTTCACCCCATTAGATAACATTAATTACTGTAGGGAGCCAAGTAGCTTGGAAAAAGGAGGGTAAAAAACCTACTGGGGAGAAGTTACAGGCCTTGCAAGTATTTAAAGGGCCATCTGCATCTGCTCCAAAACTGTGCAGGCAAACGAGAGCAGCAGTAGCACATATTTATTCAGTAGACATCGTGGCAACATTCCCACTCCTGTCTCAGCCAAGAACTAGCACCAAAAATGTCAGGCTTGCTGTTCCTCAAGCCCTCCTCTCCGTTGGGAATGTAGCAGAGAAGCTGTTTGGATGCATGGCAGGACTCAACCTGGGGAAGGACTCACCTGGAGTTTTGGGTCAAACGCCAGATCTGCTCTCTGCCTCCTCTCCCTCAATGCATCTCACCTTGGGGCTGCCCCTTAGAGCTGCTGCAGGTCTTCTCCTTGTAGGTTTCCCAACAATATTATGGATTGGCTGGCCATTGGAAAGATGCTTTACTCAAACAAATAAGTACAATCCTCAGGTGGGCAGGGTTGCAAACAGAAACACAGATTTCTGATCCTTTCCTACTGCCCCATATACACAAATTCCCTCCAGGCACCTCTCATTGACATTTACCATCCCCACTTCACATCTGGACATAAATATTTGTTAGGCATAATAAGGAAAGACTGAAATCCATCTTAACATGTGCACTGAGACAAGCTGTTTTAGAACAATAATAAATAACAATAAGTTTATTAATAATTCATCCATTTCAAGCAAACATCTTCAGGCAGACATTCCTGCCTATTGTCTCTCTGATATTAAGCAGAGCTGCTGAGGCCTGGCTCTGATTTTTCCTTTGGATACCAGCCAGCAAAGCTTCCAGGTGGATGATGCTGATTTACAGCCCATCTCCGTTCCCTGCTCTATTTACACTGCTTTGTTTAGGGGGTATTGTGTGAATTACCTTCCAGGGCAGTCATTGCTTTTGAAATATAGGAAGGAAACAGCAGCAGTCGGAGGAAACCTACAGTGAAATTCAGTCACAAACCTGATATATTAATTCCTGTTCCATCCCTTTCCTTCCCCAGCACTTGCCTTGGGAAATCGAGCCTACCCCTGGCATGCTGCTTTTCACCAGAGATACTACACTGCTATAAATGTCAGACATTTGAAGAACAATTCTGTCTATTAGCATGTAAAAGAGTATTATTGTCTGCAAGTTCTTAGGTTCAAAGGCATCACTGTGTTTGGAAGATTGCTGTTTGCAGCTCCAGATCCCGGTACCAGCTATGGGAGCTGATGGGACGCTCTGGAGAGACAGAGGTTCTCATCCAGCCCAAAACACAGTGCTCAACAAAAGGAGAACATTAGGTAGGAGGATGGTACAAATGTCTTCAATACACTTTTGTTACTCTTTTGTTACTACTAACTTGCCCTTTGAAAGTAACCTCAACTTCTAGATCTTTCCTTCTACTCCCAGACTAAAACGATACTAAAATGAGAGAGACCTTCAAAACATAACCTGAATCCTCTGCTGAATGGAGCTGATCCTGCTTGGTCCCTGGGAAGGAGCCAGTGTGAACCATCCCAGTATCTGGCCTTTGGCTTGAGGGAATGGTGCTCTCCCACCCCAGATGTGCTCTGCCTGACAGGTGTCAGATCACTTCCAGCTGCTTCTCCAGCAGGCACTTGTAGCTGCCTTCCCTCCCTAACCCTCAGGGGCTAGAGATACCTTCCACTAGCCCAGGTTGCTCCAAACCTCATCCAGCCTGGCCTTAAACACTTCCAGGGATGGGGCAGCCACAGCTTCTCTGGGTAACCTGTTCCAGGGCCTCACCACCCTCACAGGGAAGAATTTCTTCCTAATATCCAATCTAAACCTACTCTCTGACAGTTCGAAGCCATTCAGCCTTTTTCGTGTCACTCCATGCACATATAAATAGTCTCTCTCCATCTTTCTTGTCAGCTCCCTTCAGGTACTGCAAGGCCACAATCAGGTCACCCCAAAGCCTTCTCTTCTCCAGGCTGAACAATCCCAATTCTCTCAGCCTTTCCTCACAGGAAATCATCTTGATGGCTGCCAACTCTGGCCATGCTCCTGTTGGAAACAAATAATTGTGGGGAAGGATATATGGCTAGGTATATATATATATATATTTATATTTATATATATATGTGTGTGTGTGTGTGTGTACAATGCTTCTATGTAGTGAATTACCAAAACAATCAGACCAGCACAGCAAATCACATGGATTTGGGCAGAGCAGGGTTTCAGCACAGGTGGTGGAGCTTTGTGCCCATGAGAATCTGCAGTAGAAAAGAGCAATAACCTCAGCACCTCCACAGCAATGGGCTCTGACACAGAGGGGCTGAACCAGCTTTGAGGCAGGACTTGGGGGAAGCCAGCACAGAGCAGGTGGTTCGAAACTCTGTTAACAACCCCGTTAACAAACGCCGCAGATTAGACCAAACAACAGCTCATCAGCATTCAGCCCGAAGGCCACGGGCTGCAAGGGAGAGAATAGAGGAACAACGAGAAGGAGGGGAGATGAAAAGAAAGCAGAGATGGGAAGTGGTTTTAATAATATTGTTTCCTAATTACAACACGGCACAGAGAGCAGATGCAGACTGCTTTGACGTTTACAGTCAGCAGAGGACGTGCCAGAAGCACAGCAAGGGAACTGCTCACACGGGGGAGGCAGTGGCAGCACCTGTGTCCCCACTGCAGGGGGAGTGGGTGTCCCAGCGTCTGACCTGGGGCTCCTGTCAGCCCAGGTGAGCTACTGCTGCTGCCCAGCACCCTGCTGGGGTTTCTTTTGAGGCTACAAAATGCAGTTTAAGGGCTTTTCCTGACCTGTGTGAGAGATGTACCGGTGAGGTTTGCAGGGAAGAGGTGGCATCATCCTCAGAGGAACTCATCTGTGGGGTGGGGGACAGCACCTGCATCACCTGGTGTGGAGAGACAGTTTTCTACACCAGCTCTGTGCAGTGTGAGTGAGAACACCACTTAAACCACTGCAGATCCATCCTCCCAGCACAGTGGGAACCTGTTGCTTTTTTCATTACGTCCTGAAACATTTATGATGGGAATTCAGCACCGTTATCCCACTATGAGACACCAAAATGAGTTATTGCACAGCTCAGCAGCACAGCTGGGGCTGTGGGGCAGATCTTTGAGCCTGTCCCTGGCACTAACCACTGCCCCACAGCAAACTGGGCAAGGATGGGCATGTGTGGGGCCAGTTTGGACCTTTCCCAGCATGTGAGGATGCCCAGGGCCCATTTCTCCCAGCACTGTGTGTATGGGAAGAAGACCTCAAACTCCTGAAAAACTTCCCCCAGCCTGGCCTGGCGTCTGTAAGCCCCCCACCCTCGTTGTAGCTGTACACAGAAATGTACAGGATGAGGCACACTAATGCATGTTTTGGTCCCAAGCCAAAATAAACGCCGGCTATAATAACCCTCACGGGAAAGCCAAACAGAGGACCCCTTTGTTAGGGATAACTCGGCACGTTACGCTTCATTTGGGCCAACAGCACTTCCAGCACGAGGCTGGGGGCACCATCTGCTTGATGTGGGCAAGGTGGGCTGAGGCCAGAAACCAGAAAAAAGGGGAATCTCGGGACAGGATGTCTCTTGAGTCAGCCTGGCCCATAAAGACCCAAAAAAATCTGGGAGGAAGAAATCTGGCAGGTATGTTGGGCCCCTTGTGGTCTCTGCTGGAGGTAATGGTTTGTAATGGGACAGGGAGCAGCAGTGAGTGGTGTCTTCTTTCCCGCTCACCTTTTGTGCAGGTGTATGAAGAGGTCTGGCTTCGGCTGTCTATGGCTAATCCCTGTTTGGTTCCCTTCAAAAATAGAGACAGAGGAACAACAACATTGGATGAAACCCTAGGGTTCTCTGCTAAGCCCAGCACAAGCTCTGGTCATTTGTGGAAACTTCTTTACTGGTGTGTAAACGTGATGAAATGACCCAGGGGAAGGTCTGCCCTGACCCAAGGGGGACAGGACAGATGGGATCCCTTGGCCATACCCCAGTACAGACCCCTTGGCCCCCTCCCAGGATGAACTGGCAGCTGTAGCCCAAAGCACCCGAGCCTGAGAGCAACAGGGAGTGTGCTGATGTTTGGGTTAGTGGTAGGTACTCCTGCAAGGAGCAGGGAGTTGACCTCGATGATCCTTATGGATCCCTTCCAACTCAAGATCATCCATAACTTTGTGATTCCATGATGACCTGTGATGTCCTGCAGCAGGATCAGTGAGTACAGGTGGTAGCAGAGCCCTGTGGCCCTGCCCCACCCTGGCACAGGTGCTGATGGTCAGGGCCAGCCCCAGCTGGACAGCGTTTGGTGATGAGAAGGGGTTGTGCCGAGGGGGTGGGAGCAGTTTCAGCAGGCAGGGAGATCTCTTTGCTGCAGGCATGGCTGCTCTCCTCTCCTCGGTGTGTGCCACGTGGAGGATGTATTTGCTGTCTCCAGGTAAGGCCATGCAGTTGTGGTGAGATGAGCTCTGTGTGTTGTGGGCAATGGTTGTGTTTGGGGGGGGGTGATGCAGGGGCTGGGGGTGAGGAAACTTGCTGTCCCCAGCCTAGGGGACAGATAACACATGTCCTCTGGTGGCATTGGTGAGTGTGGGCTACTAAGGAGGTGGCCACCAGCATGTAACAACAGCCTGGTCCAGAGGGATTCATCCTGGTGGCAAGTGGGCTGAGGCAGTGATAGCCCTCAGTGCCCCACATTGCTGGAACCAGAGTGCCTGGGGTGTTTAAGCTCTGAAAAGCCAGAAACAGCCTTTCTGGAGCAGGTTAGGGACTTTTGGGGAGTGGTCCCTGAGTTTTGCCCACCTGAAGTGCCCAGAAGAAGGGGCAGTGGTCCTGGGGCCAGCAAATATCCATATGGGCACCCCACGTACAGCCATGCAACTGCCTGTGTGGTGTGTGTTGGACTCAGATTTGCTGGGAAAGCCTTATTGACTTCTAAATAAATAAAAGGAAGTACAGAGGAATTGAGCACGATGGGCCTGCAGCTCAAACTCCTCCAAAGTTAATATTGTTTCTGCCTGAATGGGTGGGGTTTCTGGTGTTATCATAGTGGAAATCCAGTCTGTTGTTGCTGCTGGCAATTGGTGCTGATTGGGGGTCCTCCATTTCCCCTCTCCAGCCCTGGGAGCAGAGAGAGGCTTCTGCAGCAGGCAGAGGCTTCAGGCCTTTGATGTGCTTCTCAGTGATGTTTAGACACCTAAATCATGATGTTCAACACTGATGTTGTGGCTCAAGATGATTGTAATGCTTGTGTTCATTTAAGGGAAAGAGAAAAAAGGAGAGGGGAGAGGGGTTCCTGCTGTTTTCTAGTGGATGTGGCTGCAAATGGGTCTTTATAGGATGGAGCTGGCACATGGGAAATCTGTTTGTAGCTCAGGGATGAGGATAAGGCTCAGACCCTGAAACTGCAGTGTCCCAGCAGAAGAGCAGTATTTGGCATCTGTGAGCGTGCTGGGCTCCTTGGCTCTGGGGAATGATGAGTTTTGTTTCCTTTACGCTCATAAAACGCTCTGCTAGCCTGGAAACGAAGCATTAGGGATGTGCAAATAATTAATTACTAATTAGCTGGTAGATTGTTCACAGGATACAGCCAGAGGCTAAGCAGTTCCAGCACAGACTGTGAGAGTCCTGTAACCTGTGTGGGTCTGTGTGGTGGGTGCTGAGGAGTCACTGTGCCCCAGGGAGCAGGAGGTGCAGGAATGGGAAATACCTGGGAGACAAAAAGAGGCATTTTGGGAGTGGGAAGGGAGAACAGATCATGCTGGGGGGATGGCAACAAGGGTGTCCTTCAGGAAGATGAGAGCAGTCAGAAACGGGATCAAAGCCTCTGTCAGGGGCATCCTGAATCCTCTGGTGAGGATTAGATTTCCTCAGGGAACATTAAACAGAGCCCCCCAGGCTGCTGCACAGAGGGAGGGGCAGGGGAGAACTGAGCCCCGTGTGGTGATTAGAGGTGAATTGCCACCAGCTGCGTTGAGTTAAACTGAGGTGGGGCTTTGGGTTTCACCACCTGTTTTGAGTGGTCACAAATTGAGGTGTCCTGGTCAGGTGGGCTCCTCTGGCAGCCCCATTCCAGCCATCACTGCCCACAGGGATTGTCTGGGGTAAGAATGAGGGTGATTTTGCTGTGGAAACTGGTGTGGGGGTGCCCTGGTTGGGGTGAAACTGGGATAGCATGCACTGATGTCAGTATGTGCTCTCCTCCAAAACAAGGGGGTTGGTGAAGGGCTCAGGTTAAACAGGTGGGGAAGGGGGCAGAGGTGCAGTCCAGTGGCTCGAGCACTCTCCTGCCTGGCTGAGGGATCTGCTGTGGGTTTGTGGGGAGTTTGCTTCCCCTGTGGGAATGCCCATCCTTGTTTTACACCTCCGAGAGGTGGGTCAGAGGGTGGCAGTGGCTTCTGTCACTGCCCTGTTACCTGTGCCTCTGCTCTCACTAACATGCAAAACTCCCCTAGTTTGCTTTGCTGATAAAAATCCTTGCTGCTGAGTGAGCAACATTAAGTTAAATCAACACTATGTTGGTGGTGAAAATGCAAACTTGAGGCATTCCCAAACTTCTTTCTCCCCTCTGCCTGTCCTGCTGGCCCCTCAGCAGTGCTGGCACCGATGGCTGCTGGGCTGCCACATGAGGGGACTGAGCAAGGCTTTACCAACAGTTGCTTTAAACCCCTGGTTGTTGGTGCAGCAGGGTAGAGGGGATGGCAGGGTCCCAGGCAGCAGCTGGCATGGTCCTGTTTGACAGAAATCACCTTCCAGGTGGGATTTTGGCTCTGGTTTAACTATGTGAGTCCTGAAAATATGTACTGGTGAAACATGCCCAGTTTCTGCTTTTTCAAGCTGTTTGGCTGCCCTCTGAGGACAGCAGTTGCTTGGGATGTCCTCAATGTCTGAAACAGCAGTAAAAGACGCTGCATTAACACATAAAGGGTTAATGGTCTTGGGCTGAGGCTGCTCACCTCGACCTGAACCAGGAGATCTTCCAGTCGGGAGCAGAGTGATGCAGCTTCTTTGGTGTCAACGTGGGAAAGCGATAAGGGGAAGCCTCTTCCCGTCCAGCTAATGATCTGCAGTAATGAGAACTTGGCCTCAATCTGCTCCCCGGGCAGGAATTAAAGCGGCCGGGCCGGGGCAGCTCTGGCGGCTGGGTGGTCCTGCCCCAGCAGGGAGTGCGTGCCAGCGGCGCTGAGCATCCTCCTGGCTCCAGTGTGAACGTGGACGAGGGGGGAGTGGGGGCCTTGGAGTGCAATAAGGGGGTGAGCTGAGCCCTCCCGACGGAAGGGGGCACATGGGGGGAGCCGGCAGCAGTGCCACATGAGTGGTGAGTAGCTCATGCCAGCGCTCCCGGGGCTGGCTGGACCCCAGCAGCCATTCCTGCTCCCTGGGCTTGTTTGGTTTGTTTTCCTTTGTAGAATTTCAGTTTGTTGCTTTTCCGGTGAGACTCTGAAGCTGTGGTGGGTGCAAATCTCGGGAAGGTCCCTGCAGACCCGGGTGCCAGGAGAAATGTGTCCCTCCAGCCACTGCCTTCCCGTGGTGCGGCATCAGCCCGAGCCTGGGGGATGTGGTGGCTCCTGAAAGCTGCCACATCCCTGGCAGGGGATGCAATGAACCAATTAGTCTCGGTTGGTTGTTTCATTTGTTCCCAGTTCTGGCTGACATCTCAGTGCCAGGGTGCAGAGGTCCTGCCCGATGTCTCCTGCCTGCTCGGGTGAAAGAGCACTGAGCCTGCGTGGTGCCCGGGGCAGGATGGAGCCCTGTGAATGAACTCAGAGAGGTTTGGAGAGTGAAGCTTCAGTCTAAACACGAGTGTGATTGATTGTGGTGTCTTGTTTGGTTGATCCATGAGTGCAGCTCACAAGAGAACCACCTGTGTCCTGGTGGGATCTCAGTGCTCCACGTGCAAGAGAGGAGCTGCTGTGTGGATCCCTGTGTCTCTGTGCTGTTCAGGTTGTTATTATGGCACATCTCTTCAGGCCTGTCACCTTTCCTCCTGTGTGGTCAAAGGGGGCAATGCCCAAATCCGGGAAGCAAGAAATGCTCCAAGGTGCTCAGACCGCAGTCCCCAGCTGTAGCAGCAGGAGGTGCTGTTTGGGGAGGTCATTTTAAGGAAATCACACGCAAACTTGTGTTTGTGTTTTGTCTTCTCCCTTGGCAAACTGTCGGTGGGTTTCTCTAACTTGCAAAAGCAGCTGCGGCACTCACAGGTTTGCTCTGTGTGCTTTTACCCCGTGCACTGGAGGTGGCAGCAGAGCACTCCTGGCTCCCGTGCACCTCAGGGTTTAAACCTGCTGCTTCTCCCTTTGTGTCGACACTGCTCCGAAGTTGGAGTATTGATGGCTTTGTCAAGGGCTTGGTGTGCTTGTGATGTGCTGGCCAAAATATAGATTGGCTCTTACGTCTTAACCATTCAGTAAATTGTGTTTCTATTGATTTTCCTGGGATTGTTGTTTTTCTGAAATTCGAAGTCTAATAGCAGATCTGGAAGCTGGAGGCAGCTATTGAATCATCCTTGGACACACAGGACATGCAGCTCCATCCTCTGGGCTCTGTACTGAGCTGAAGTTCAATTAGAGCAGGTTTCTCTTTGCCTGGAGGCTGTGCTGTTTTCGGGAATGGTGACTGCCCTTGTAGTGCTTGCTTGTTTAAGTGTCTCACACTAAACTGGGACTGCAAATCCCAGAATACTAGAATGATTTGGGTTGGAGGGGACCTTAAAGATCTGATTACAACCCCCTACCACAGGCAGACACCTTCCAATAGACCAGGTTGTTCAGGGCCCTGTCCCGCCTGGACGGGAACACTTAAGAGGGATGAGTTGAAATTAAATGTGTGATCTTTGGTTTTAATCCTGTGCTTCTTGGTTGGAGCTCACAACAGATGCTGGAGCAAAAAGCTTCTGGACCCTAAGGGGACCTGTGAAGGGCAGGAAGGAAGGGGTCAGATGTGGGATGCCCTCAGGGGATGTGTAGGACCTTCCTGAAGGTTGTCCAGCTCCGTGGTGTGACTGTGCAATCCCAAATACATCCTATTTGTGTCATTAGGGCCCCAGAGTGATTATAGGTTTCTAGAGAATGCTGGAGAGGTGCAGTGAACTGCAGATGGATGTGTGGACTTGCTTGAAAGCCTTGCAAATGAGCGTGGCAGGATGTGAAACCCTAAGGCTGTGGTGTCTGTGTGATTTGTTCCACCTCAGTGAGCATTCTGAGGTATAAATACAGGTATTTGAGTAGCAAAACCTCATGTGATTGTGCCAAAAAAGGGTGCAAGTGCACCTGCCATCACATGGCTTCTTTAAACATCTACTGGTGGCCACTGCTGGGGACAGGACACTGCCTTGGAGACCTTCTGGTCCAGCTGTTTTGATGTTGCTGCAGTAAATGATTGCAGTTGTAAGCCAACAGCCTATCTGGGAAAAGCATCCCCTGGAAGCACCTGAAAATTTAGGATAAGCTATTCAATATAGTGCACTGATTGCAGGGGTTTAGCGCCCAGGAGGTGAGAACTCAGCTCAGGAACCACTCTCAGCCCACGGTCCCATTGTCTGTGATCTCCTGCAGAGATGCATTTAATTTAGTTCTAGGCAGTGCTGTGAGTTAAACTACCTGCCTAAGTGACAGGTCTGGGGGAGTCAAACAGCTTCTGGCATTATTGATCTCTCACCCTGGAACACTTACACCACTGAGTGAAGAGAACAGTATTTCTATTTTAAAACAAATTTTAATTTAAACCAAGAACTAGTTCAATAAAAGATGAAGTGTCTTTGTAATGGAAATTATAAAAGTGAAAACAAGTAATCTTTATTTATGGTACAGCTTTCGTTGTTGGTTTGAAAAGATCCAGTGTTTCATAGGATTTATTTGTGGAGGGACAAGAATAACTTTTTGGTTCAGTTCTTGGCCAAAGCAGAGTTTGTTTTGATTTGTGTTTATTTGGGGGGTTGTTTTTTTTCTTTTTTAAACAAACTTTCAAATGCTTTTTGGCTGGAGCTTTTACTGGAAATCCAATCCTCTTACACAGAGAATTTTTTTTAATTGTTTCCATGAAAACCAGCATTGAGTGGAAGGATGTTGTTGTGAGCTGCAGGACGTGCACAGCTCGGCACAGCCGACCTGGTGTGGAGATCGATGGCTGCTTTGCAGAGGTCTGAGAAGGTACCTAAGGAAAACGTCAGTAGGTCTGAATGTGACGTGGAGCTCTGAGCTTCCAGCTGAGGGGGAAATACTGAAAGCTGCTGCGAAGTCTAACTTGGGCTTCACCACGAGAGGGCAACCCGAGGCCACAAATACTCAGCTCCCGCCCGGGAGAAGATGTAGGAACACCGGGAGAGGGTGAGATGTGGGAAAAGATCCCCCCCACCTGCCTGGTGCAGAGGGGTGGCTGTGGCAGCGTGTTCTGGGGGTGTTTGTGCAGCAGTGACGATTGCAGGTGGTTTGCTCGACAGGGAGCAATTTGTTGATGTTTAAATATTTTTGTTAAATGTGTTAAATGTTGTGCTTCCAAAGAAGCACAAGAGAGCTGGGGAAGGGTCTGGAGCCCAAGCCTTGTGAGAAGTGGCTAAAGGAACTGGGTTGTTTAGTTGGGAGAAAATGAGGCTGACCTTCTTGCTCTCTACTACTACCTGAAAGGAGGGTGTAGAGAGGTGGGGATTGGACTCTTCTCCCAAGTAATGAGCTCTTGGACAAGAGGAAATGGCTTGAAGTTGTGCTGGGGGCGTTCAGATGGCATATTACAGAAAATTATTTCACTGAAAAGGTGGTCAGGCACTGGAACAGGCTGCCCAGGGAAGGGGTGGAATTGTCACCCCTGGAGGTGTTCAAAAATCTTTTAGATGTGGCACTTTGGGACACGGTTTAGTGGTGGATGTGGCCGTGCAGGGTTAACAGTTGGACTCAATGATTTTAAAGGTCTTTTCCAAACTAAATGGAAATCTATGCTCTGTGAATTCCAATCTATAATTCTATGAAATTCCCACCAGATGCTTCTTAGTTCTGTGGATCAAGGCAGAAGCTGCTGATACTGGTGCTGTGGGACTCTGCCCTGTTAGTTGTTTGCCAACATCCAAAGCAGCAAAGTGGATGAAATAAAAGGTGTGAAATGCATGTCCTGGAAGAATTTAGGTGCTGTTCCTGCAGGTCTTAGAGAAGGTTTCTGTTCCCTGCAGAACAGATATAAAGGCTCCAATCCCTACCCTGAGGCAGCCCCTGACCAGCCTACAGCCCACCTTGCCCAAATACCATCACAGTAATGGAAAACACAGGCATTTGGTCAAAGCCCTCCCTGGGAAGGGTGGCCAAACACTGATGTGAAGCCTGGAGATGTGGTGGAGCACCCCAAGCTGCTTGATGCTGTGTGGAGTTGGATGCCATACCTTGTTGACCTGGTGGCATCTGCTGCTTCATGACACCCTCCTCCTCCTGCACTTGGAGGGCAGGGGATGCAACAGGGATGCAGCAGAATACTGAGCTGAAATCAAGCGTAAAGAAAGAACTCCCAGCTCATCAGTGACCATGTGAGTGGAAATGACCCTGTGGAACCAGACAATGGTTTTAAACTCTTCTGACATCACTGTGGAAAATGGGTGGAGTAGGCTGAAAATGCCTTAAAACTGGTTTAAAATGGTTGGATTTTTAGAGGGAGGGGGGTTAGAAAAAAAACTCTTGTCTGCTTGTGAAGGGATGAGCAATCCCTGTGGAACAACCACGCTCCTGCTGGGAAGGGAATTCCCTACTGGGAGGTGATTGCTGCCCGGCAGCCCCTGGTCACGCCGGCTGAGCTGTGCCAGGGCTGCTGCGTTCATGACCTGACTCAGAACAAGGGCTTGTTTAAACAGTAGCAGGAGCTCAGTTAAAGAGGAGACACTCTCAATTTAAAAGTACGTAATGGCAGGAAAAACAACCCGTGACGAGTTAAAGAACTGACTCAGGCCAGCAAAGGCCAGTCCTGAAATAGACCTCGAATGGGGCTCCTTCAAAATGCTTCCATCAGAACAGTTTCCTGATGGAGAATTTGGCATTTCTGCTCAAAGAAATCTTTCAAGAAAAGCATCTGCTTCTGTGGAAAAATTCATCTTTTTGGGTTGGAAAAATGGAGCATGTGAAAACTGAAATCTCCCAAGTCCAGCGATGTGCCAGTTTTCAGGCAGACTCCACCTCTGTGTTGAGCTTCACTTCTCATTCCTGTGCTCCCCCCTCATCTTCACAGGAGGGGAACCCCCCTAATTATTGCACCTACCCCTCCCCATCTCTCTGCTTTTCTTAGTAACTGCCATGACAGGATTAAAGCCTCCCCCTGGGTGAGGAGGGCTGGAAGGTCAGATTTTGGAGCAGTGTGTGTGTGGCAGCTCCCCCAGGACACCAAACACTCTCCACTGCCTTCACTCCTGGTCCCTTCCTACATGGACTTGTGGGAAACTCATCTCCCTCCCATGCTGATGTTTCATGCATCCTGGGAGGTGGCTGTGACTGGACAGCCAGGAAAGACAACTCATTCTACTGGGCTTGTTTGTGACTTTACTGAATCATTTTGCAGCAAATGGTTTGTTTTCCAGGTGTTTCTGTATCTCCTTCCTCATTTCTGTTCCTATCCCTGAGCATCCAGCTCCTGATGGAAATTTAAATTGGCAGATGGGCAAGTTGCCTACCTTGGTCCACACAAAAGGGTCAGAGTTGGTCCCAGGACCTGTTTGTTGAGTCAGGATGAGTCACCTTGGACTTTATTGTGCCTTCCTTCAGCAGCAGTGAGAACTTGCTCTTCAGATAACACTTGTGAAAATGAGAGAGGGTGGGAAGGAGCAGCATTGCTGGGTAAGAGTCCAGGGTGAGACCTTCTGAGGAGGGCTCAGAAGAATCCTTTGCTGTGTGAGTAAGAACTCTTCCAGGCTCAGTGCCTCAGATAATCATGATGAAAGGGAAGATCAGATGTAGAAAACCCCAATTTAAAGCATATAAATTATCTAAAACCTGTAAACTGTGCCACTGCCCTTCTCAGCAGGACTTGTTCTCCTCGCTATTGAAAGCTAAGACTCTCTCTTCTGCCTGTTTTTCCCCTCCTGATCATCAGTGGGGGTAGATGATGCTCATCTGATGGTGCTAGAGTGTGCCATGCACCTAAACCTATGCAATGCTTTGAGGTCCTTGAGCAAGAGGACTAGCAGAAATGTTGAAAATTAATAATGTGTCAGGATTGTTGTCATTATAATGGGGGGTAACCCAGGTCTAGAACACTAATCTGACACAGAAGTGCTTCTACCTGTTTTTTAAACATTGCAAGCATCCTGCTGTTTTTCCAACCTTGAAAAAGTGTTGAAGGCAAAAATAGATACTTATATTCACATTGAAGTGCCCAGACTTGAAAACAGAGGGGGAAAATGTCTGAAATACTGTGTTTTCTCAAGACCACATCAGCAGTGGGCAGGCAGAGGCAACTGAGAGAGAGCTTCAGGTTGGTGCCCCATCACCTGGACAGCAGTGGTGAGAGAGTTGCCATAAATCCCTGCAGCCCTACAGATGCAAAAATCTCAATAGAAAGGGGGTTATGTGCATATATGTGGTTTTTCAAGGCCTGGGCATTGTCATGAGATGCCCTCACTGTTGATGTGAGTGAGGGGCTGAGCTGAAATCCTGCTTGGACCCTGGGATAAATGTGTTTTCCCCACATGAACTTTATGAAAGGACTTCTCAGTCCATTTAAGAAAACAAAAAAGTGTTAGGAGCAGAGGCTTGGCCAAAGCTTGGGGTCCCGGTGTGGAGACTGGAGGGAACAGAAAAGCCTCAGTGGAGAACATTTTCTAAAAAAACAACCCAGGTACAGGCCATGCTTGTGTTTCTGTGCTAGCACGGGCTCTATTTACCAACCTTCCTCTGCCCCAAGAGAAGCAGGGAGGCATTTAAAGAGAAAACACGAAAGAGCCTTCTGTCCCGAGAGCTGGTGTGTCCTGTTTGCTGCTGTCCTGGGCTGTCAAGGGCTATTACAGCACAGGGACAGCACTGCAGACTGACAGATGTCTGTTTTAACATCAGGGCTGGTGTGGTGGCTGCTGTCAGAGTCAGCACCGGCCCCAGGGCAGGAGCAGCAGGAGGGAGAGCCCTGTGATGTCTGGCCCCACGGAATGCTCCAAGTCCTTTTTGCAGGAGACAAGGTCTCCTGCAGGCTCTGGAGGGTTCCCTCTCCTCCCCCCAACTGTGACCCCCGGGTCTATATTGTGACAAAGCCATTCAATCCATTGCATTTACGTGCCAAACTTCCCTGTAGCTCCTGGGAATAGGTGTGCTGTTGGTAAAAGCAGCCTGTTCTATTCCAAGCATCATCTAACACCGGGGGAACCATCGATTCTTCCTGCACTGCCAGGGCTCCTGAGAAATGAAACGGAGACAGAAGGTACCAGCTTAACGAACTGGTAATGTCCCCGTTGATTTTATCCACATCTGCTTCCTGCAGCCTCAGGGCACCGATTCCCCCGTCCCACACCCCGGGAAGGCAGCCCTGAGGTCAGGCTCTGTCGTGCTGGGGGCCGTGCTCCCCTTGGCAGCCTGCAGCATACAAAGGGCTGATGAGAAAGGGATTCAATCCAGTGTATTGGCATTCGTGTGTGGCGGCTGTATTAAAAGTACTTGCTGTCAGCCCAGCCATCACTTATAATTGGCTTCTATTTTTCCGTGTGCCTCCTGGCAACAGCGGCTCTTCCCAGGCTGCTGGTGGGGTGCTGGGTCTGGGAAGGCTGCTCTGTGCAGGAGAGGTATGTGGAAACGGTCGGGATTGGCTCAGGAAAGGGAATGTGGCCCCTTCCTGCCTGTCTCTGGGTTTGTCTGAGCATCCCACCAGAAGCATTTCCCTCTGCAGACTCGCTGTTGAGCACTGGCAAAGGTCATTTGTTCTGGCTGTGGGTGCACTGGGGAAAGTGCATCGTGTTTGGGGTGGGCAAATCACTTGGTTTTGCTGCAATAACTCAGTTATTGTGCAATCAGTTGATTATTTTGATGGGTTTTGTTATGGTGCTGCTCACCATCCTCACCAGAGGAACACAAAACTGCTCAACATAACATGTTTTACCCTGAAATTGGATTTTATTTTTTATTATGGTCTTATGTATCACAGCTACACAAAAATCAGCAGAATGAGTGGAGAATAGGTGCGTTCAGAGCACATTTATGGTAATGGTACTGTACAGTGCAGACAGGGGTTGGAAGAACCTCGTCCAGCTGCAGTCCCAAATGCCAAAAGCACAGATCCCTTTGGCTCAGGGCTGGGGAGCAGCACATTCATCCCTCGGAGGTGGCTTGGCCAGGTGGGTGACACTGATTTGCACGGTGACAGTTGTAGCACCTGGGCCAGCTGCTTGGTTTTTGTTTTCATGGAATCATAGAATAATTCTGAGTTGGAAGGGACCCACAGGGATTATAGAGTTCAACTCCTGGCCCTGCACAGACACCCCAACAATACCACCCTGTCCCTCAGAGCATTGTCCAAACACTCCCTGAGCTCTGGCAGCCTTGGGGCCGTGCCCACTACCTGGGGAGCCTGGTCAGTGCCCAACCACCCTCTGGGAGAGGAACCTTTTCCCAATACCCAACCTAAACCTCCCCTGACACAGCTCCAGCCTTTCCCTCTGGTGCTGTCACGGATTACCAGAGGACAGCTTGGTGCTTACACTTCCTCTCAAGAGGAGATACACTGTTTTAGGATATATTAAGATCCACAGTTCTGAGTTGCTGCAAAGAACCTTTTTATTTTTTCAATCTTACCCCTAACACTGGAGCACCTAAACTTGCAAACACTTGAAAGTCAGACCAAGATTTCCTTGAAATAATCCCCATAAGCCTTTGAGATGTCACAATTGTCCCATCTATGCATCCTAGACGTTACCGGTTCCATCTGATTGAATTTTTATGTTTGCAAATAGAATAATCTAATGACCTAATTTCTGAAGGAAGCCTGTTATTTATTAACCGTGATGTAAATTCTACCAGCACCAGAAGAAAGAACATTGGGCTTTTGAATTTCTGCTATTTTTAAAGATCCAAATCTCTAGGGCAGTTAATCATTTTCCTGACATATTGAATTCAGTCATGTGTTATAGCAACAAAACTTCATATGGGCAGTTTATGATGCAACATTAACTTGTCAGCAAGGGGGACAATTCATGACTGTCTACGGGTAGCAAGTGGCAGGCATTTGGACAACTGTCCTATAGTTTTGCAAGCATCAGCAAATTTTGTTGGCAAAGCTGATGTAGGCAGTGCATAAAATACACTTTTGCTCATATATATTAAAAAAAAACAACAAAGAATACAATCCTCTGCCAGGAGTTTCCACTTATTTTCCATAACGAGAGCTGGAGGGTCTGTAAAATTTGGCCTCATAAAAAGAAATTGCAAAGGATGAATTTTTTCCTTTATGAGGGAGATGGAAGAAATTGGAAGTTTGTTTGGATGCACGAGTCTTCCTGACACGTAGTTTATCAGCTGTGTTGCTGCAGGATGGAGGGTCCCAGGTACAGAGAAGGGAGGGTGTGGAAGGAGTGATGGTGCAGCCAGAGCACATGGAAGTATGGGCCGCCAATGGAGCAAGCTGTGGCTTTCAGGAGCATCAATGGCCTTAGTTTGGGGGAATTTTGGTTTTGGGGGATTTTGTTGTTGGTTTGGTTTCTTTGCTTTTGTTTGGGTTTTTTGTTTTGTTTTTGGTTGTTTTGTTTTTGGTTTTTTTTTTTGAGATATCAGAGGAAAGGGCTGTAAAAGCTCTGAGGGAGAAGAGTGATGTGATTTGCCGCTGGTTGCAGTGGGGTTCCAAAGGGTCCTTGCAAGTGCAGGAACGTGGCTTTGCTTTGGTGCTGTAGAGAAAATCCAAAGATAAAGGCAAAAGGAGGAAGCAAACAGATTAAAAGAAATCATTCCAGTGCTGTTCCAGGCAGATACACGCTGAGGCAAAGCCTCTGCCAAGGCCAGAGGAGAGGCGGGTGCAGCCATCGGATGATGAGCTAACAAGTGGACCTGAGCAGGGATTTTGGCAGGGTGGAGACAGGGATTTCGGCAGGGTGGGGAATACAAGAGGCCATGTTCCTGGAGTTGTAAACCCTATGCAGTTGTTGCACTTGGGTCTAATCTGGGAGCAGGGAAAGAGCTGAGCGAGCCGAAGCAATGGCTGGGTTGTTGGCAGGAGGGTGGGAAGGTGGTGATGCAGTCAGAGACATGCTGGGGAGGCTGTATGGAGTGTGTGAGGAGAGAGTTTCAATTGGAAAAAGGATAAATTGAAGACTCTGTGTATACCAGAGGATATAGGTGAGAAATCAATGGCAGTTGAAGAAACCTAAAATTGCTTGATTGTGTTCCACAGTGCAAGAAGACACTAAAGATTAAATGTTGATGGAAGTGATTATGAACTGCTATTCTGCTCATAACCCTCAATACAGGAGTGAGCTGATGAACTGGGAAAAGTGTGGGGGTAGTGCTGGCCTTCACCCAGGCACACAGACCAGGCTGAAAACGCCCCAGCTGGGAGCTCTCTCCCCATCCATCAGCGGGGGATGTGGTGCACAGTGGAAAAAGCAGCGCGGCAGAAACCCGCTGTCGGTGGGTTTCCAGCACACAGCTGGAAGGGAAAGCACAACTGCAGGCAGGGGGGGCTGTGTGGTGCAGCTGCACACACAGTGCCATGTGCACAGCGTGGCTCCAGCATTCCCAAGTACCTTTGTGGCCCAGGAGGAGCCTGTTCCCTGCAAGGCTGCTGCTGCAGGAGTGGTTGTGGTTTGAGCAGGATACGTGGGTCGCATGGATGGCATGTCCTGGCTGCTCCTCCCTGACCACGGATCATACCCTCTTTCCAGCTGAGGGATGCTGGCCCTAGCTGGGAGCAGAGAGACTTAAACTCCTTAGGTTTAAGCTGGATAAAAGAGGCTTCTATGGCAGCAAGTTGTGATGGAAAGTGTAAGTTAAAAGCCATTTGGGGATGGGAACATATGGCCTCCAGTATCTTCACAAGCCTCCCAGAACACAGTGATTTTTGTCTTGTTTGTCTCAGTTCCATTGATTGCTGTAATGTGTGAAAGACTGACTTAGGAAGGACACAAACACAAATTATCCTGATGAAAGGAAACAGAGGGAGTATAATAAGAGACCAGCTCAGCTGAGCTGGGAGCTGCTCAGCGCCCTGAGAATCAAAAAGGAAAGACAAAAAAAAAAGAAAAAAGAGTAGAAACTAGATCAAAAGAATAGGCATGCCTCCAAAAAATAGTAGAAGGAAGAATCATTGTGAATGAGACCAAACAGGCAGCCATTCTCTGCCTGCTGCATGTTCAAAGAGGTCAGAACATTCCATGGTTTCAGCATGTCCATCCAAACCTGCATGATTACAGCTTGTTATTTCTGTTACTGCTCTACAGGCATTGATGATCAATGGTGTGGGCTCACACTAGAGGTACTTTGATAACTGGCTGGGATAAAAATCACCCTGAAGTACCCAGAACGGAGCCAAAGAGGTTTCTGAGCACCAGTTTGTTCTTGGCTCCCTTTGAGGGCTCCTGGGGATCAGTGAGGTTACTTAGAACTGAAAGAGCAAACCCAGTACTTGGCCTTAAAAAGTGTAGAGGGAAAAGAAACCAGGAACTACAGAGCAGAATAGCTCACCTGTGGAATAAGGGAATGGCTTAGGACTGCCTGAGGGGTAGCAAGGCTTTGTCAAAAATGAAACCTGTTAAATCAAGTAAGTTTGCTCCAGTGATAACAGCAGGAGGGTTTGTGGGTGGGGAGGGGTAGTAGATGATGATGTAGGTAAGGTTTTTGACATTTTAGTATTTGTTACAGAAAACCATGGTGTAGGTTGTGGCAATGTGCATATCAGTAGTTCATTTCTCCAAATATCTAATTACTCTCAGAGAATGTCACCAAGCTGGAGGGATGAAGAAGCTCCCAGGCTTCAAGGAGGTCAAGACCAGTGCAGTGGTGCTTTGTCTGGGTTTTAGGAGCACTTTGTACCTGCAGTAATGAACTATATGATCAAATTCACACTGAAGGGACTGAGTTTTCACTGAAACATCTGATTTCCCTTTTTACTCCTGGTTCGTAGCCAGAAGGCCTCAAAAAGCCATTTTGCAGCCAGGCAGCTGACAGAAAACCTGTCACCCCTCTGGTCTCCACAGGGATGGTTCATCCAGTAAATTCCACAAAGTTGCCTGTAAAAAGCAATTGCACGAGGTGCCCAGAACTGTATGGATTTCACAGTGCACTGGTCAGTTCTGGCTGCAGAGCCCTCACTGGTTTTGTCTAAAAGCTTCCCCATCTCTGGCCTCTGCTGTAGCAGGTGGCTGCTCCTGCAGAATCCAGCTGGCTGTCTTGGATGGGATCACAAGGGCTTTGGTTTGTTCTGATTCTTCACCTGCTTGCCAGTCTTTTGACAGGAGCCTTCTAGGCTTGAGTAGGAGGATCACCATCTCAGGGAGCTGGAATTTGCTTATGAAGCCCAGTTATTTAATGATGACCTATTACCTTTCCATGGCTGGCTAATGGCAAACAGAAGAGCCAAACCCAAGGCAGAAGAAGGGATTATGTTTTGAAGTGACAATTGCTTCAAGTTCAAGCCACTCCTTTGCCCATGAGTGCTTTCCTGGTGGATGTCTTTTCTTGAACCTGCCTTTTTAATTTTTGTTTCTGGTGGATGGTGTTGGTGCATTCCTTGGCTATAGCATCCGAATCCCACAAAATCCCTTGATCCCCCCCTGTCTAGTTTCAGACTTGTTTATGGAACAGAGTCTGTGCAGGTATTAGTGGCTGAATTAGAAATGGAGGAGCAGAAATACATCACAGTGTCAGACAGGATTTTCAACAGTGCTTGGCATAGGCCAAAGAAATCATGTCCTCATGATTGCTCTGAGGATGTTCCAACCTGGATCACTCTGGAGGCAGAATGGGGCTGAGCTGGGTAGCCTTAAGTATGAGAAGTAAAACCTTAGCCATGGTGTCCCTGTTGACTGGGCTGTGGGAGCTGACAGCACAGCCATTCCTTCAGTCAGTTGGCTTCTGTCATCCCACAAGGTGAAAGTTCCCTCCAGTCTTACACCCTTTGCCCTCTGTGTGTGTGAAGCCAGTGGGGAAATGCAGTGTTCACTGATACATTGATGGTTATCAGAGCTGTTTTCCTTTTATTTAATCCAGACTTTTCAGCCTCCCTCTGTCTAATGGAACAGCCTGTGACCATGCACAGCCTGTGCCTTGTAAGAGATGACGTGCTTGGGAACAAGTGAGTTTCTGCCTCATCTGCCATGGGCTGTTGACACAGTATTGCTGATGTATCCTGCTGATGGATCCCATGCTTTTCTATCCAGACTGTGATACAGCTCCACATTACATTCAGACCTGCCAATATAATCACTGGGTGGCAAACTGATGTGGGTGGAGGGGAAACCTCTTGTGATCTGGTGACAGCACACCCCAAAGCCGTGCTGCTGCTTGAGTGTGCTGTGAAATGGTGGTTTCTGAAGTGTCAGATGGTTTAGGAGAGCTGTTCAGTTGGTTTGGCTGAACCCCCTGATGCAACAGAGAAGTCTGAAGTGCTCTCCTGAGAGCAGAGAGATGACAAGTTTATTCGTGTTCCAATCAGACTTAACTAGAACTTCCCACTGTCGTGGTTCTGCTTTAATTATCCTGGATCTTGATGCCATATGGTAATTTCTGAGTTTGTGTTGCTCAAGAGAAGAGCCCAGCATTCCCTTATAGGTTCTCACTTCATTCATGTATCATCAGCCTATAACAGAGCATTCCCAGGTATTAGAGTGGCTCCAAGATCAAGGGCAAACTCCTTGTGGATGCAGTGGCCTGAGCCCAGAGCCAGAAGAGCCCATAGTCACCTTCCTGTTGAGGAAGTCTCAGATCAAAGATGGTCACCTCTCTGTAAACCCTTTCCCTCTCCTTTTCCTCCCTGTTTAAAAGAATGTTGTGACTACTTTGGACAGAGAAAAGTTCCTGCACACCTCCCTTCTCCTGTGCATGTGATGCTCTCCTGCAGTTGATTTGGGCTTGGTCCATTGTGGGTTTTTGGGTCAGGAGCAGTAGGGCATCACCACCAAAGGCCCCATATGTCTCCTGCACAAATCCTCTTTTCTTCCAAATTTGAAAGAGCTGCCTGAGGAGTGCTGTGGGGATTTACCTGGTTGTGGGCAGGAGCTGGGGGATATTTTGAGCAGGGGCATGTGAGGGCTGGGAGCAGTGCTGGGTGCAGGCAGTTTGCCTGGGAGATGTATCAGCCCTGTGTAACTTTGCAAGGACCTTGCCATGTTACACAGCAGCTTTGTGGCCAAGCAAAAATAAATGAGTGACTTATCCCACTGCCAAGGACCATCAGTGGGAGGTCAGTGTTTGATATTTCCACACCCAAAAAGCAGCCCTAAGCTAGAATTACAGCACAAAATACCCATTCAGACCTCTCCAGCCTTCTGTTTTCATTGACTTCCATCCCCTGCTTGTACACACAGAGTCCTTTCCTTTCCAAAAGAAAACAGTATTGCTGATAAGGGACACTTATCTCGGCAAGTCATTACAGAACAAGTGAGCTTTTGTGTTTGCATCTGATTCCTGTCACAATGTTAACAAACTCCTAGTATGGAAGCTTTATTTCCACTCTAAAGATGGCCCTTAGGGTACTATGTGAGGTGCATTATATGTCTCATAAATACTTCCCACAGATGTTTGTTCCTTCCTTAAAAAAAGGGGGGAAAAATAAACTCAAACTTCTTAAGATTTCAGCCTTTCATTTGTTCCGTGAAGGGCTTTTAAACAATGATCCTTGGCTATGCTGCACATGGATATTTACCCTTCCCATACTCTCTGCTGAGATATGGCTGGCCTTTTTTCCTTTCAAAGAACCAACCAGTGCTGGAATTGTCTGTCCCATCACAGTGGGTTCCCATTAAAACTGAACACTTATCCACAGCTGCAGTAGTTCAAATTTGATGTGTTATTTCCAGCTGGAAATGTTGGGGTACAGTATGTGCCACAGGCAGGTGTGGTGGTTCTGAGATACAGGGGTTTCTCCTGATAGAATCTCTACCCTAGGAAGGCTTTGCTTGAGGTGAGGTGTTCAGCACCTTCCAAGATAGTCCCTAACACAGAGGACTTTCTGGAAGAAAGAGGTTTTTCAGGGCAATTCCAAGCTATGTCACAGTAACTCTGTGGGTTTCCTGCAGCAGAAGGTTGAACTGCCTCCCAGGTGCCAAGGAAACACTTTCCTTGACCACCTGGGGAAATGCATCACGTAAAAGTGTCACTAAGAACCAAGAAGTCTCAGGGATGGATGTGGCTTTTCCATGGTTTTGTGGTGAGATGACAGCCATGCATCTGCCCCGGGGCTGCAGGAATGTGTGTGCCATCACCCGGGGCAGAGCAGAGTCCTGCAGCCACAGGGTGCAAAGCAAAGTGTGTCCAAGCTGAAGGGCAGGTTGGTGGAAGCACTGGGATAAGAGGGTGGGAGACAACTTTGTGTTGAGACAGCTCCTCTGTATCTCCCTCCTGCAGCCAAAATCTGATGCAATTCTAATTTTCGTTATTTACGCCAAACAAACCAGGGTGAGCTGTAACTATCCCCGACAAATAAATTAAAAATGAGCTGCTTGGAAAATGTTCTCCTTCCAATAGGAATTTTTTTCTTTAATTTTTTTTTTTTTGGTAGGGAGAACTCAAGCCCAGACCATTCCAATTCTTCTCTGTCACTTTGTGCTCTAGCTGGTCTCCAACAGACCTCCGTGCTCGTGCTGCATGTTTCCCAATGCACTCCTCTGTGTGTGTGTCATGGGAGCCCTGGACAGTGGTGCTGGGGGGGATACTTCGTGCTGGGAATGCTGCCTGTGGAGGAGCAGAGGGATTTTGAACAACTGATTACAACTTCCTGTGAGATATTTCATGTTTTGGGCTTTGTTCAGAATTTTTTGGTGTTCCTTGGGAAGGAAAGGTCACACAACTCTTAATAGGAAATCTAATTTTCAAGTGAAGTAGTTCAAATGGATTTTCTTTTCCATTTTGTTTTCCTTTGCTTGCCACCTTTTAATTAAATAACGCCCAATTTAAAACAAGCTACTTGTTTTAACAAGGGCAATAAGTTATTTTAACAGGACAGCAAGCCCCGTTGACATATCCATAGCATCTCCCATCTTTAATTCTATTTAAATAAAAGTTAGGTCTGTGACCCTTTTCAGACAGTTGGCCAGTGATGAGCCTTGCTCTGTGCTCAAGGGTTCAAACATTTGGACAGTCTGTGTTCAAGGAGAATTTCTGAAAGTGTCAGTCAAAGCCTGGTCAAAGGAAATGACAACACTAAGTCATTTTGAGGTGTAGGAGATTCAGTTCCCACTTTAGGGTCTCCTCCTTGAATTCTGCTGGCTCCAGCAATTACAAAAGGAGGTCTGGAACTGCTGTGTGTGCTATGAGTGTGCACACCTGGCTGGTGAACCTCACAGACTGCTTTATATTGAGAATGTGTGTAAAGGTCTGAAAGATCTCACCGTCTTCCTCTCGTGCTGACTGACTTCCCTGAGATATATTTACAGGAGTGAATAATTTTACACATTTAAGTAGTCTTCAGAGGGATTACTTGCATGTCATGGCATGTAGGCTGTAGCTTGCAGAGCTTTTCAAGAAGAGTTACGTATCTTTTGGCCTTGCACTGAAAGAAGGAAATTAGAAGTGTAAGGCAGGAGGGAGCTGGGACTGTCCCAGATGACTTTTCCACTTGCTGCCTGTCTCCTACCCACCCTGGTTCTGTGCATTTCCCTTTGCTGTCTGTAGATAATGCTGCTGCTATTCAGACTTTGATAGTGAAACTGGAAGAATCTGACTTTTAAGAACAGAAATGCTACAATATGTTGGATTTCTGTTGTCCTCTGGTAGCCTGTTTTACTCCGACCTCTGCATCCCATTTGTGTTCCAACTCCTTTCCCAGCCAGGGAACTTCACTCTCTGGCTGCAGTGGGAGCAGGATTTGTTTTGGGGGGCACAGTTTCTTGAGGGATTGGTTGGATCTTGGTGGCTGACTTGTGCTGAAAGCCTGGGGAGTGCATCTGCAGCTTGCAGGATTCAACAGAACAGTTGGGGGGGATTTAAAAAAAAAAAAAACAACCAACCACCACCAACAAAAACACACGACAAAATGAAGGTTTGTGCTACTTTTGAAACAACTCCTTTACTAATTTTTACTATTCTGGCAAAACCAGCTTTAACACCCTTGTACACACTGTACTGCATGAGCTGTAATGACTCTTTACTGTCATATAATCCAGTAGCAAATATGGGCCAGATTCTGCCAACAGCACGAAGCCAGAGCACAGAATTCCAGAGCCCTAATCTCCCCAGCTTCGTATCCTCCCCTCTTGCATCTACTTTTTTCATCTCCAATGAATAGAGGGCTTCATCTTTTTAAACTCCAGCAGGACAACACACATGTGGCCTGACTCTACCACAAACTCCTCAGTAACACTCTCGCTGTTTGGGGGAAGTAAATAGGCGAATTTCAAAAG
This sequence comes from Pipra filicauda, assembly GCF_003945595.2. Taxonomy (NCBI): domain Eukaryota; kingdom Metazoa; phylum Chordata; class Aves; order Passeriformes; family Pipridae; genus Pipra; species Pipra filicauda. The sequence goes on from NW_024103674.1 coordinate 782,795, forward strand.
TCTTTCTGTGTGGAGAATCTGTTTGGATTTGCACAGGAAGTGGGGAGCAGGCATATAGGTAGCAATATTAATGAAGTTTTTTATAAAGACTTCATTCAAGGCTTTCAAAGAAAATATAACTCTTATGGGACCCACGGTTTATCTGCCAAGTCCAAGAATCTGGTTGGAATTTAAAATATATATTTAAAGGTCTCTGAGAAGTAGAGGATTAGAAAGAACAGACCAGGAAGGGCACATGGGAAATTACTGCATGAAGAGGAGACAGGTCCTCAGGGGGCTGAGCTCTGCAGTGGGGTGCATGAGCCATCAGAATCAATTGTCCTCTTGGCTGTGGAGTTGTAGGAAAAGAGGGTGACTGGGAAAAATCCAACCACCACCTTAAACTGTTGTGCCCTGGTAAAGTAGTGAAGTACATACACGAGTCCTCCACCAACTGATGTAGACTCACATGCTTTTGCAAGACCTTGAGTTCAGACCCTTTCCCTTTTCCTCCCACATGGGAGATGGCTGTGCTGGCTCATTTGCTGCCTTAAAAAATGCTGTTAAATAGTTCTGGTTCATATCCTTTGTTTTCTTGAGGGTCCCAAGATGGCTTGTTATGGGACTGGGAGAAAAGAGCTTGCAGCAGTCAAGTGCAAAGCTCCTGGTCAGAAAAGAGCACACTAAGGGAGGAAGGGATGTGGAGGCAGCCAGAGGCAGCAGCCTGGCATTTGTAACCGGCCTTCTCCATCCCTGAAGTCCCTGATGTGTCTGTATCCTTAGTCTGAGAGAAGAATCAATCTGAAAAGCCTGTTGGTTATTCTTTGGGGGAAATGGGTCCCCCAGTGGGAGCACAGATGTGTCCAATTACCTTACCCAGGATTAAGTGAGGTGTTTTATGGTCCAGGAGGATCACAACTCTAGAGGGTTTGTTCCTTCCCAGTCTTGTTTTTTGCCTGGGGACAGTAATCTGATTCCTAGTCTGCACAGGGGGTGATCAAACCCCCAGGCCTCCTCACCCATCCCTGGTGCTCCACCAGAGCTGAGGTTTGCTTGGCTCAGGTGCCAAACAGTTCTAATACTCGTGTCTCCTTTGCAACGTGTACCTGTGGCTTTCTTGGTGTCTCTCCAAAAGCCCTGGTCTGGGATTTGGGGTTTGTCTCTGTGTTTGCATTACATGAAAGGTGATTTACTTGTTCACTCTTTGGGGACAGATCTTGTGAGCTTGGACAAGGAGCAAACAAGTGGAAAAAAGTACATCATTCTTAGATTGTCTGTTTACAATAAAAGGAACAGACATGTCCTGTAGCTGGACATCTGGGCAGTGCATGGGAGGTGTCAGATGTGCCTGTGCCAGCAGGATGGTCCCTGCCCAGAAAGCTTTAACAGATGATGTGCAAATCCCCTGTTTATGATGATTATTCTCTTACCTGGCACTGATCCTCCTGTTGTATTGCCCCTGTGCTTTGCACTTCTTGTGCAGGCAAAGTCCCAGTTTCAAAGTCAAAGGGCAGGAGCACAAAGCTGCTCATTGACCTTAATCTTGGTTAGAAAAATCAGCAATGCTAATGTGGAGTGAAGGCAGTGTCTGTCCCTGGGTCAAAGACCCTGAGGACGTAGGAGGACTCACAGTGTGGATCTGTGCAGCCCCACACCCCTGTCCCCAGTAAGAGCAGCCAGGGAAAAGGGTCACAACCAGCATAGAGTGATAACTTTTCCCACATTTATGGGGTTTTTTCCTAGTGACTTTAGTCTAGGGTTTTTTTTGGTGTGAGTGCCTTTTGGATTTAACACCATGGACAGATTTTTCCAGTTGCTTTCCATGATGTCCTGTAACAATGGGTTTCACAGTTTAACCACATGCTGGGCTTCTCTGCTCCCTATGCCTGCATTTTGCCAGGGCTGCATCTGATTTGCAGACCTGCATTGATGCTATCAAGCTCTGGTTAGTCTGTGTACTGGATGAGACACTTTAGGTGCATCAATAGCAGTTTAAGGTGATGGAAAGGATCCTGTGAATGTTGCCTGCGTTGAGCTCACAGTGTTTCTTTTACGTAGTATCTCTATTCTGCTTATTCTGCCATCTTTTCACCTTTGCTGGGCCCTGGCCAGGTGTCACTGTTTAATGCAGTGGCTTTGTTGACATGTTACTGATAATCCTCTTTTCTTCTACCAGCCTCAAGCCTCAGTGTTAGCAGAGCAAATCTGTATTTCTACTACTGAGGGATTTGCAGGAAAATTCCGACTCTGAACAAAACTCTTGAGGCTTTGAGTGAGACCCCTATGTCAAATTTCCATATGATCACAAAACTATTTCAGTGCTGAGGAATAACTACCTGGAGGACAGGATTAGACTTACACAAAGAATTTATCAGGCTTTAAATATTAATAACAAAATGGGGCTCCTGTTCTGCTAGATTTGCTGAGGAGGTCTTAGACAGCCCAATTTGGAGTCTATCTCAAGTTCCCATCCTTTTCTGACCTTTCCACTGAAGAACATCCTTACACTTTGGGTCAGTGCAAGAGCAAATATCAGTGTTTACAGAACAAAAATAACCCAAGGACTTTCTTTCTTCAGCATCAAATGAACAGAAAGGATTTCTAAAGAAACATGAAAATGGATAATAAAATCAGTGTGAGGAGGCTGCTCTCAACAGGGAGAAGTCAGGATTATTTTCTTTAAAGGCTAAAGTAAGCTTTTAAAAACACTCACCCTGTTGAAGAAGGTTTTTTGGTGACTTTAGTGGCTGAAACACCCAGAAGAGGGTGGATATTTTGGCATGTGGGCAAACAGTGGCTAACAGGAGCAGCAGGCTTGTGACTCTCTCCGTGCATAGAGGTGATTCATACCGTCTTTTTATTTTAGTAGCAAGGCCACCAAGCCAGCTGAAATACATCTGAGGTGAGTGCCATGGAATAAAAGGATCAGCTCAGGACAGCAGGGCAGTGAGCAGTGCCAACAGCCTGTGGTGGCACCAAGAGCAGAGGCTTGTCCTGCCAGTGCCAGGCGCAAAGGAAAGAACGGGCGACTGCTGCTGCTTTGGCAGGGAGGGAACAAAAACAAGCACCAAACCCTCCGGCCCTTTGGACTTTCATCACTCTTGTGTGTGTGTTCTCTGAAGTTTCCATGGGCCTGAAAAACTGGAAACAACCTGGGGCCCTTTTCTCCCCCACATCCCCAAACCCAACTGCTTTTATTATTTGGCTGGGGGAGAAAGGAAGCTATTTCAGTAGGAAACAGTTATTTTTAAGACAATCTAGAGAGGGCGATGGCTCTTAGCCAAATTAATAACATAATGCAACTAAAATGTTGCTTTTCATGTCATGCTTCCAGTGCTAACACAATAACAAAGCTCAGTGGCTTTATGGAGCTGCTGGTCACTACTCTGAGTGTAACTGTACTCCCTGCTCAGCTGCTCCATCCCTCCTACACCTCTCTCTTCCTCTCATGGCTCAGGATGTCAGGCTGGAGCAGAGTTATTGTTTCTCCATTGGCTTTAATTCTGGCTAACAGAAAGACAAGTGGATTTGTATTTGAAGAGGTAACTTGAGGCTTTGGACCTGCCGAAAACCAGCAGCTTTTCTCTGGAAAACTGAGCGTGACCAAGGGCCTCGTGCAGAGAAAATAATTTGTGATTTCTTAAAAATACTATTTAAAGAATCATATTTGCTTTAGTGGGCACATCTGTGCTGCCAACTGTTGGTAACAACACCCAGGCCATGTGGCATATGGGGGAAGTAGTTGTACCAAGGGCTGTGGCTGGCAGACAAATGAGCTCTGACAGCTGTGCTGATCCAAACTTCAACCAATTTTTGAGGGTTCTCTTTTCCTATGGTTTTGGGAGACCAAAGCACACAAGAATTTTGAGGTAAAATTAATATTAAAGACTAGAGATTGAACCCACATCTACCCAACTGTTCTGTGTGGACTAAAGCTGATTTTGCATATGGCTAAATAAGATGTAAGCTGCAGTTTCCTGGCTTTTTTTTTTGCCTTTTTTTTTCTTAAATATACATAAATGAAGGTGTTTATTGCTGAAGGAAATGCAGTGAGAAGAGCACAATTTTGTTTGGCTTTCTGTCTGGTCTCCACAACAGGGAGAGACTGTGAAGAACACAAACAAATCTTTATTTCTGAGCTAACTGCTAAAAGCCAGGAGCTTGCAAAAAGCAGAGAATAATTTGATGCAAAATACAGTTCTTTTCACACTCCTCATGGCTCCATGCACCTCTGTTCCCTCTTTCCTGTTAGTTCTTCTCCTAGCCCTGTCCAGGCTATTGAAACCTGTAAACTCATCCAAAAACCACGGAAAGAAACAAAGCTTTCTTTTGGCTTAATGAACTTCAGGTACATAAGGCCTAAACTAACACAGTTTTGCTCCCAGCCCATCTGTGGAAACAAATTATGACACAAATTCAAATGCTGATTTGGAAGGACTTTTGACCATTTATAGAAAATTCTGAAATCCTCAGAATGTTGCTTTCATCCTTACTGCTACAGAAGAGCCTTCAGTAATAGAAGAAGATGGTGGCTGACTTGATTTGTTTGGGGAATTCACTTTTTACTGGGTTTTCACTTGCAGATGGTGCAGTAGATCCCCTGTTCTCATTGCTCCAGAAGCCTTCGAGTGGATGCCAATCACTCCCCCCCCAAACCCCTGTTGCTTCATTTAACTGGTTACACTGGAAGAGGGGATAAGAAAAAGTGGTTTTCCTCCCTGCCAGAACATTGTCTGCTGTATTTGGCCTCTGTGTTCTCTCTTGCTCCAGACTTTCTCCTTCAGCTCAGGACAGCTTTTGCAGATCCTTCCACAGTCTGACCTATTCCATAAAAGAGGCTGTGAATGCCCCTGCTTAACCTAGTGGGAGGAGATTAATAATCAGTTTTCTTTCAAATGCATCTGTTTTGAGTCATTTGTGCACATTAAGGATATCATCATCAGTTTAATAACAGAAGTGGAGACCCACATATAACCTCAGATATGGATCAAGGGGGAGGACAGATGGGAATTTTCCAAGCAACCCTTCTAAATCTTCATCTTGGGTTCATGGCACAGAAGCAACCCTGAAGAAAGAGGAAGGTCTTTATACTGGGTGTTATTTTGGGACAGGCTTAGTCATTTAGGCACCATAGAAGGGAATAGAAATTCTGTTCCCTTGCCTCTTCCTCCAACCTCCCCCAAACCCCAGCACTAAGTCATCTCCAACAGGAGCACTGGAAGCACCAAATGGGAGTTTGGGTTTGAAATCTAGATCTATGACTTGTTTGGGTTTTTTTTTCTCGTCTTCCTAAAGTCTGGTTCTCTGCCAAATATTATAGATCTCATTGACTGCAGAGACTCAAGGCCAGCAACTGCTTTAGGTTTTAGACTAATTTTTCTAAATGATGCTTTAAGAGACATTTTTGCTTCTGCTCTATTAGTTTAATGCATTAATTTGGCACTGAGGAGGTGGAGCACATAATATCCTGTTCCTGAGGAAGGAGTGCTGGGTAACACTGTGAGCCACTGTTCCAAGTATGGGCTTATTTACTTTAATTAGAAAGTGCACTTGTTAAGTCCTCAATTAATTAGGTAGAGCAGCACCTATTGAGAGCAGATGAAAGAGCTACTGTGTGAGAAGGGAGGGGGAGAGGTGAAGGATGAAAAGGGAAAGATAAAACCAGCACTGGAAAGTAAATGGGGTTAGAGAAGCCAGAAGGAGATCATAAGTACAGCTCTGTTGGATCCTAAATTATAGTCACTGTTCATAAATTGGCTTCAGGTATGGTGGCTGGTGAAGATTTTGTGGGATTATTTGGAGTCAGTCTGCAGTTTTAAAGCAGATCATTGACTGGGACTTTGAGATGGATTTTCTCTAAGGTCCTGCTCAGCTTATGTTCTAGAGGCTGTAGGTCAATCAGGAATATCTTGACTAGCCTGTAGAATAAGTGCAGTGCTTTGATTTAGAGAGGAAACGGTTCACTTGGCTTTAAAAAACTTCTGAATGTTCATCGCTGTTTCATTTCCCCTTCTCTCCTTTTGCATTTTTCTTTGCATTAATATATCCAGAATTTCAAAGCAAACAAGTTAAAGTCACAGTTTTGAAAGAAAATTTTCACGTAATGATTCCAGAAACACACTATTAATACCAGATGTTTAAAAAGTCATAAATAAGTTTCCCAAGCCTAAGGACACTTAAATGATAGGTCATGTATTATCCTTTCCTCCTGACTTCTGAAGGTCTGTAGAACTGAGGTTTGCAGAGTGCTTACATGGAAGAGAGGTTTGGGGCTTTTTAAGCAGAAGTTGAATTTCTTGCACAAGATTCCAAGAGCTGGGGGGGGGGGCGGGGGTGGTTTCAAACATCACGAGACTTTTGATAGAACCAGCCAGGGTTGCCAATTTTAAACTGAAACCCATCTCCCCATCTAGAGGTTCACTTGAACTTCAGGCCAGAACCAATGGAAGAATTCTGCAGAGCTGGGCTGAGCTGTGGGACTGACCCTTTGCCTGGCAGCCCAGGGTTTGCTGTAAAGGTCTGTGGTTGGTTTAAACAACGTGGCTAATCAGAAATCAATTCAGTGGGTGGCTGCAGTCAAAAAGCTCTGTGTTGCCAGATCCATACTCTGGTGCTGTAGGTGGATAACAGGTTTGCTGTGATCCTCTATACATTTGAGGGTTTTTTAAACTTCCCCTGGAATCCATATGCAGGAATGTTTCAGAGGCTTCTGATGAAATTTTATGCTCTAGTGATGACTACGTAGCAATTTCCAGGGAATTGTAATAACATAATAAGACAGTCTCTTCAGAGGTTGAAGGAATCTTCCCTCAGCATTTCTGAGGTTCGCTGTAATTCCCTGTCTTTTCCATGTAGGAGTGCAAGTGTGGGTAAAGGCTGCAGGAACACTGTGAGCTGTTGTAAACCTTCTCCCAAAACCTTGGAATATTCCTAACAAATACATTTGTGTAATGGTACAGCATTAGGTAATGGCAATCTTTGGAGCCTGACTCTGCTTAGTATTCATTTCACTCATGTTCCACTCTGCAGTGCCCTGGGAGCAGAAGCTTGGTGAGAAGCAGAAGCTTTTGGCAACTGAGCCAGAGAAATGATTACTGTGAAAGTATGATCATGTGAGGGGGAGGAATGGGGTCTGCGTGTGCTAAAACATGAGGTTAATAGAAATCTTTGGAGATGCACTTTCTGTGCCAGAGTGTAAGAGGGACTTGCTGCACCACTCCTGCCATTTCACTTCTTTCTTGGCTTTGTGAATGTTAAAGCAAAATCTGAACACAAGTCTGAAGAGTCCCTGCTGTCTCTGTCTGCTGTGCTCAGTCCAGCTGTTTTTGTGCTCTTTGCTTTCTATGCCCATGTGCAATTGCTGCTTCAGCCCCTAAAATACTTCACTCCCCTTTAGTGACTCCTTCCATCTGTCTGAAGCCTTTTCTTTCTTTATTCCCCCTCCTCCAATATGCAATTTAACCTTAAATAATAATTGTGACTTGAAATATAATAACTAACTTGTGTACAACTTTCTAAATCATCCTGAGAGGTTTTGCATGACAGAGGCAACTTCTGAGCCATAATGACTGAGGTTTCTGAGGCAGCACTGGCATTCGGATACAAACCTTTCATTAATTTTAATAAGGACCAGAAATCCATGTGTACATCTCCAAAACTGCTTCAAAATACTTAACTGTTAATATGTGAACAATCCTGTCACCCCTTTGATGCCACAGTCCCCTGAGCTGATGCTGCTGCTTTCGGGGAGCAATAGCAAATGCCAAAACAAGGTTTGCTCCTTTGTGGAAGAGGAACCTGTGATGTGGATTTATTGAGTGGCTTTGATGTCCCCACCAAACAGAGGGGATGCAAACAAACGTGACTTCTGGGTGATTCAGGCATCAGCTTTGCCTCAAGAATTGACCCAAAGCTGAAGCCAAAGCACCAGGGAAATGATCTTGCTGCTAATGCAAGTCTAGAGTCTTGTGTGCAGGTAATAAATATCCCCTTGCTTCCTTGCTGCTTGTCCACCTGCACTGTGAAAAATAACTCGGGAGATGTGTAATTTCAGAACTGGGCAAGGAGTTCTAGATGAATTATTTACATGCTGAAAGTTTTTCACTTTAGGTCAACCAAAGGTATTTGTGAATCTTGCCCAACTCTAAGTACTTCTCAGCTGGAGAAGGAAAAGTTGAAGCAAACCCAGGACGTTCTCTCCAACCTCTGCACACTGAAGTGTTACCTTTTCTCATTTCGGGATTTGTCTGAAGCGAACTTTGAAAATTGATCAGAAAGTTTTGGTTCATCATTAAATACTTGGGGCTTTGTGGTACCCAGGGTATTGTCTGTTCTCAGCACCAGTGTTGGCTACAAGAACAGCCTGACTGGGCCATTAGACCTGGTGCAAACCACTAGGAATATTTTCCATTGCTGTTTCCACATCTCTGAAGGGGAAGCAGTTTATCCTATAGGATAAATTGTTTGATATGATCTTGAAACTAGTTTCCCAAAACTTTTCATTGTACCTTTTGCACCAAAGCAATAAAGCCTTGGTTCTGCAAAGTCCTAGAGCAGCTAATACCATGCAATAACTTTGGCAATGAAACAGAACTAGCTACGTTTTAAAGTCTGTATTCAATGGAGTTAGTATTTGTGGCTACTACAGCAGCCCTAATTTTTCTTTCAGTGGCTTAAAAATGCCTGTTTTGTTAATATTTGAATGAATTATAACAATAATCTAAAATTCCCTGACACTTTCTCTGTTTTGTTTTTTTTCTTTTTGTACCGAGGGGTTCAAAGAGCAGGAGAATATTTTGGGGGGGTTTGGAATGGTTTTATATTTTTGTGCCTTCACTGAAGTCCCATAGCCAGACTCTTTGACTTGTGCAATTTGTCACAACTAAATTTAGCTTGGACTTCAGATCTCAAATGTTGAATCTGCCTGCTGTGTGGGGGTTTCAGAGACAAAAACCACTAATCTTTTCAAAGATGAAGGAGCTGCCATGCCTTCCCAAAGTGATAATAAGCAGATTGAGAGGTCGGGAGCCATTTCACATCCAGCTCTGCTCAACTCTCGTGTACCAGACTGGGTTAAGGAGATACTAAAGTGAGGTTGTGTAGATTCAGCTATAGATTGTAGGGAATGGAGTCTCACAAAGGTTATCTTGTTCTGTCTGCTTATTTTGGAATGCCAGCGGCAGTATCTGAGGATGTCCTGCTCTAAAGGCATTTTGATCAAAAGCTAGAAAATTAGGCCCATTAAAGTATTGATTGAGGCTCAGTACTGAAGTGACTGTTGTTGGGTTTGAGGCACAGTGTGACTCTGCCCCTTTCTGCTGTGAGATTCAAAGCAGAGCAGATTAGGAGTGCTAGGACTGGCCCTTCTGCAGCAGAAATATCAGAGGAGAGACAAATAGCCCCAGGAAATGAGCTGCCAAGTAGTGGAAGCGGAAAAATCCATTTTAAGTTGTGCCAAAATGTTGGAGACCTTGAGTGATGCTGCTGAGAGAAAGGCAGGCACTCAGCACAGCCTTGGTGTAGTCCCGTGACAACTGAGGGTGGACGTGGCTCATCTTCACCCCAGTGTGTCACATCAGTCGTGGTACAGCTGGATCAGAGAACTATGGAATGGTTTGGGTTGGAAGGGCCCTGAAAGCTCCTCTCATTCCACCCCCTGCCATGGGCAGAAAACCCTCCCACTGGACCAGGTTGCTCCAAACCCCATCCAGCCTGGTTTTAGTCATCTGGTCCAACCCCCCTGGATGCTTGATTTTCTGTCTGCAGAGGAAATGAGATGAGCTTTCGGGTCCCTTCTAACCCAAACCGTTCCATGACTCTGACTCCCCGGTTGTGCCTAATTACTCACCGAGGCACAAGGGGGCACCCATGGCTAAAGCTTTAATTATCCATGAGGTCCTGGGAGCCTTTATGTCCCGCTGGGTCTCCCCTCACCTCCCAGCAGGGCCGTGGCTGCCCCTTTCAGGGTGGGGAGTGGCTGCAGGTGGGAGGAAAGGCAGAAAATCTTGGCAAAGTGAGGAATCTTCTAGTCCCTTTTCGTTGGGAATAGAGGAGGAATCCTAAGACACTTCCCTTTGTCTTTGAAGACTTAACTAAAGTCTGCTGAAGTCATGAAATATTAAGGTAGGACCATGAAATAATCCTTCAGGGCATTTTGCTTCACTTTTTTTTTTTTTCCTTCAGAAAATGTTTTAATCCTTTCTAGTTCATGGCAAGTTCAGCACCAACTGCTACACTAACAAGAGACAGTCCTTTATAATTAAAGACAGGTTCATATTTTTTGCAGTTTAAAGATGGGATTAGATTTCTGGGATAAGAGGGAAGCTTTCTAGCGATTTTATTCTTAAGATATTTATGGAGCAACCTAGAATTCTTCAGAGTTCTTACAGTCACATAAGTACTTCAAAATACCCGTGAGCAAGTTGGTACTTCCTTGTGGATTGAGGGATTGTCTTTATTTTTCTGTTTATTTTCAAAATTGCTGGTTAAATCTCAAAATTGCCAAATACCTTTATCCCCCTGTGCCCTTCAAGGAGAAATATGGTGTTCTGCATTTCTAAAATGGAAAGCTGAATGAAGATCCTGGCTGTCTTTCCCCACTTTCTTCCCTTTCTCCTCCCGACTATGCTGATTCCATACCTCCATTAGGGCGTCACACACCCCTATATATCCTTAAAACTGCAGCTTTAGGAACTCCACACACAACATGAGTTGTATTGGCGAGCAATTCTGGCAGCACTAGTAGTTGTTTCCTCCCCTCCTCCAAGAATGGAAGGAGATTTTTTCTACCTGGATCAGGAAAACTTGAGCAAATGGGTGGGCTCTGCAGCATCCCCAGAGGTCAGGGAGCAGGAGACAGGGACAGGAGCCTTGCAAGGGGGTTCCATGTCCCCCTCCTCTTTGTCCCAGGCATAGAGAACTGCTGCTCTCTCACTGCTGCTGATGGGGGTCTCCACAAACAGGTAACTGAGCCTGGAGAAGGATTACACAGGGAAGAAATCCTGGAGCTTGCCAGTGAGACCTCTGCTAGCTGTGGAAGCTGGATGCCTGGAGACCCCTGTACCCTTCCAGCTCCCTGTCTGCCTTTTGCTCTAGTTCTCACCTGGCACATGAGAAGCCCAGCAAAAGCAGAGGTTCATAATTACCCTTTCTTTAAAAGCAAACCAGTCTAATTTCTGCTGAGAGAGCAGAAACTCACTAATTTGAAACAGTGAGAGCAGAACGTGCAAAGGGCAAGGGTGAACTCCAGGCTTGTCTCCACACTAAAGGAACCTGTGGTGAGGCCAAGAGCCCCATCACAAGCTCTGCAGAAGGTGAAGTGACTCTGCAGCTTTATGGCCTTGTGGAATCCTTGCTGTCCCCAGCACCAGGGCTTCTCCCTCTCGTGTCTACAGCAGCTTTGATTTTTGTGGTGGTGGAATGAATTCTAGCTTTACATTTTAGTGGCTTTGTTTTCTTCTTTGTTGGTGTTCTTCAACTATTCTGGTTGCTGTGAATAAAGTTTTCTCTGGGAGAGCGAGGAAAAGCTCAAGCTAACAGCTTTTATCAGGCCCTTTCCAAGAATAAATAGATTTGTGGGAACTTGGTCCCTTCAGCACATGGCTGATGTGTGTAAAGCCTGCCAGACTGATGGTAAAGCAGGGAATAATCACTGTGATACGATACTTGACTGGTCTGAGAAGGTTATAATGTGTGTTTCTTTTGCTCAGTGCACTAAAAACAAAACGTGCTGTGCGGGGCTTGTTCAGCTTATCCAAGTCCTTGGTTGTTCCTGAGCTTGCTTCATCCATAAGGAAGGGGAAGTGAGGTGGGATGTGAAATGTGTGGCTCATGCGAGCCGGGGTTAGTGTCCTCTCGGGGCTCTTTTTCCCCCCTTTTCTTAAAAATTTCAACCGTGCAGTTTCGAGTGCTGGGAGCGTTTTCTTTGCACTTGTCCAGCCCGAGCACAAAGAGGCCCCAGTTGGGTGCCTGGAGTTTCTATAACGTGGGGAATAATAGAAGGAGCTTGGACATGACGAGGCTTCTTTGAAGTGTAGTGGGGTTATGCTTTGCTGTATGCACACATACATTTCCTAAGGAAATTTATAACTTCTGCTGGGGTGTGTTAATATAAGAGGCTTTTTAAAAAACTAAATAAATGTGTTGCAGTTCAATGTGGGGAAAAGATGTAAGTAATAGGAAAGAAGTTAACACAAGGATGCAGAAGTGAGGAAGAGGCATGTGTTAAAGCAAGTCCAGGAAGGAGGTGCTGAGCCTCCCAAATCCATTGTGAATGTCTCTTGCCATCCTCATCTTGCCACGTGACCTCTGAACTCCAGTAAATCTCTGTCAGTGCATGTTCTGGGAAGCTCTGACCAGGAAAAGTCTTGCAGATCCTGTAACTGCCAAGCTTCCTACTGAGGAAACACCTGGGAAATGTCAGGCTGAAATGCAGACAGTGAGACCCCCTGAGAGTCTGAGGTGAACCCTGGGATCTGGTTTGAGCTGACAGAGTTGCTTCCAAGTGCGCTGGGATGTCCCAGGACAGTCCCAGAATGGAGGAGTGTGAAATGCTGTTAGTTTTGCCACCAGGCTGTGTTTGGGAGGATCAGACAGCCCAGAGCACATCCAGCATGGGAGGTCCGGCGGTAGCACCACGGGCTGGCAGCCCAAGGCACAGACTGTGGAAAATTGAGCTGGATTTGCTGCTTTGTGTGAAAGTCTCTTTCGTTCCAGTGCCTGTGTTTGTCTGGTGGCTAAAGGCAGGGAGGAAAGCCAGGAGCAGGGATCCTCCAAACCCAGGCAAGGCATTTGTCAGGGCAGTTGCTGTCTTCGTGCTCCCCCAGTCAAAGCACGGGAGCATCCAGTTGTTTGGGGGGTAATTTGTAAGGAGGGGAGAGCACAGCACCTCGGCACCAACGCTGGAAATGACAGTCACTGAGCTTTTGTTTCTGTTGCATGTAAGAGAAAAAGGAGGAATCCCAAGTCATAAAGTTGATAAAATGATGCTCAGTGTTTGCCAATCAATGTTGTACGTTCAGAAGTAAAAAAATAAGTGACGAACAGAAAAGATGGGCAATGTGTTAGGGCAGGTAATTAATGTTTTTGGTGTAGGAAACTCCTCTGAATAGAATTTCTGGGTGGTTCTGGGCGCAGATGAGGAGTGCTTTTGGAGACAAGAGGGTTTGTTCTGGGATCACAAGTAGTTACAAAAGTGGAAGCACCTTGACCCAGCCATTTTTTTAAATCTTTGGCATTAGTGTGGCAGCCTCCATCTGTGTTTACAAACTGAGATTAAGAGCTTTATTTCCGTTATGTTAATGAAAGCTGGGGTTTAAGAGTCTTACAACTAACAAAAGACCCAAAAGCCCTTTGTCAAATGCAGGTCTGTGTCCAGCATGATTTCAGAGTGGGCTGTTGCTCTCCTTTCCCCTCCTGGTTCTCATTCCAATTAAAATGGGGGTCTAGTTACCCAATGCCTTGCACTCAATTTTAATTTCTCATTTTCCATGATACTTAAAAGCAAGTTGGGCAAGATGTTAATGTGTTTCACCCCCTTAGTTTATTTAAAAGTCAAGCTTAGCAGAAACTCACCCCTTGGAACAGGATCATGACATAGTAACCTTGGAGGTTTCAGCAGAGATTTGCTTGTTTGACTTTTCCCTGGATTCAGTGACCTGGCTCCTCAGTGCTCCCTCTCTGATGTGAGGAGAGTGAAGGACACTTGAATGAGAAATCTTTGAAATTTGCCTGATTTCCAAAGGGTCTCTCCTGAAATGTTTGCATTGGCTTCTCCTTGTTTCTTACCTTCTCTTGCTCCTCCCTGTGAGTCCACTCTGAAAAAGGACTGTGCAAAAGAAAATAATAATATAAATTAAAAAAAAAAAAAAAAAAAAAGTCTTTTTATAGTTGAGCAGGAAGGATTAATGGCAAATTCTTGCAGAGTCAGCACTGTAACAGCTCTGGTTACTGAGCAACAAGCCCTGAGCTGGTCAGGCACCTTTTCCTTGTCTGTCCTGGACACTGTACAAGGCTCATCCAAATGCATCCTTCATTTCTTGTCACAGTGCAGCCTGTTCTATTCTAGAAACACAAAAGCCTTCAAGAGCCTAACTTTTAAGAATTATTTCCAAACTCCCAAGCTTTGTAACTTGAAGCATTGAATCATGATTGTAAAATCTCATTTGAGAAAGGTGTTCAAGGCAGTGGGCATAGAAAGGGTTGGGAAAGTGGAATAAAGCTCCAACCCAGTCCCTGAATCAAAGGCCAATTTCCAGGGATCTGTGTCCCAGAACGGGAGCAGGTGGTGTCAGGATAGGAGTCACTGACAGAACAGTGGCTCCAAGAGCTCCTGCCAGCAGCAGGGAATGGGTGAGGTATGGGCAGGACATGCTCCACTGGGCTGTCCTGCTGCTCCATGTGGGTACCAGAGACTTCCCTGAGCCTCCCAACTGCTCTTCCTGCTGGGAGTTGGGAAACCTTGTGCTGGTGTCTAGTGGGGAAAACCATGGCAATGCCATTTTCCAGGTGGCCCAAGGTCATGCTCACAATGTCATGATAATGGATTGGGGGCTGCTTTTCTTTGCCTTCTGCCTTGAAACTTTGTTTAGTCTTCTCAAATCTGACTTTCACATTTTTCTATCTGGAAATACAAATTACTGCCAACACTTATTTTTTTTCTCTGAATGAGAAAAGGATATTCACAGTCTCAGGGCTTTTTGGAAACCTCTCCAATTGCACATTTCTAAGAGTTAGCAGCAGAGCACTTCTGATCCTCAGCCCCTGCCCTGCCACCACCGCTGCTCCCTGTTTGAGAAGATGCAAGGACTAAATCTAGCTGTTGATGCTCTGCATCACCACAGGCTGTCCCCAAACCCTGCACCCCACCTCTGTGCTGGCCTTGGCACTTTGGAACAGGTGACACTGTTAGAAACCTCGTTTCTCTTTCATGTAGCTGCTGAAAGGCTGTCCAGTCCCACCTTGCAGTGCCGAGGCACATTTGCAGTCTTCTTAGTCATGTGGCTGTGACTGTTTCTCACAGGTTAGTACCTGTGACTGTTTCTCACAGGTTATTTAACATCTGGTGGCTTTGTTTTGCTAGAATCTCTCTCAGGGACTTACAGGTACAGGTGACCTCAGTTCTTGGCATGTCTGTGTTCAACCAGGTGTTTTGCTCGCAAGCAGCGACCACAGCAGGCTGGATTTCCCTCCCCAGACTGTTCTTCCTTGCTTTTCTCCTCTGCCTGATGTCTGGAAATACTGCTGTGCCTCTCTCAGACTGCACTGGGAAATCTGAGACGTTGGCTGATGCAGGGAGAGCAACCAGAGCTGGCAGAACTGGTTGGTTGTGGTTCCTGTAGCCCATGTTCTGTGGTGTGTTGCCAGCAGCCCGCTCTCCCTGCCATATTATTTACATTTGTGCTCAGCGTGTTCTCCTCTGGCTCCAAGAACAAAAGCTTGTTGGTATGGATGGGTGACAATGCATAGCTTTGTTATTAAAATTGGGACTTTTCCTGCTAGGACTTTTGCATTGGAAATAGCATCCAGTGATTAATCTCCTGCTGGCTTTGTTCTTTTTATGACCAAGGGATTGGCTCTTGGAGGACTTCCTGCTTTTTTGGAGGGGCTTTGCAAGGTTGATTAATCTGTAGTAATAGTGGCTGGAGTCACCAGGGTTTCTATAGTGACCAGATGGAGATAAGAAAGTAGTTGCTAGTGGTAGTTGCTGAAGATGCCGGATGCCAAAATTGCAAACTGTTTTTAAACAGACCAGCCAAGCAAAAGAGATCTGTGGCTCCACAGTCAGCTTGGACCTGAACGTCCTCTTTGTTTGGCTGAACAAAACCCAGATAAACAAAACACTGAAGGCAATTAGCTTTGTTTGCTTGCCTTTGTCCCCTCTTCTTCCAAATCATTGTAAAATTAGGAATAATGCCAGTGAATTCTGTAGCTATTCAGTGGACAAAAGCTGGTGCACAGGAGATGAAAACACATAAGTATAATACTGCTGTTGTCAATAACCAGCCCGCTCAGTTTTAGACTTTACTCCATTTACTTTCTCTCTTCCAGATTTAAGGAGATTTATTTGATCACTCTTGTAAATGAGAGCATCAACCACAGATCTGGGTGTTGCACCACCTTCTCCTGGGAAGGTCTCTGCTTGCCAGTCTCCTTTCTTGAGCGGTCTTACATCAGCCTCTTGGTTGTGTCTGGGGTTACAGATGTCACCTGTGGCTCAGTGTCACCGAGGGGACATGCTGGGCACTGGGCCGTGACGTTAAGTGATAAATTTCCTGGATATACGTGCTGTGAAGTTCACTATGGAAAAGGGTTAATTCCAGCCTCCCCCTTGTTACAAAAGCTTTTTGTCCACCCTGTGCAGTGGCTGGGGAACTGCTCCCATCAAAGCTTGCCACAGGAACACCCCTGCACGGAGCAGAGATGGAAACCCACAGGCTGCTGGGAGGGGGCCAGTGCTAAGCAGTGCAGGTACCACGGTGCTGTCCAGTGCATAAGGCAGAGGCAACATCCCTTGATGGCAAAAATGCGAGTGTAGGGAATTTCTGGGTGTTGGAAGCTCACAAGCTCACGTTAAGTCTGCCTGAACTTGCTCTCCCCTACAGCCACGACCCTCAAGCACCAACCTGCCATGCAGTTGCATCCAGGCTTGGCTGTTCCACCTTTCCTTGGTCTTTCTGATCTCTGGCAGCCCCACGGAGAGGGGCTGGGTGTGAGTGTGAAGCAGGTTCCTGCAGTCAGCAGTTTACTCCTACAGGTCCTAGGAGCTTCCCTGTGGGTTTTGGCATGAGTACACTCGCTCTGGTCTAAATGAGGGTTTGTGGTCCAGCCTGGTGTTATTTGGAGTGCTGGAACCCTGCCGTGGGTGCTGCGGAAGGTGATGGTGTACTGTGCCCTGGGGCAAAGGCAGCCCGGGTGGAACAGCCTTCCCCATCCCCTCAAAAATCACCCTGTGACTTCTGGGGACAAGGATGGGGACTTCCCCTGCTGAGGAAATGAAAATGAAAGAGGAGGTTGGGCTGCCCTATTGCTCATAGCTCTGTGCTTTGTCTCCCCAGCTCCGTATCAGTCTCTGCCTGTGACAGTGACCCAAGTCCTCGCTGCCGCCTCCACCTCAGGCTCCTCCCTTCCTTTCCCAGGCTGTCACAGGGTCCTGCTCGCGGTCCAAGGGGCCCTGTGTGAGCAGTGCAGCGGGACAGGCCATAAATCACCGATAGCTGCAGGGCAGTCTGCAGTGTGCTCAGCCAGAGCCACGTGGCAGCCCGCTCCATCTGGGATCCCTCAGAGGAAATGATGCTCAGGAGCCTCCTTGGGCTCCCTGGGAACACCTCAGCGATCCTTCACCTTCTCTGACCCTTTTAACATCACCATGGACATTCTGCCTTTGATGTGCCTGCAGCTGTTGGCAGCGGGGAATGTGCCCAGAGCTGCCCACAGGGACCATTCCTTCGGGATGTGCCAGCACAGCCTGGGAGCAAACAGGGCTGGGCTGGGGCACAGCAGTCCAGGTGTTTGCTAATTCCCAGGAGTGTTGCACCTCTATCTGCAGAGCCTTCCCTCCCTCCAGCACCTTTGCCATGGGTTCCTGCAGGATGGGGTGCACACGTGTGGTCTGGGAGCAGCACAGATGCACCCATGGTGCAGAACACAGGTCCTGAATCCCACAGCAGAGACGGGAGCTCTTTCAGGTCCATTCTTGGAGAAGGACATCTGGAAGGGGTAACTTGTGCAATCCTACTTTATGGGGGATAAATCCCCCTGAGCAAATCAGGTCAATGGGACGACACCATCAGCCCCACAGTGTCCCCTCCAGGCTGGGACAGGAGGGGACCAGGGCATCTCTCTGTGCCCCAATGCAGTAAAAAGCTGTCCCTGGTTGAGGCTGTTTGATGTTGGTTTTCTACCTTCACTTTGTGTGGTTATTTCTGGCCGAGGGAAGATTAAGCCTTCAGTGGGTGTTTGGTATGTCAATAACTATAATTAAGCTTTTGTGGTTCTCTTGCAAACTCTGGAATCTATAATTTTCAGCAGAGTCCCCTCCTAGCATTGCTAAGGGGAGAGGGGGGGTCTTTGTTGGACTGAAAAAAAAAAAAAAAAAAAAGAAGAAATTTAAAAATCAAAGCTATAAAAAAAGATGCTAATCAGTATCATTTACAAATATTTAAATTCAAAGTTATTTCCCCTTTAAAGGAGGAGAAAAAAAGGAATCTTGGCATTTCTTGCTATCTGCCAACTACTTTGGGGAAGATTTTCCCCAGAAACTAGTTTGTTCCTGTTGTTTAATAATGGCATTTCAGGGGGGAAAAAAAAAAAAGAAAAAATACAAACCAGCTCAAGATGAAAGGGTGAAGAATACAGAGAAACTTTATTTTCTGCACAAGGTCCCTATGCTGATCATGTCCATAGGACAGGCAAGTTTTCTAATACCTACCCAATGTAGTGGTGTCAAGGGGAGGGAGGCTTTGGGGGTTTGTGGGAAAGGATTTCTGGGCTCTCCTTGCTTTGCTGCTCACTGTGATCGGGATGGCCCAAGTTACTAAAGGCCTGGTTTTATTTTCTGAACTCGGGGTGATAAGTCCAGCTCTCTGAGATGGCTGGGAATGTGCAAATGCCCCCGTGCAGAATTGCACCTTTATGTCTCTGTGGCTTTCTGTACATCCAACTGGGAATTAGGGAAGACTGCGTGGGTGAATCCAAGGATCCTGTTAATAATTGCAAAGTGCTTTTAGGATGTGATGATGAAAGGCACTTTAGGGACATCAAAGTGTTTTTTGTGCTAACGACCTGTTCATGGGGCGTTTGATGGGGATGGCTGATTTGGGTGTCCTGTGTTATTTGGAGGAAGGCAAAGGTGAAAACCCACATCAGATAATGACTGAGGTCGTGTTGGCCCTAAAACAGTGAGGTGTCAGGTGCGTGGTACCAGCCTTACACTGCAAACACTGTGCCTGCTCCCTGCCTGGGGCACATCCACTGACAAGAATATTAACAAATATTATTCGAGGCTTTTGAAGATGTTAAAGTTTAAATAGTCTCACTTATTTCATTCCGCTCATTAATGCAAATTTTTCAGTGAGTTTTGGTCTGGTTTGTGTGCTAAATGTGGGATTTGACAGTAAAAGAGTCATTTGGAGAAGAGCATCTCAAGATACACAGAGCAATGGAATGAGATTTAAAAGTTGCCCTTTTTAAGCTAAACAAGAAATAGTTTAATCTTAGCTCATAATGAAGAAAAGTCAGAGAAAAGCAATATAATAGGTATTCAGGTGTTCAGGTGGCTATGAGATGAGATGACACTGATAAAGCATAAGTTTTGTTTACACGTGGTGAGTTTGCCAGTGGAAAAGTTTGCTGATGACACACAAACAAGATGTTCCATATGAAGAGAGATTTGACTGTTTTGTTTGACAAAACAAGTCTGTTACTGGTGGATCTTTCCTCTGCAAAGGAGCTGTGCACCAGAGAGGCTGGAGTAGCCAGGGGTCTGTACAAGCAGAAGTCCCAGTGAAACCAGAGCATGTTTTGGAGTCCTATGAAGTCAACAGGAGCCTTTTCCTCGGCCCTGAGAGGCTTCACAGGGCCTCTGTGCTGGCGGGGCTGGAACAATGATGATTAAATTTTTTATACTGTATCTAACTTGCTGGAAGGTTAACTTCAAGTTTGACCCTGTTAAGCTGAGCAAGAGGGTGTTTAGTGGGAACAGAAATGGTCCAGCCCCTGCCATACTGGAGCCATGTGTCCATCCAATCCAGCAATGAGTCCAGCAGCATAGAAGGGCTCCTGAGCTTTGAATCCTCGACAGGTCCCACTGTGAAGCTGCTTTGATGCACTCTGTGCGTTACAATCAAATTACAATAACATTTTAAAAATAAACAAACATCTCCCAAGCTCTGAAAACAAATAAGCAAACAAAGTCCCCTTCCATGAAATCCCATTTCAATCACTTCATTTTATTTCCTTCTTCTTGGGGAGGAGAGGGGATTTATTTCACCAGTGGGTGTATAAATATTGACTCGATTTTTTTTTTTTTTTTTTGGAGAAGCAGACACAACCAGGTCTCTTATTAGTTCTTACCCAAACATGGGTAAACACAGCCTTTCTGCAGTGGCTCCTGTTTGGAGAGCTTTACCAAATACTATTGCTGTTGAAGTGGAGAGAGAGTGTGCAGATGTGGAGAAGTGTGTTTACTGGAAGGGGAAAAAAAAGCTCATTAGCTTTGAAGCAGATTTCTATACTCTGGGTTAACACACTGAGTATGTCAGAAGAGAGTTCTCTGTGGAAATGGGCTGTGTTTCTGCTTTATGTGTTAACAATTCAAGCAAAGTATGAAGAAATCGAGCATTGTTCTGCTCTAAGTGGCACAGATTGCATTTCAGGCAGTGCAGATAAAGCATTAGGAACTGTCTGCTCTGCTCCAGGAGATGGATTTGAATTGCATGTTTAATCAGCAGGGCTTTTTTTTTTTTTTTTTTAAACACGGGACTTTCCAGCCAGATAAAACTGAGCGATCTCTAATGAACTGTGCATCTGGAGGATGGCAGGTTGTGGTGAATATAAAAGCTGGTTGGGAAATAGATTTACACTTAGTCCTGCATGAGAGGCTGCTGCCAACTGCAGAGTAAAGTAATAACAGTCACTGGCAGTGCTTTATGTCTGAAGGTCTTAAACCTCTTTACACATAAGATGATCTATATCACAAGCTTCACTCTAGGGACAAGAAAATAATGGCACAAAAGCAATGGTTTAAGTTGCTTCTGGTCACCCTGCAGGTCACTGGAGTGGTGAAAACCAAACCTGAGCTCTGCTGAGACCTGGGTTAGCGTGTGAGCCTCTGGATTGCTGCTGCTTCCAGGTAGACCAAAGCCTCCTGGTTCAGCCCAAGACACCCACCACCAAACAGCCTTTAAGGAATGAAGTGACCCTTTTTTTTCAGCTAACCAGCCATAGCACTTTTCATCAGAGCAGTGATGAGCAGCTGGTTACAGAAATAGCTGAG
This sequence comes from Pipra filicauda, assembly GCF_003945595.2. Lineage (NCBI taxonomy): Eukaryota > Metazoa > Chordata > Aves > Passeriformes > Pipridae > Pipra > Pipra filicauda. The sequence goes on from NW_024103674.1 coordinate 803,766, forward strand.
TGCAATTGCAAAAGGAAGTGGTGTCAGTTGTGCCTTAGATGAAGTTAAGTAATTCCCTGTTATGGCTGGGTTGTATCTTCAAGATACTCTCAGATTACACAAACCAAATTGCAGTTGCTGTGGTGTTGATACCTCAGAAGGTAGCAGAGTACAGGCTTTTCCTTAACATACACGTGTGTACGTGCAAGGGGTGGCTCATCCTTGTCACTGCTAAAGAAGCTCTTTTGGTGTCATTAGTGAGCCCAGTACAGGATATGGAGCCTGAGTGATGCTCATCTCTACTCTCTCTTCCTTCACTTTGTCCTGGACTTATCATTTCCATTTCAACTTCTTCCTGCAGGAATGACTTCCCTTTGACCAGTAAACTGCTCCGACAGGCCTGCCCAGCACCAGGACACAGAGTTATCTACCTACAGCAGTTGGAAACAAAAATATGTCTTGCTTAGACAGTAAAAAACTACCTTTTTGTTTTAAATAGTATCTTAAGTGTTGGTCATACCAAAAAGTTGCTTTGATGTTTTCTAAGCTTCTTCTTTCCCCTCCCCATCAAAACTACTCAGAATCCGACCCAGGCTTAGTTTCTGTCCTGCACAAAGCCTTTGTTCCAGGCATTTGCTCTGTAACCTGCTGTCTCCTGGAGACCAAGATCTTGCACTGATTTCCATCTCCCTTTTGAACTCAGCCTTGAGGCTGGCTGGGTGTGCCCATGAGCTCCAGCTGACACCAGCACCATGTTCTTGCCCTTAAGCATGTTCCTCCACAGAGCAAACAGTGTCCCTTCTCCAAAAGGACTTGGCGTGACTCTGTAGCTGGTACCTCCCAATGTTTGTTGCCTGCAGCTCCCCAAATCATTGTCAGGGTGTTCAGAACAGGTTGGGCTCATCCCTCCTACATCAGTTCTGCGTGGAATGTGCAGGGACTCTGGCACAAGCACTGCCCCACACCTGCATCAGTGACACCAGGGTGTCCAAAACACTGACAGACCACACTAGAAATGGGCAGTGCTGCCTAAAAGTCATAAGAATTGTGCACACGTGACTTGCAGAATTCAGACTTAAATTTTACATCCTGGTAGTCTGTAACTGCCACAGTGGCAGTTGTCCTTAATGGGCAGGGAATTGATCACCAGAGGCTTTTATGTGCTGATGTGATGTTCATCTTTACGGAGGGGGAAGGAGCTCCCAGGGTGGTTCTGTTTCATGAAGAAAAGATGTGCTGTTCCTTTGCAGAGATCACATTACCTGCACTCACTCAGGATAGCACACAGCCATCTCCATGAACCCAACAGGGCCCTTTGGCATGAACAAGGTCCTTTGGCACACTGGTGGGAAAAGCACTTGTGCTTGCTGATGCGTTACTGCATTTAACTAGCAAACCTCCAGACTGGGAGAACTTCTCCTCATGTGCAGCAGCCCAGTGGGGTTTTTCATGGTGAATTATTTTTTCCCTCTGTGGTACAAGTGGGAAACTAACCTTGGTTATTTGCTGTGTGGTTCAAATGTAGCCCAGGATCACCATGCTATGCCACAGGCAGCAGAACAGCCTGGTCTGGTGTTTGGACTGGAGGACACAGGTGAAAGTTGCCTGGTGGTGTTGAGTCTCTTGTATTTTCCAGTAGCATCAGTGACTGAACAGGCCCTAAACCAGAGGTGGATCAGATGGACAAACAGGGAAATAAAGGGATGTTTACAAAACCAGGCAGGCTTTAATATAGGCAGTCAGGATTTAGGAGCTGTAATACCTCCCTGTCAAAGCCTGTTGATGTGTTACACTGTCAGGGCTGACTTGTCAGCCCAACACTGCTGCTGCCATCAGCTGAACAATTGCTGCAAAACTGTAGTTCTCTAAATATCTAAATGGAAGAGTACAACAGAGCTGTAATCAGCAGGCAACACTTCCCTGGGAAGGGTGGGCTTGGACTTGTATTGCTGCATTGTGTTTCCTTCCATTCCGCTGGAAAAAGGCTCCGTTTAATGATTAACAGCCATTCCTGCCTCTCAGCTGGCTGGGCAGCCTGGTGGGATACAGTGTAGTTGGAAAGCACAGAAAGATCTGTCTCTGCCAGACGTGGCATCCCCGCAGCACCAGTCAGGAGACAAAAGCCTTTAGTGTTCCCGAAAAGAATTTAAAACATTTTACATCAAACGGCTGCAGAAGTTCAAACATGTCACCGGTAGCCTGTGGCACAGAATGGGAATGGCTTTGTCAGGAAGGCTGTGGAGCATTTGGGGGGGGTATAGCACTGGGCAGTAATTCAGTTACAGCTTTTGAGCTTTCTGTACATCTCTATAATTAATACTCTCCATAGTGCACTGGGAACAAGAAACATAACCCACTGCAGCTCCTGTGTCACAAGTAGCTGTCAAACAGCAAACCCTAAAACCAGGAGTGCTGCATGTTCTGCTCCTCAGCAGAAGCCTCCTAATCTTGCAGTGATGGTTGAAGCCAGAAACTAAATAGGAGCATCCATCGACCAGATCCCAGCCAGGCCAGCTTCTGCCTTCATGGACATCTTGACTCTGCCATGGATGGTGAAACTTCTCAGCAAGCAGATGAAGCTCTTCAGCAGATTTCTGCTCATGACTAGATCCCTACAGGGCAGGAAATACTTTAATCCAGGGCTTGAACTAGTGCCAGTCACTCGAGTAGAACCTGTGTGTGAGAAGTGCTGGTAGGGTCATGTTAAATGCAGAATCTGAACAGAAAAGTTGTGTAGGGATTAGGAAATCCTATCCAGGGAATTAGATACCTGAGAGCACTGCAATGTGCAGTGTGGAGCGCTCAAAGGGAGTGAAAAGGAGTAGAAATAGTTGCTTTGGTGTAAATGTCTCAGTGCCACTCTAAAAGCCAGGGATCAGTACCAAACCCTCAGTCTACAGCCCCCCAGGGGCTCTGGCGTTTGCAGGGTGGGTGCTGGGTCAGCCTCAACCAGACATCCCCCAGAGCTGGAGATGGGCACAGCCAGTCCCTCCTTTGCCACTGCCTGGATTGCTGTGACTGTGCCTGGGCTGGGGGATGAGTCCCATTCCTGTGGATGGTTAAGCTTCTGTTCCTGCTGGGTTTAGAGGTGTGGATCCAGCCCTGCTCCATGTGGTGGTCCATGTTCTGGGGCCATGGCTGCATGGCTGTGTCCTCCCATGATCACTGGGGCCATCACCCCTTCATGGCAGGGGCACTTCCCACAGGCTGGGTTCCCATTCCCTGTGGTTCCAGCAACTCTTAGCCAGGTACCAAGTTTAGATACTCCAGATCTGGGCTGGGTGTGGATCCCGAGCCCAGAGGGGAGTGAAAGGCTCTTTATCCCACCTCTCCTTCACATGTTTGTTTGATCCCTCCCACTAGTTTTTCCGGTGCCGTGGGTTTCACTTCTGCCTGGTCATACCACAGTTTTAAACCTGAATAGGGTATTTATCTAAATATATCCAAACACATCCCTATAATTCCTTGTGAGTTGTGGGGGCAGTGAGTGATCTGGGATACTTTTCAGACTTATGTAAAGTTAAAAATGGTTGAACTGTAATTCAGTGTTGTCCTCCAGGCCAAGCCAAACTGGGAGGGCAAGCCCAGGTTAGTGTCTGGGATTCCTCTGCCCCTTGAAGCTGGGCACTGTGAGTCACACAGGGCAGCTGTAAAGCTGCTCACCATGGCTCGGAGATGCCTCCCCACTCGGTTTTCCTAGAGAAGCAAAGAGACAGAATTATATTAATAAGAGGCCTTGATGCTTAACCAAGCTACGGCTCCTGAGGAGAGGTGGGTACTGGTTCTTCTGGAAACTGGCTAAATACAGCTGAATGTTTAAAATGCTGTATTTATTCAGGCTGTAATGACATGCTGCTTTTTTTGAGAGGTGCATTTCATCTAAAGCAAGTGTTCTGTTCTCCGTGTTGTGTGGTGGAATTCCTCCTCCCCTGTACTTTTCTCATTTTGACTAATTAAACTATAGCAGTCAATTCCCATTCCTTTTTTCTTCCCCCCTCCCCCTTTTTTTTCATTTTGCTGCTGTGCTGATTTACTTCAGTTTATTTAGTGCTTTAAAATGGCTTCTATTTAAATTTGGAAGGGAAGAAAAATAAATCTGCTAAATATATTTCTATTCAGATCATATGTTGTGGCTTTTCTCTTTTTGAAGAATGAGGTCTAATTTTTGAACCTGAATTCACTTTGGCAATAGTCTTGGCTTCAGCAATGTTGGGTTTCCTTTTGTTTTAAACTAATTCCCTTTTTCCTACTGCTGGGCTACATTTATGTCTCTGTGCTAGCAAAGCTTTTATGCATGTGTTTGGTTTGAAAATGTTCATCTGAGCAAAGTAAAGTATGTGCAGAGGATTTGAGGACGGGACTGTCAGTTTTATGGTGGTTCCTGGGGCAATGATGTGGACCTGAAGCATCACCAGTCCTTTCCCAGCTATCCATGCACATCCCATTTGGATAAGTCTTTGCAAAAAGATGCAGCACATCATTTTCCATTCCTTTTTGTCCCTCTCTCTGGGAAGCCAGGCCTTGTTCTTTTCTGGGTAGAGTGGGGTGGTTTTTTTGAGGGAAAGAATGTTTACTCGGTATTTGCTGCATTTAGAAGAGAGAAAAGGTAGAAAAGAGCAGGAGGATAAAAGGTATGTATTCAACAGCAAAGGAATTAACACATGTTCTTTGTAAAGTACCTTTTAATAGATTAAAGGTTTATCCTAAACACTTTGGCTTGGCTAGAATATGTTTCTCAGTGAGGAATGTGTAACTGAGAAACACGGGAAAAGCAGCTGGAGGAAAAAAAAAAAGCTAAGAAAACTAGGGATTTTATGGGATTTCTGACAAGATGTGTCACTGCCTGTTGTCCCTAAAGTCCCAATCCTCAAAGCTGGACTGGATGGGTCATCAGAGCACCTGGGCCTTTAGAGAGTTTTGAGACAGGTTTGTCTGTGAGTTGGAGTTTCTTACAAGTATCTGGGTGTGTAACTTAGCTGTACCCTTCTGAGAAGGTTTTCTGGAGGACAGAGGACTGTGAGGCTGTTAGTTTTCTACCCCACTCACGACACTGCTTGTTTCAATTTTTTTTTATTGTTACTTAAAGCTCTGTTATAGCAACCTAGGAAGCAGAATGCAGATGCTTCAGAGCAAAGGTATGAATAAAATCTTCTGCCTACAGAAACTGGGAGATGCAAAACCACAGCCCCAGCGAGCAACCCCAACTAAGTCAAATATATGTATTAAAGGAGAGACGTCCTTACCATGCGTGGTAACAGATGTCATAAGGGAGATCTAGTTTATGGTGCAAACCTTTACTTTTGGCCACGTTCTGAGGTCAGGTTTTTGAGTAAAACCTGCACTGCTGAATCAGGCCAGCGGGTCCTTGTATTTTCTACTCTGAATGTAATGTAACGTCATTCTCCTCTCACCTCAAGTTCAGGTCCTTTGAGGGTCAATATCAGTCCTGTTTGTGGCTGTATTTTTTTTTGATAGGGAGTGTGTAACTTTAGTGCCCACAGCCAGGTTTGAGGTGTCTTAGTCCTTCCCCTTGTCTCAGGGGAGGCCCCTTTGCAGAGCGGAGACCGTGAGGGTGTCTCAGCTTTGATGTGCAGACCCACCGTGGTGTCTCGGACCCGTGCTGATTGCTCAGCACCTCGCAGGACCTTTCCTGTGCCCTGCAGCCCTGTCCCCTGGCCCTGCAGATCCTGCAGCCCCGTCCCCTGCCCTGCCCTGCCCGTGACCACGCAGCTCCTCACCCGCAGCCCTCCCCTCCCTCCTCCAGCCCCCTCCCCTCCTGGTGGGGTGCCCGGGGTGCCCCCCTGCCCGCCGAGCAGCGCTGATCCTGCCCCTCGGAGGCTGGATCTCTGCTCATTAGCTGCTGTTTGCTGAAACCGGATACCTGGGGCACCCCCGCCAGCCCGGAGTCCCCGGGCTGCAGCTATTTAAAAGGACAAGGGCAGCCTTAGAACTTCCACCTCTTTCACATCCATGTCCCTCCCAGCGCCCGCTCCCCACTGCTCTTCTCTCCTGGATCCCGGCAGCATCCATGACCCACGAGTGGAGCGACGGCCCGAGGGGGATCTGCCCGTGCCAGCCCCGGGGAAGGATTATCTGCTGAATTTGGGGGGACCCCAGGGAGTCCCGGCTGGCTCCGGGCCCCTCAACCCGGCCACCTCTCCCGGGCTCCCGGTGCAGGAGACACCTTGAGACTGAAGGGGAAGGAGGGAGGAAGGGGTTTTGGGGTTTGTTTGGGGTTTTTTTCCCCCCTTTTTATTTTTCTTTTTTTTAATTATTATTATTTTAAGAAGTAGCAATTGCCGTGAGCTGCCGGGACCAATGAATGGCCATGGGGCTGCGAGGAGATGCTGCTCAGCCTCTCGCCTCGCTGCAGAGTAAGTGCCCAAGGCAGAGTGGGAGGGAGCAGGGCAGAGGGCACCCAGGGGTGCAGGGAGGAGGTGGGAGGGCACCTGCCTGAGGGAATCCCATGGAGCTGAGGGATTTGCTGTGTCCTGTTGTGGACAAGAGGGACCCGCCGGTCGCCCTGGGAGGTGCACGGTGGCTGGGTGGGACTTCGGAAGAGGAGGGGGCAAAGGGTTGAAGGTTTTATCCACACGTAGAAGTCCCTTCTCCTGGCAGAGCTGACCAAGTGGACTTGAGATCTCACTTGTACCGATGGACCTCACATAAGAAAACTTATTCCCCTCTCCCTGCCCTCCGGGCTGCAGATTCCATCCTCTGGTGCTGGGAGGAGGGGGGCTCTGCAGATGCCCTGCGGAAACAGAGCAGGGCAAAGAGGGGAATAGAAGCATGGGGGAGCTTCTTTCTTCCAACCCTGAGCCCCATGTACAGGCTCCCAACTGCCTCCACCAAGCACTGATCCCAAGGGAAAAGCTGTGTCAGGTACCTTATAAGGTGTGTTGAGGCCAGTTTGGGGCTCATGGCCCTGGGCAGGTGAGTGCAGGTGAGCAGCCAATTCCATCAGCAGCTTCCCCAGAGCAGGGTCTGTGCTTCCCTCCCTGGAGCCAGAAAAGGGTCTTTGGTTCCTTCCCAGCAGCTCTTCTGGCCAAAAGAGTTTCTTTCTCCCCCCCTTTTTTTAAAATTATTTATTTATTTTGTATTATTTTTTGTAAGTGCTTCGGTATTACAGAGGAGGGCAGCAGAGAGAGGCAGTAAGGACATCCTTAAATAATTTTCATTTCTTCAAATCTGCCTTTTCCTCTTCTCTCTAAGTCCAGAGGAGAGATCCTTGGGGGGGTGGGAGGCACATCTGCACTACAAATAAAAATAATAATTACAACCACCAACCAAACAACGGGGAAAAAAGTAACAGCTAAGAAAAAAAACACTTGAAATCAAGGACTTTGGGAATCAGAGATCACAGAAATTGTACTATTATTAAGGAGAGGGGAAAAAAAAGAGAGAGGCAAGAAATCCAGCGACCATGGGCCAGCCTGGCTTCCTAGCGTGTACTTTGTGTTCTCTCTCCTTTTTCCCAAGGTAATTGCAGTCTGCCGAGAGGGAGTTAAATGGGATTAAAAGATCTGTGTAAGCAAAAGGACCCAGAAGAGAAGGAGGAAGGAGTGAGCCGTCCGGGCCAGGGGTGTCTGTGACACAGCTGAGCCCCTTAGCGAGGCAGAGAGCCGAGCTCCTGGGAAGGATGTACCCACAAACCGGCCTGTCCCCCGATTTCTGATGGATTGCCGCAAAAATTGCCCGAAAGAGACAATGCACTAAACGTGATGGAGCCGGAATCAGAGCCGGTCTCCAGACTCAGAGCTACAGCGGCAGGCAGGGGGTGAGTACAAACTCCGCTTCTCCCGGCGCTGGGGAAGGGCATCCCGGGCGGGCTGGGGGTGCCGGGGAGCCGCGGGATCCCGGGAGCTGGGAATGGGGTGGGGGAAGACATTCCTCTGCCAGGGGATGATGTGAAAACTCCTGGGCTGGAGAGGAGAATGGGCTGGGAGCAGGGAGGCCACGCTGCGGAGCGGGAGAGGGTGGAATGGGGCTGGGGTGTGCGGGAAGGGGTGAGAGCGGGGATTGGGGCTAGGACGGCCAGGAGGAGCCCCCCCGCCCCCCAATTCCCACGCACCGGGGAAAGGGGCTCCCAGCCCTGGAGCTGCTCGGGGGGGCGGACGCCGGTGTAGCCCCCACGCGAGATGCAGGAGCGGGCGATTCGCTGCCCCTCGCACTCCTCATGCTGCTCGGGCAGGGCGGGGGGGTTCCCCAGCCCCTCCTGGGAGCAGGGGATGCTGCTCCTCACCCTGTCCCGCGGGGCCGTGAGGACTCGGGTACCTGGATCTCGCCGCCGTGGTCCTGCAGGAGGTGGGAGAGCCCGGGAGGGCTGAGACACGGCGGAGGTGCGCGGTGGCAGCTCTTCATGTGCTCGGCACACACAAAATGCTGCTTCCTGTCCATCCGTGTGTGTATGAAAAAATTCCAGCATACACCCTGCCCGTCCCCTTTCTCCCACAGCTGGGACCAGTTTTTACTATTTTCATTCTTAAATGCGTTGTTGTTATTGTTGTTGTTATTTTCCTGGGGACCAGCAAAGGGTTAATCCCGCTGGCTGCGTTGTCGGATGTACTGATGATTTACCGACACTCCCTTGGAAAGGCTGGGATTCTTCTGCCTGGCAGTTTGAAAAACTTGTGTACAGGATCCCTCTGCTCGGCTGGACTGGGAGATGGGGGGAAAGAGGGGGAACGGGGAGAGGGGATTCGGGGGCATACCCCCCCCTTCCGCCCCCGGGGTCACCCCGCTCCCGCCCCTTTTGTAGAGCCGGGAGATGGATGAATGTGCAGTTCCCTTTGGAGGCTCACTCTGTGTGTGGAGTTACACGGAGAGCCCAGACCCCTTCCCAGGGGCTGCAACCGCTCCCCTTGACAAGTTTTCTGTGTGTTTCTATACTCAGAAGGACTGAATTGCAGTGCTTTAGGGTGGGTTTTGTTTTGTTGTGGATTTTTTTGCGCAGACGTGGCTGTGGCGTGTCTGGAGATGCTGGAAACTGCAGCGTCTCCCAGTTACACCTTTTTGTCGCTGGATACGGTCGGGGTGAACCGCCTGGGACGGTGTGAGGGTGGCTGATGTCAGAAAGGGAGAAGTCTAAAGGGGAACAGAGATAAAGGTTCCTTTGAAAGACCACGAGCAGCGTGGCCACAGCGAGGGGACGGGCCCCGGTGCTGGGGAGACACTTGGCACGATGCTCGGCCGCTGACAGAGCACCAGCTGCTCAGCCCGGTGCAGGGAGGTGACCGAGATCGCGCTACAGATGAGGACGGGGAGATCCTGTCCCAGGTCCTACTCGAGTCCCAGGGCAAATCGGACCCAGCTGAGGACAGGTTTGGGAAGGAGGGAGCCAGGAGAAGGCAGCGTGGCTGCCTGCCTGCCTGCCTGCCTGTCGGAGGTCTGTGTCTGCTGCTGCGTCGGGGCATCCCAGGCTATCACAGCACGGCTGCACGGGGTTTGAGTGCTGCAGTGCCTTGGGAAATCTGGCGTTGGTCTGCCCTGGTGCCTTGGAATATGAGCGCCTTTTGTTCCAGGGTCTCCCCTGGCCTGTCCCTCCCGCGTGCTGCTCCGGTCACTCCTCAGCAGAGGTCGCTTGCTGCCCTTCACATCATCTCCCGAAGGGATTTTCGGTGCTGGCTTCTGATTTGTTTGGCAGAGCGCTGTGCATCCCACCATCCCCGCAGCTGGATGGTCCCACTGAGGCCATTTCGCTTGGAGAGGGTCCTGTGAGCCCGGAGCTGGTGTGTGCCTGGGCTCGCCGGGCCACGCTTGTGCTGCCGAGCCTTACTCGGGGTGGGTGAGGGCTGTGCTGCCTGCAGGCAGCTTGTGATGGGAACGTTCTGGTGCTTTTCCACGTGGCACTGGGGGGTCCTGCTCATACCAGCACTCCTGCAGCATCCTCTGGAGCAGGGCCGAGGAGCTGCCGGATGTGCAGGAGACCCGTGGATGGGAGTGGGAGCGCTGGCTCACCGGGGAAGGAGCAGCCCTTGCAGAGTGTGCTTTTGAAGCCTTGTCCTTGCTCAAGCTGCCAGAGCTTGTAAAACCAGAAGAACACAAAGTTTTACAGGCTCTTCAAGCTTAACATGCCCCTCTTGGTCATTTCTGCTGGTGTGTTTTTGGTGAGCACAGTCTCTCTAAGCCACAGGAGGTGAGTTTGCATTCAGCTCTGCATCAGGCACGTGTCCAGACCATAGCACTGGTGCTGTTCCACTGTGGTTGTGACACCTTGGCCCCTTCCACCCCAGTGTCACATGCTGGCCATGCAGGAGGCTTGATGCTCCATCCATGTGCGGAGTGAGAAAGCTGCACACGTGGGGGTACAGCACCCACCTGGCACCACCAAGGTGGGTCAGCCCCTGGGAAGGTCCAAAAGGGCTGGAGAAGGAGCCATGGGCCCTGTTTTAAGAGGAAAAGAGCATTGCACGCAAGCCAGGCAGGTGGTCTGGGGACAAATTATGGCACTGCTGGACAAATTCAGCAATAGGCTGAGTAATTATGTGTGTGCTGGGTACGGAGGGGTGCCTGGGGGTACAGAGGAGGCAATTGCACGGCTCCTGGAACTGTGTCCAAGGAGGGAAGGGTAGTGTCACAGCCAGGGTTCCAGCTGAGGTCCTGTGTCCAGGTGCCCCCACTCCTGCTGCCTCAATGTGTCTCTCCAAGCACATCTTTAATAAAGCAAAGCTCCAGCTTCATCCTCTTTCTCTGATGGTTTGAGGAGTTAAAATCTGTCCTGCTTGAAAATGCTGTTCATGGAGGTTGTTACTGACTGGGGGTTGCCCAGGTCTGGTGATGAGGGGGTTGTCAGAAATCAGGGACAGACACAGAGCTTGTAGGGTTTTTTTCCCTTCCTTTTCTTTGGCAATTTGTCGGGGCATAAGTAGAAATGATGGACGCTTACTGAAGTGCAAATGGAGACAATGGGGAATTCTATACGGCTCTGCCAAACCCCATTCAGAAGATGAAGGAATGCAAAGGCATTTGTTGGAAGGACAAAAAAGGAGTTAGATGACAGATCACGCTTAGCACTTCTGTTTGTGGAGGGCTCCAGTTGCCGGAGAACACAAAGGCGAGGGCCAGGACTGAGTGTTGTCACTTCACACAGCAGCAAAGTCAATATCCCAGACACACAGGGGAGACCAAGGGGAGGGCTGCCAGGAAAGATTCGCTGCTGTAGAGAGTTGCTGGGTCTTTGAGTCATCCACAGCCATGTCAGTCTGGCATCTATCAGGTGAGGAAGTGGGCTGTCACCAGCAGGAGCTGGTAGCTCTGGGGCAGCTTTGTGCAATGATTACACAAGCTCCAGTTCCAACTAGGAGGACAAGGACCTGCTGTTTGGAACCCATCGGCCCTCTATCTGCAGAGATCAGTGTGAGCCCTTGAGAGAACAAGGTGTGAGGTGTCTGCAGGAGGTCACACTGACCATGCTGGTGCTTCATCTCCACCTTGTGGGTACTGCAGGTCTGCATGTCCCTTCTGGAGATGTCCTAAGAGGAGCTATAGGTGCCAGAAGAGCAAATATCAGGCAGCAAATATATGTAGGGTTTTGCAGCAGTGCCTGTGTACACCAGACAAAATGTTTTCCTGGAGGTGTTAAATCAATACCTGGTTTATATTGCAGAAAAGGCCCAGCAAAGGACAAAGCAGGGTCGATGCAGGGACATCCACATAGTTGTATGCTTCCATTGCTCTTGCCAGAAATTGAGGGTGAGAGGAGAAATACCACCATTTCCAGAAGCCCCAAAAAGAGAGAAGAAATCTGGCCTGCAGAGGATGTTACAAAATAAGATTCTTACCCTAAAAAGCTGGGAGTGGAATTGATGCATGGTACAACTTAAAGCCTCCATATGTAGGTTGTGACTTGTTTCCTGTTCTCTATCAAAACTGCTTGGGAGTCTTATAAAATATCACCTCCAGTCACATGCAAAGGATCTTAAGCCACACATACCTTTTCTTATATTAGGATACACTGTCTGATCTACGGCTAGAAATGTAGGTTTGCTTTTCTTGAAAAGCAATTTCAGCATCCAGCTGGCTTTGTGGTCTTTTGGACAGGAAAAAAATACACCTGAATGGAGGAAAGTGAAGGGAAATTGTTTTTCCACCCTGCAATAATGTTTGCAATTTCAAAGCCATTTCCCCACTGTAAATGAGGGAGAAAACAAAATAAAAAAAAACTAAATGCTGCTGTGGGCCCTTGTAACACTTCTTTCAGCTTCAACCCATCATCTAAGCAAACAAGATGTCAAAATCATTTAGACTTCTGCTCTTAAGGCAGGGCAAATCTTTTAATTTAAAAAAAACTGAAACTGTTCCAACCAATTCTAGACATAATGGAGTGGAAACTTAGCTGATCACAATTGTTTTACAGGTTGTTTCAGATTTGTCAAACTTGCACTTTTTTTTAGGATAATTTTTGACCAAGTCTACCTTGAAAGGTCTTTTGTTACTCTTGTCCTTAGTTCAGTGTAGTGCTTTATGCTGGTTGTCAGGTGAGAACCCATAAGGGTTATTACCAGTCTTTTTGCTTCTCTGTCCCTTTCTGTTGTATTTTACCTTGCACTTTTGGCACAGGCTGGTTCCTGTGGACTGATCCACAGGAGTTTGCCAGAAGTAGTGAAGCAAAATTAAGCTGTACTCAGAAGCTTCAGTTTGCTATAAAGGGAGTTTGTGCTGGAAAACTTTTAGGGTTCATGTGAGCTTATATCATGTGTGCTATGGGGCAGTTCTTCACCCAGTGACTGTAGCAGTGGGGTCATAGAATCACACAATGGTTTGGGTTGGAAGGGACCTTAATGTTCATCTTTTCCACCCCCTGCCATGGGCAGAGACACCTTGCACTAGACCAGGTTGCTCCAACTCTTGTCCAACCTGGCCTTGAACACTTCCAGGGATGGGGCAGCCACAGCTTCTCTGGGCAACCTGTGCCAGGGCCTCCCCACCCTCACAGTAAAGAAATTCTTCTCAGTATCTCATCTAAATGTGCCCTCTTTAGCTTAAAGCCATCCCTCTTTGTTCTGTCACTCCATGCCCTTGTCCAAAGTCACTTTTCATCTCTCTTGGAGCCATTTTAGGCATTGAAATGTGCTATAAATTCTCTCTTGAGCCTTCTCTTCTCCAGACTGAACAGCCCCAGGACCCTCATTCTGGTATTCATGGGCCCTGTGCAGTAAAATAAATAAATGTCTTTAGTGGTACCTCTTGAGAGAATCTCAGTGGAAATTGCTGCTTGTGGGAAGAAGCTGAGATAAAGGCAAGGTGGGTTTGATAGCTCTATATAAGGAGAAAAATCTTCCTTTACTATTGCCCTCAAGCTGCTTGTACAGCCCTGTCACTGCTGAGCCGTAACGGAAAAAGAGCCTGCATTAAAAATCCCGGGATAATTAACAGCCCCATCACTCACAGGGCTGCCATTTGGAAGCTGCTTTTGCTTTTTCCATTAAGTTGGTAAATTTTGCCAAAGTGTTTTTCTTCAGTGCTTTGGCACCGGGCCCCGCTCTCAGCTCTTACGGTGTTGGCCGAGCGAGGGGTCCAGGAGCAGGGCTGGGGCCAGCTGGATCCCACACCCTGCATTCATCTCCTTTATAGCCCCAGTCAGTGTCACTGGAATGAAATTACGTGCTGGATTTTCCCCCCAAGACTTGTTCCCCTCGTCGTGTTGATCAACGCGGATTTTGGAAGCGAATTTGGGTTGCGAAGGTACCCCTCCAAAAAAAAAAAAAAGTGGACTTCATTTCAGTGTGTTTGTTTGCAGCAGTGGTTGTACATAGCTGTGTAAATCTGATCCTCACCAGATCTTAACACCTGGCACTGCTGCTGCCCTTACATTCACCCCATTCCCCTCATCTCCTGTTCTCATGGGGCAGCTGAGCCCAGCTGATGACACTCTGTGAGGTCTTTGCTCCTTGCACAGGTGGAATTGTGTCCATCTTAAAACTCCATCACTCCTATGGAGGTGAACACAGAAATGCAGTTTTTCTTGTGAAGGGGGTTGTAGCTTCCTTTAAGTCATAAAAAGGCTGCTAGAGGTGTCCTTGGAGAATCATCCTTCCTCCATCCCCTGAAGGAACCTGGACAGCAGCAATCCTTGAACTCCTCAGTGTCTTCAGCCCAACAGTTGTGTTCCAAGGGGTGACATGGTCAGAAAACAATCAGGTCTCTCCCCAGCTGGAGATCTCTCGAACATGGTGAGGGTTTCCTGGTCAGCATACGGCCAGCTATAGGACATGCCAAAGAATACTGGGATTTGGCTGTTCCAAGCTGTTATTCCTTCATAAAATAAAGCAGCCCCAGAGCCCCTGAAATGCACAGTCCAGTGTCAGGGTGATGGAAACTGCAAAGGAGGACGTGGATTGCTTCATCTCATTTGTTTCCCAGTCAGTGAGGGGCCGCTCCAGTATTTTATCCCTTCAAGCCTTAAAGTATTAGTTAGTGGCTGGATTCCTGGATGGATTTTTACATTCAAGGCCAGGTTTCCCCACAGGGAAAGGGTCTCCTGCACTGAGAGGATCTGGCCCAGGGTAATACATTATCTCAGAGGATGCTTTCTTGTGCTAAAGCTGAGGCTTGATGGCAGGAGCAGAGTGGTCCGTAATCCCACTTGATACATGATTTGTGTGTCAGGTCTGGAGGGAGGAGCAGGCTGCCCTTTGGCTTTGTACAGCCCAGTGTTCACACTGGCCTGGCTGAAGTGACAAACGACCTGGGGATGTCCCACGCTGCTGTCTTCTGGCTGAGGGCTTCCTGTAGTTTACATTTCTGTCTCTTCTTCCAGCAGCCTTCGCTGATGAAGCTGTGAAATACCATCTCTAGAAGATGAGGGAATTCAGTCTTCAAACTTTCCACTGACAGCTTTAAGTGAGCCTAACCAAGGAGTTTCCGATGTTTGTTAGCTGGCTACAAATCAAGGAAGCTGATGGGGGAAGGAGAAGGGGGGGCCTTAGCTACCTTTCTGGTAAAAGTTTTTCTCTCTGCTGCTGTTTCCAATGGCATTTGAAGGCTTAAAGCTGAGCTAAGAGAGAGGTTTGTCCAATTCCCTCTCAGGCATGAAAGGGTCTGGGAGAGCATGGGCTTGGGAGCCTTCAGATCTCACACTTTCTAAACTTTCCTGCCATACCAGGCTTGTGAGAAGATCATTAGTGGGCTCAGCACAGGGTGCTGAGTGGTTAGAAGCTGCCCCTGTCTTTGCATCTGAGTGTAAAATGAGGAATAGATCCATGTAGGATGCTGCATGTTTAGAATATTTTTAAGCATGCATGGAAGCATTAGGACTCGGAATTTGTTTGCTGAGATGCAGGTGACACAGCACTGCATGTCAGCCCACCTTCTACCCCTGTCCTCACAGACCTGATCATGCACTCCTGGCATGTCTTTTGACCCTCAAGTTTTGAATTACTTCTCCGTTTTCTTGCATTCCTGAGGGTCTGTCCTGGATGGGGTGAGTGCCAAAAGGAAGCAGTAGTGAAGGGGTGGCTGACCAAGCACTGATGACCCTGTATCTCAAAACACTGGGCTGGTCCTTGTTCAAGGATGGATCAGCAGCCCCTAATACCAGTGGGAAAACCTTCCAATGAATTCAGTGCACTTTAGATGACTTTAAAGCAGCAAAATGAGGTCTCAGTTGGAATCCACTTCCTGGAGACATGTGGATGCTGCCACTGCCCTCAGTAGACTTGGGATCAAGGAGAAGACCCTTAACAAGGGGAATTGGTTTTGTTACTAATGTTGTAGAAACTCACTGTTTTTATTTCTCTTCCAATTTTAGGGGATTCTGCTTTCTCTGGACTGTATTATGTTTTACCTGGTTCCTGGGACTCACACAGGGAAATCCTGAAGGTAAATTACACGGTTTTTTTCCTCTCCTCTTTCAACCAAAGTAAAAGCCAAGTGCTTTGGTACTGGTGTAGGGCTGTCATTTAATGCTGTCTGAGCCCAGTGCAGAGGTAGATTTTTTGCTGGTGGTTGCAGTACTGATGATATGGGTGATGCAGTTAACAGCTGGCAAAAGAACCAGGGTTTTTACAGGTGATTACGTGCCCCACAGGATTTTCAGAGTGCCTGTCTGTCTGGTAGAACCTGTGGGAACGAAGCCATTTGTGTCTAAAATGTCACTGGCATTTACCTGCACTTGCCAAGACTTAACTGCTTTTAGAAAGTGCCCCTTGAGGCTGCAGCATTATGGAATTAAACATCTCTGGCAGGCGGATTTCTCCTTGACTTGAAGGCACCCTAGGCATGCCCCTGCCAGCACATAGGGTGTTATGCATACAGAAATTATGTCAGTTCTGACAGGAAAAGCAAATTTAAAGAAGAAAAAAAATCCCACAAGGTTGGTTGATAATAGAATTACTATATCTGATTCAGTCCCTGTGATGTAGGGGAATATTCTATAGAGGAGTGATCACACACCTTCACCCTGTCTTTACATCCCTTCCCCAAACACCACCTCCCTAGTGCTGCTGGGGGTAGGACAAAATTGGGACACAATAATCAGTGACCCCACAGGAAGAGAGATGAAAAGCTTCAGAGTCAACACCCACAGAATTAATTCATTTTTTTATAGTTGATAGTGGGAGCTGAACATTTCTACAATATCTGTTTTTAAAGGAGCCTTCTCAAAATAGCAACACCTCTTCCACATGGATGTTTTACACGGGTATTTGCTGGAACTGAACAGCTTCCCCTGCAATCTGCAGACAACACTAAGTGGTCTAGCAGGCTCCAGGACTCTCCTCTCAGTCTCCAAAACATGAAGGAAAAATAGAAAGTTGGTCAATGCTCAGCCTGTCAGCCAGCCCATGGAGCACTTTTTACAGGGGGGGAATAGATCCCTGCCATCAGCAATTTTGAAAAATGTAATATTTTCCAAATTCTGCCTCCGTGCAAAAGAGGTGAACATCTGGCTGAATTACTTAGTCAAGCAGTTTTCAGAGCAAGTTTTATGTCAGCTCATAAAAAGGCAGAACAAGTACTGTGTCTTGGCATCTCTCTTTTCAAGTAGGTTATAATATGCTGTTTAGATTCATCTCTATCCATCGTTCTGCTCCCATCGTAATTATGGGATGGTACCACGTTTTTTGATTGTTACCATACATCTAAAGCAAACTCTTTCGTTTCATCATGACTGTGTTTACCCTAGTGTAGAAGATAACTCCCTTCTGAGATACTGTCTCTGTGATAAAAGAATTTTACAAAGCTTGCTTGCCTTCCAAACAATAAGAGAGAGGATTCCCTTCTGGGTACCAGAAAATGAACACTTCCAGGGAAGTAAAGGCTGTAAGGAAACACTGGTGACTTGAGGCTGTGTTATCATCCAGGATTTTCAAACGTCAGATTTACAGGCAGTAAGAGCTTGTTCGTAGGTCAGTGTGAGAGTGAAATGAAGCCAATGCCATGGGCTTTTGAAAAATATTGTAGTTATTACTCTAAAGTTTAGGGGTCTTCCTGCACACTGGAAAATCAGGGAATGCCGAGGATGATCTTTCCATAAGTGTTACAAATCCGAAAGATCATGAGGTTAGTGAGTTCATCTGCTGTGCTCTGACTAAGGGTCTGGGCAGTAACTTTTGGAAATGCAGCATTTATTCAACCCAATTTTAGCTGTGGGCATCACATCTTGGCTGTTGGAGTCTGGGAAGCTGCAAGTTATTTCTCTCCTGCCTTTTGACTTGTTTTTCTTATGAAGTTTTTGTGTGGGGAAAGGGAGGAGAGAAAGAAAGAAAAGGGAAGGAGAACAATAAAATATTTTATCCCCTCTTTCAGAGACGATCATGTGGTTGTTCAGGAATCTCTGAACATCTCACTTCACGCACAGAGTCTGCTAGAGAAGTTTTTCCCAGTTGCTCAAATGTTGCTACTGGAATGTTGCTCCTGGTTCTGAGACACCTGGAGGTCAGGCAACTCTAAGTGAATGTTTTTGTTGTTTTGTTTTTTTTTTTTTTAAATAATGAGTTTTGATGGAAAAATCCACAGAGGAAAAAATCTGAAGGGGAAAAAATGCTCTGCTGAACTTGGAACTGCTTAAGGAAGTCAAAATTACCTTGCATTTTACGTTGATGACATCCTGTCATCTCGGGGGATGTGCCCCACCAGCCCTGGGCAGTCAGCATGGGATGGAGAGGCAGATGGGCTGGGTGCACAGGAATCCTGAGCTCTGTGCCTGGACCTGGGGCTGGAAAGTCCACCTACGTGTCCTGCATGAGGTCTCTTTCAGTCGGATTTTGCGTAGGCATCCAGAATTTGGCTCCACCTTAGTGGGTTTTGAGGGAGAGGAGTTGTTTGGGTTGTGCTTTTTTTCCCTTAAGCACTGCTGGATGCAGTTGCTAACGAGGCAGTTGGATTGGGATTGCAAACAGCAGAGACATCCTCTGAGCAGGGAAACATCCTTAGGTCTTTGCAGAGCAGCTACCAAATGAGTAACTCCTGGAGTGTCCAGCATCTCTAGCAGAGACAACCACTGTCTGTCTCTGGGAGAGAACCTAAAAATACATGTAGAAATTGGAAGCTGGAGTCTAGCTCCTAGTTTAAGTGGTAAATTTATTTCCTTGGGGATAAATCCTGATGCCTTTGAAGTCTGTGGCAAGAGTCCCACTTGACTTCACTAAAGCCAGGCTTTGGCCTTTGCTGTTTCATGGGCTCTGGAAATTGTCCAGTACGAAGACACTGCTGTGATTCCTCCATTCAGTGCAGAGAGGGAAGGGCCACGCTGAGGGACAGCCCTGTTGGGCAAAATGGAAGAAAAGCAAGGATTTCATAGGATGGGAGAGGTACTGTCATTAACACTTGCACATGCTGTGCAGTAAATTATCCCCTCTGCACAGAGTGGGAAAACTTCCATCCTCTTCCACATCTGACGCACCCTCTCCGGGGTAGTGTCTGCTAGAAAATGAGTCAAGCTGCCTTAAAAAAGTCAGGTAGGAATAAAGCTGAACTCAGACAAAGTAAATATTGATTGACTCGTTCTTACATACAAAAATGGCCAGGGCTTTTGCCAAAGTCAAGGAACAAAGGTTTTCTCATCATTCTCTTCCCTTCCTGGCCAGCAACATTACAGGCTTCAGACTGCTTGAGTCTACAGCCCTTCTGGCCAACACCAAGGTTCTCTTTTAAGTGCCAGTTCTCCGAATATTGTGTTTTGTGATGAACATTTAATAGTTAAGGGTGAAAGCAGCCAAATACCGAGGCCCTTTTAGAGAATGAGCTCATTTTTTTTTTCTTTGGATAACCTCTGATTTACTTTTCCTTTTAATACAGCAAAGCTCCCACCCCATGATTGGCACCACCACGTTTCTGAGTGTTAAATTCTTACCTGGCTACATCAGGATTATACAGCCAGACTGGCTTCCCCAAAGAACACTGAAATTTAGCTGGTCCAGGAGTAATGGGGATTGCATTTGGGCAGGGAAGAAGGAAGGGAATACAGTTATCCTAGCTAATTTTCAACGGTGGTGGTGTCGTGGTAATCACGATCGCCTTACCTTCATCATAGGATCATTTGGGCTGGAAGACCTTTAAGATCATCAAGTCCAGCTGTTAAAACAGCACTGCCAAGCCCACCACTAAACCGTGTCCCCAGCTGCCACATCCACACATTTTTTGAACACTTCCAGGGACGGTGATTCCACCACTTCCCTGGGCAGCTTGTTCCAGTCCTTTTGGTGAAGAAATCTTTCCTAATATCCAACCTGACACATCCCCCTTCCCCCCACCCCCAGTGCACCTGATGTCATTTCATGTCATCCTATTGCTTTTTTACTTGGGAGAAGAGCCTGACTCCCACCTAGCTCCATCCTCCTGTCAGAGAGTTGTAGAGAGTGAGAACCTCAGAACTGGCCTTGACCCATTGATCCAGCCTGTCCAGGTCCCTTTGCAGAACCTTCCTACCCTCCAGCAGATGAACATTCCCACCCAACTTGGTGTCATACACAAACTGCCTGAGGGTGCACTCAATCCCCTTGTCCAGATCATGTAGGTAACATTTTTATCAGGCCAAAGGATCGAGCTGAACCAAGTGAACAAGCTTTTGGGCACATGGGCACCTTTTTCAGGTCTGGGCACATTTACCTTTGCAGCTTTTCTCACGTAGACCTCGGAGTCTTCCCTGGTTAAGTAGTTCAGCTGAGGCTGCTGCCAGCTGGCCCCAGTTTGTGCTGCTGTTGCCTGCTAATCTGCCTTGGACTCTGAGCTGTGAGTGACTCCTAATAGACCTCTGGGCCAGAAAACAGAGATTCTGCTTATCTGTCCATTGGAGACTTCTCCTGGAGTTGGGGGAGAAAGGTGCCTCTGGACATCAGTCCCTCTCATCCTGGCTCCTAGGTGACAACTGCTGGAGGTCTTACCTCCACTGCTCAGTGGCAGCCATAACTAATCTCTCAGCTCTTCACAAACCAAGTCTGGTTGCTCCAACCTATTAAAATAATTTAAGTCTGTAAGATGATCCGCTGGGAAAAAAGTACTGCTGCTGAGAACTTTGAGCAGTTCATTGAAATCTACGGGCAACATTTTCATGCTGGGAGGCACCTTTGTTTCCTTAAACTCTCCAAAGATCAAAAGCTGCTTCTTAGTAAGTTGGAGAGAGACATATACAAGGCTTTTGCTCCCTTTGGAAGTTCTGTTACTTGCCTTCTGGGGATATAAAGTTTTGCAATCCCAGCTCAGTCTGTTGTTCAAATTCCTCTCCAGCTGTGTGGTCAGTACTCAGAATTAAATCCCAGAGAAGTGGACTATTGGTGCATAGTGGGAAATTTCCTTGTAGTGAGGTCAGCTCCCTCCAGAACATCTGGAGCTGGTCCCTGGTGGGACAGGAGAACTAGCCAGATGCACCCTGGGGCTCTGATGCATTTTGGCAATTGCTGGTAACCAAGCTGAGCATGCACTTGCTCCTCACGCAATGTGCAGAGGAGCTATGAGCTCTCCCTTCTGGCAATTTGAATGTATATGCGAGAGGGTGGTTGGGATTTCCTGCATTGGATTGTCCAGCACCTCACATATTCTTTGTGCTTCCCTTTCAGATGTGGATGTTCTTCAAAGACTGGGCCTGTCAGGGAAAAGGCCATCAGGTGGCTGGTCCTCATCACGTGCAGTTCCTCAAGGAGTCATTCCTTTCAAGTCAGGGGTCATCTTCACTCAGCGAGCGCGTGTCGAGGCACCGCTCAGCACCATCCTCCCCGCAGGCTCCAGCACTGACCTGCTCCTGGTGCTGAGCCTCTGCTCCCACCGCATCAACAACGCTTTTCTCTTCGCTGTCAAGAGCAAAAAGAAAAAACTGCAGCTGGGGGTCCAGTTTGTGCCTGGGAAGATCATAGTGTACGTGGGCCACAAGCGCTCTGTATATTTTGATTACAATGTCCACGATGGCCAGTGGCACAATGTGGCCATCGACATCCGTGGCCAGACAGTCACTTTATATACTTCTTGTGGGAAGCGCAGAGTACATGCGGATTTGCATTTGAAAAAGGATGAGGTGTTGGATCCACATGGATCTTTCCTCTTTGGGAAGATAAGCCAGCACTCAGTGCAGTTTGAAGGAGCCATCTGCCAGTTTGATATTTATCCTTCTGCCAAGGCAGCTCATCATTACTGTAAATACCTGAAAAAACAGTGCAGGCAAGCAGATACCTACCGGCCAAACCTGCCCCCTCTCATCCCCCTCCTGCCCAGGGACCCCAGTGCCTCCCCCAGCACCCCACAGCGTATGGAGCCCTCGCTGCAGGGTCTGAAAAACCTGACCACTGCTGCCCCATCCTTGGAGTTTGGCAGGGTCACTGCACCCCCCAAGACAAGGGGTTCAGGTGCAACAACCATCACATCGGTGTCAACCCCACCTTCACCTCCCAGGCTGACAACCAAAGCCACAAAGGTCACAGTGGCCCCGCCTGTTCCGTCAAGCACCGAAGCACAGCCGCCCTCCCCTTCGCTCCCTCGGGGGACGGGGACAACCCTCAGGGTGGCTCGGCCCACTCCCAGCACACGCAGGGAGAAAACTCCCCTTCCCACCTCGAAAAAGGCCCCACCAACAAGCCAGAGCCCCGTCACAGCCAGCAGGAAGGAGTCCAAGCAAGAGACCAAAAAGAAGATCAACCAAAAACCAACCGTTGAGCCCTCCACAGCACCCAGCACTGTAAAGCCAACGAGGAGGGTGACTGACAACACAACCAGCAATGTCCACCTTGTCACCCTAAAGCCAACCCTGCAGAACCCACGCCATGGGCCCGCTCCAAAGAAGCACGTGCCGTCCCCCACCAGGAAAGTGGATCCTCTGGCATCCACCAACCCCCCCCTGGGGTCTGCCCGTCCCGTCTCCAGAGCCAGGGCACAGCCCTTCAACCTCACAACCCCGGCTGCAACGGATGGCTATCAAATCTTTGACCTCCTGGGACCTACTCCATTTCCATTTTTACTGGGATATCCAGGAGTGAAAGGAGAGAGAGGACCCCAGGTAAGTTCAGTCTCTTCGTGTTGGCTGTTTCTGGTCACAGCTCGGCTCAGGGGCTGGCAGACCACAACCCACAAGGGTTTCTGTGAAGCTTAGCAGAGTGTGGCAGCTTGGAATCGCAGCCAAGCACTCTTGCATTCCTGATCATCACAGTTCTAGCATAAATCTCAGTGTGAACTTGGGTGTTCTGTGATGGTGGATGCCCCTTAAACATTGGTGGTTAAAGTTGCTGCTTAACGTTAGATTTTTAAAAAAAAAAAAACAAAGCGGGGGAAAAAGAGAAATCCTGCCTTCCTTCCTTCCTTCAAATTGCTGGCTAAAATTTTAGTGGTCAGGTTAGGGAGTTCTATTCCACGCCCTTGATTTGTCTCAGGTCACCTTCCATAGAGAAAACCCAGGTGCCTCAAAAACATGCCTCCAATGAACTGTGTCTTAGCACTGGTTATTGATTTGGTTTGTATCTGATGTTCACATTTCCACAAAAGTGCTCTGTTTCAGCAAATGCAAGTACAGAGATGGCTTCAGGATTTTTTCTTTTAAACAAACTCTCCTCTATTTTTATGGTATTTGTTTGTTTGTTTTGTTTAGTTTTGCTTCTCATAGCCTGCACTTAAAACATGCAAAAATTTTCCTTTATAAATTTAACTACTGCATTCCACACACAATAACCCCTCTCACAGTGTATATCTTGGCCATAGTAAAAGCATACACACATTTTGTAATGTTAAAAGCAGTCAGGCCCCACTAATTATCTGCTGCTTTTTTTTTTTTTTCAAATGCCAGAATGCAAACAGGATCTTAAACTGGTCAAGTTTTAGGAGAATTTGGTGTTCTAACCCAAATTGTCAATAGGAGAGAGGGGTTGTACATGTAAAATAAGTTTCTCCCAGACAGAGTCTTTGGTTGCCAAGTTCCAGCCTAGGGTGAATTTTTGCAGCTGACTTCTTAAAATAGTGTAAGAAGGGTTTCAAATGGAAATATTGAAGTTGGTGTAAGGAACACAATCACCAGCGCTTGCGTCTGCTGCTCGTTGTTGTAACACCTAAAGTGGAATGGTTGGGTCTCCCTGAGCCCTCAGTGGGTGCTTAGGGGTTTGCATTTCCTGCCTGTCCCACCTCAAAGCAGAGAGGTGATTTCTCTCCTCATATTCTGGGTGTAGAGGCACCAAGGGGGGTGTTGTGTTCCAAGGATTCCACCTCTGGGAGAAGTGAAGGTGCTGCCTGAGCAGGGGGTTGAGACTTTGTACTTGGAGAAGCTTTGCTGAATCCCTCAGTAGCCAGAATGAACTCCAGCAATTCAGTCTTTGGACAGGCTTCTGTGTTTTGTGAAGAGTAGTTTCAGGCATGTTTCCAAGAGGAGGAATTCAGCAATTGTGAGTTTCCCTTAGAACACCACTTAGCTGTGAGGGGTCAGTCAGGGTGGTTGCCCCAAGCCCACCAAAATCCTGATCTCTGCCACCTTCTTGCCCTACAAGTGGCATGAGGTGACCAAGCTCCAAGCCCCTGCAATGTAAAGAGCTTATTATTGAATCAGAGTGGAAAATCCCTCTCAGCTCGTGAATCATAGCAAAGAAATGGATTCAGGCTGTGGAGGGCTGAGGGAAGAGATGGCAGGATTTTTCCATCCTGTCTGAGAACAACTGGAGTCCTGAATTGAGGGAAAGGAGAACATTTTGAGGCTCTGTCTGGCCTTGTCCTCTTTGACTGCTGGAAACAGGACTTGGGGAGGGAAAGGTTATGGCTTGGCTGGAGCTGGCTGCAGCACGGTGCTCGATAGCTCCTGTGACTCACCCGGAGATCTCTGTACCATACTTCCCTGGATGACTCTGACGTGGGAAGGGAAAGAGGAGTAAAGGCCGGGATGGGGATGACATGTTGAGAAATTAATGCAGCACTTCCATGGCCAGACGAGCATGTTTCAGAGCAAGTGCTGATAAATGTTCTGTGCTTGAGTAATTACCTGGCGCCGTCCTCGCGCTGCCGGGCAGACGTTCCTGATGAGGTCAGTGATATCCCAGCCCGGCCTTGTGCCTGGCCAGGGCAGGTTATGGGCTGGGAATGTCATCCAGTGTCTGGCAACGGGGGGAATGATAAGGTGATTAATTACTTTTCCAAGTTGTTACCCGACACAAGGTCTCTTCAAGAAGATTGTCACTCTGGGCAGGGAGGTGTGGGGGGGAACTGACTTCTGCCTGTTCTGCAAGGGCTGGGGCCACCTTGGCTGTGATGTCTGGGCAGAGGCAGACTGGCAGTCACAGCGCCCTCCCTGTCCCTTTCACAGCATCCTAGCACCTAGAGAAAAAAAACCTGTGGTTAATCCTGATCATCCCAAAGTCAGGATGGGAATGGCAGTGAATCCTGATCATCCCAAAGTCAGGATGGGAATGGCAGTGAATCCTGATCATCCCAAAGTCAGGATGGGAATGGCAGTGAATCCTGATCATCCCAAAGTCAGGATGGGAATGGCAGTGAATCCTGATCATCCCAAAGTCAGGATGGGAATGGCAGTGAATCCTGATCATCCCAAAGTCAGGATGGGAATGGCAGTGAATCCTGATCATCCCAGAGTCAGGATGGGAATGGCAGCTGCGGTGCAAGGCAGTGATGACTCAGGCACTGCAGTCTCTGCAGTTGTGGCTTTGTGAATTCTACCAAAATAACTGGAACAATCTTAGCTGTGCAGAAGGGCCCCAACCCTACAACCAAGGGACGTATGTTCAATGGTTAGAAGAGCACAAACAAAGGACTGAAGGGAGCTGTTCCCTTAGAAGTAAAAGTCAGGACCCTCCATGTGTATATTTGCCCTGAAGGACCACTGGAATACCACACAACAGGAAACGGAAATGCTGCATCCCACATGCAACTCATGGCAGAGCATTAATTCTTCGGGAATGTTGGGTTTGCTGAGCAGTTAGAGGAGGGAGGGTAATATGTTCTTAAAAAAGAAAAACTTCCTGGGAACCATTAATAACCACAAGCATTTGGGATCTCGGCTCTACATTTGTTTTGGAGGGGGGAAGTAACAAGAGGAACACCCAGACATCATGCGAAACCAGTAAGGCAGCACTGACTCAGCAGCTGGCAAAGGTCCCTCTGAATCATCCCTGCTGCCCTCAGCACCTCCACCAGCAGAGCTCTAGGCCCTGCACAGGGACCTTCACTCAGCTTACAGAGCAGAGTGACCCCAGCACGTGGCTGCAAGCAACCTTGATCTCCCCAAAAGAAAAATACATACTGAAAAACAGTATTTTTCTGCAAGCTTGTCATGCCCTTGAACCTTTGTAAGGCTGTGATGTGATGGGTGTTTGCATCTTCTGGTGGATGGGGTATCATTTGCTTGTCTAGACCAGCAGCAGATTTGACAGGGAGATTTTGGGGACTGCTGTAGCCTCTCCCCTGCCCACCAGCACTGCCCAGTGGGGTGTGCAATGGGATAAAGCTGCAGAAAACTTGTTGCCCTGGCATGGCTGGGGTCTAGCATGATGTATCCCCAAGTTAGACCTTTCTCCTCCTATGTAAGGCTGCATTTTGAAAGGTTTTTGGCCCCTACAAACAAACCTGTATTGACTCTTGACAAGTGTCTGAGGGTTATTTTTAGAGCGAGAAAACCACACCTGGTGCTGGATGTGCAGAGGATTGGGCTGAGTTCAGTAAAGGGCTGTGGAAGCACATAAGAGGAACAGGGAGGGAGGGAACGTGTTTCACACAACTGCTCGTGTGTAAGAGTCAGTGGAGACCCTGGGGTGGGTGTGCCAGGAGCCATCAGCTCCATCCATCCCGCACAATTCCATCCGCACACCGTGGCTCCATCCATGCGCTGCTGGGCCAGGAGCCCCACGCTGGAGCCCGTGGCTGCAGCCCAGTGAGGTGCAGCATTGCCTGGCAGGCAGCCCTCCCTGTCTCCCTCTCTTTCCCTGTCTCCCTCTCTTTCCCTCTCTCCCTCTCTCCAAGGCAGATGTGTTTCTGAGCACCTCCCCAGTCTAGACTGCTCCAGCTGCCACCTTCCGCACGAGCAGTTTGTCTTGGAGCTCGGCTCCTTCCCTCAAGAAGCAATCCCAGCCAATCCAATCAGTGGGCAGGGAAGAGAGGTGATTGGGAACGCCGATAAAATATGAGGTGCCTGATTCCAGGCCTCCTTGTACCATTAAAGGCTATTCAGGCTGCCAGTCTATGATAAATTAAGGAACACACAACATGTTTGAATCTCTTAATGAATGAGTCATATTAATAAAAAAAAAAAAAGGGAGACTGCACACTTTGTGTGATCCATGGGAAAAGTTTTAGTCTCGCTCACACAGTTGGATCACATTTTTTTGCTAATTTAGCCAGAAATATCTCTGAAGGGAAATCTTCTTGCAGGCAAATGACCAAGCATCAGAGAGGTCTATTTGCATGAAATGAACTTTGAAGAGCAGTAGTTGAAAGTGTGTTTGAGATAAATGTGCTACAAAAGATGTAGGATTTATAAAAATACTTGTATATATTTGTACAATCTGTAAAAACAGAAAGTGAGTGGTAGAGTAGGTGATGCCTCTATTTCTTCCCAGCCTTTCAGACTGCTTTCCAAGGTCTGAGATTGCTCTGGAGACTGTTCTGGAAATGTGTCTATAGAAAAGCTGCTTTTGTCAAGATGGAATACTAATATTTTGTTATGTTTTGTGCCACCCCTCTACTGGGAATCCAGTTGTGGACAAGGACCTTTCTTTGATAGGTGTTGTACAGACCCAGAACAAACATCTGTGCCTATTGAGGAAACCATGTTACAAGGCTGGCTCCCCACTAGCAGCTCGGCTCCTGCCAGAATTATGAAGCCTTTTTGTTTTTAGACTGGTTAAAACCCAGATGTGTCCAAATTTTAATATGATAAGTCTGCCCTGGAGAAGAAAGAAACCAAAGTGCTGGATTTTTTTCCCCCTAAAGTTTCAGCTTTGTTTTAGGTAGTACTGGAAGCCAGGTTTACTTCAGGTTCTGTCTTCCCTCTCTTTGCAGCACCTGGCAAGACCAGGGAGGTGAGGAGGAGTTGGTATGTGTGTTGAAGATGAGGGTCTTCTCCTCCTTTTCTGTTCTCCTGAGCAGGGAATTTTTAATTCCAGTGCTGCCTCTGTAGCTGCTCTGTCCTTCTGTGCTGGTGCTTCCCAGACATACAAGGCTAAAGAGTAGATTTTGGCAGTGGCCTTGCATATGAAATATATTTCTTCCTCTGGGAATGTTTCTTTCTCTGGGAAGAAAACAGGTCAGGTCCTTGATCTACAGGGGTAATGTCACTGCTCAGAGCCTGGTGCCAATGTGGGGAGAAGATTTTGATGTGTTTTCTGAACTCTCTTTTAAGTTGACTTTTACCACATGCATTAGCATCTGAGAAAGGAATGTTCTCTCTTCTCAGTCCTTGCAGTGTTTTGCATCTCCGGAACAGCCTTTTCTGGGATACAGGAGAACTGTGCCACTAGTGCTGGGCAGGGGTACACTGGGGAGACCCTAAAGTAAATGTGTGTGTCTGTCAGTGTGCACTGGAACATGAACTTAATAGTTTCCTGGGAAATCTCAGCTATTTGCTGCCAGGCTGAGTACTTGCTCCTGGGGAAACAATTACAGGAGTCCTTTGCTATCTGACCAAGTTGATTCAGAAGTCAATTCGAGAGGAAGCAAGTCATTTCCCAGATCTCCAGCATCGATTCCTGTACTCAGTATGCTTTCATTCAAGCCCTCCACGACAGGTTCAGCCTTGCTGAGCTCTGCCTTCAGAGCTCCCCCCAGCACTGCTGCGGGCAGAGGGAGCAACGTGAGCGGGGTCACCGTGTGGGAGAGGCAGAGGTATGAACTGGCAGTGAGAGGAAACGGTGAGATTTCCCTTATCCTCAGGGTCCGATATATTTCCCTTTCAGACAACTTAGCTTAATTTTTCCATTTGCAATTTGAAGCTCAAAAAGCTAAGGTTAAAAAAAAAAACAAAAACCCACAAAAAAACCAAGTCCCTTTTGCTCCAGAAAGTTTCCCAGTGGCAGCTTAGAATAAATCCCATAATCATTCGGTGGGATCGGTCGTCGTGTCTAATGCTACCGTGGGAAATTGAGAAGGGTTAAACTTTTATGTGGCTGCCACGAGCTGCCTCAGGAACTGTTCGGGCTGGTTAACAGCTCAGCTGTTTGGCTGCAGAAGAGAGACGGAGTATCAGCCTCTGCCGTGTTTCTCCTTGATCTCTGATCTTGCTTTGTGTGATAACAGGGTGTGTGTTCTCTGCCATCAGTTTGCTGAAGGAGCAGGCAGGAAGCCAGAGAGACAGGAACCGCGGTGCCAGGAACGGTAGCTCGCTGCGGGAGGCTCCTGGCTCTGCTGGTCTCGTGGGGTGTCCCTGCTAAGGGAGGGCAGGGGCAGAGCAGTGATATCTTCCTCCCCCTGCCAGGAAAAGGAAACTTTCCTGCCCCTTGGAGCACTTCCCGCTGCTCCCTGTGGAATTCCCCAGGGATGCTCTAAAGGGTACAAATGGAAAGGTGCTGTGTGATCAACTCTGTGTTGGGGGTGAGGGTGGAGATGTCTCTGGTGAGGGCAGAGGCTGCATGGGCATCACCCCCAGGCAGTCTCTCAGCACCTTGCTGCGTGGTGGCTCGCTGACAGACATCTCCTACTCTCCATGTCTCCGAGCCTTACGTCTGGAGTGGGACTGCATCCATCATTTGTAAGTAGCTGGGCCCTGATCCAGCCCCATCCTCCTCTGGCTGCCTCTCCGGATGCGCGTTTTTCTCCGTGTGTATTTCAGGATTGCTCTCCCCAGGCAAAGCCGGTTGTTGGACGTGGGCCTCTTGTCCGAGAACTGGAGCTGGGTAGCACGGAGACACATGCACAGAGCAGAGGAGAAACAAGTCTCTAGGAAGGCTCAGTCCATGTCCCACCCAATCCAGCTACCAAGGAATCATGTGAGATTCCAGAAGGTGGCCTTGCAGTGCATCTTGTCTCACCACTACCTGTGTTCTTCCAGCTGCCCCTGGCCTCTTCCACCTTGGCTGGCTTTTAAGTTATACATGGTCACATTCTTACCTTATGCACTTACTGTAGTGGCTGGCACCTTTTAGCCTTTCATCCCACAGAAGTCTTGTCCCTCTTCCTCTTCAGGAAAGGAAAAGGAAAGGCTGAAGGAATGACAAAGCAAAGCAAAGTGACAGGGGCTCCCGAGTTACGTGCTGCTCTGTGCTGCTCCAGCTAGAAGCCTTTCCCTTAACTCCGTATTCCCACTCCAGTGCAGGTATTAACTTTCTCCTTATTTTTTTGTTAGCTTCAGTTTGTTCTGAACAGCCCACATTTTTGGAGAAGGTTTTTTCTCAAGTGGCCAAGTACAACTGCAGCTGCTGTTAGCAGGAAGGTGGGAAAGGTCACCTCAATTCTGGTACATAGAGAGCACCCTGCTCAGAGAGTTGCGTCTTCTCTTTTACTTCTCCTTCTAAGAGTAGATGGGGATGGGTTTGGATGGAGAAGAGGTTAAGGACTTTAATTCATCTTTGGAAAACTTTAATAGCTGTTGCTGTCTCAGTTGCACTAGATTTGTTGTTTGATAGTTATTGTCCCAACTAAAAGGGCAAGGGGATTTTTTTAACAAAAGCTTGGGTTCTGGAGCACAATTATACATGAGGCTTAAAAAACCCTACAGTTACGTGTCTATTTGCACAGCTGTATAATTGCATTATGCACGGGGCCCTGAGCTGGCACAATGGCAGGTTAAAACACTGGGCATATTGCTAAAATGAGGGTCAGCTGTATCAATGAGGGTTGTTACTACAAGGACCAGTAATACTGTGTTACCCAGCAATAAGCAACGTGCAGAGGGGTCAGATGAAGTGTCCCAGGCTATAGAGGCTGGACACCTCCAGGTCAGGCATGGCTGGGCAGCAGCAGTGAGTGATATGGTCACAGAAGTCCATCCCTGCCTGTCTCAGTGTGGGGCATGAACTATTTTGTGCTGCATAGGCTCTTACACTTTTTTACAACAAGCCTGGGCATTGCTTACTCCTCCCCTGATTTTTTTTCTTCTGTGCCAAGTTTGGCTCTTATATCAATCCCTTTTATACAACTTAATTTGTTGCTTATGTGTAGGAGGTAATATCAGGGGAGTGTTTATTCATCAGTTACCTATATGGGTCAGGCAAGTCTTCTGTGTTGAAAATCTTTTCCTGAGCAGGAGACTTTGGGCAGGGATCTCTAAGGTTGATTTTTTTGTTACTGAATCAGGCACTTGATGAGTCCTGAGAACTTTGTTAGAGACCATGAGTTTGTCAGCCTTGCTCAGGGGCGGTACCAGCCTGAGAAGCTCTGGAAGTCCTGCAGCAGCAGCTGTGCCATCCTGCTTGGAGAGGAGGTCCTGCAGGGATGATCCAGTGGGAAGGGAGTGAGGCCATACAGGACCAGAGTGCAGCTGAGGGGCTCATCCTGCCCCTGCCCCACACAGTGTTCCTGGGACCTGCTCTCCTGCCCACCATGCAGTTGGAGAGCTCAGGCTGCCTTCCAAACATCCTTCAGTCTGCTGCTCTGGATGTCTCTCCTTTTCATTGCATGCAATGAAAATTTGTCTTTTGTAACAAGCTACCAGAATATAAATCCTCCGGGAGACACTTCAATTAACAGTTATTCTTGTTAGACATGTTTGGCTGGGGGGAAAAGAAGTTCTGAGGAGTTATTAGGAGTTGCAGATGGCTCTCCAGAAATCTGAATTCTCCAGTCCATTGAAAAAAAAATATGAATAAATAGATGAATAAATTCCAAGGAGCTCAAACCTCATTGGTTAAGGATTTTTTCCTAACCTGTTTCAGATCAGTGCACAGCTGGGCGTGTGATATCTCCACTTTGTTCTCACCCTCTTCCAAGAGCCCCCACTCCTCTGACGTGTCTGACATGAACTTTTCTGTATTACAGAGCCATATTTAAGAATTTCCGACGCTCACACCAATTTTTATTAGGTTTTATAACCCGACACTTTAAAATATGAAGTGCTGCGATACGATTACTTTGTAACTCGTGTAGCAGCCTACAATACCAAGAACTCTGTGTGTCCAGCTGATACAGATTACAACACACCATGTTCTTCCCTGCCAAGGCGCTAACACGTTACTCCTGTTGTGTGCTCGCACGTAGCAGGAGAGTCCAAAGCTGAGAGAGAGTTGTGTTACCCCTGTATTACAGCACAGGTCCAGGACAGGGGAAGTGTGAAACACAGCTGTGATCCCAGGAATGCAGCAGAAAGATGTGGATGCTCTGTCTCTCCTGTGTGGAAATACGTGCTCCTGCAGATGTTTTTGAGCGTGGCTTTTTATCCCTGTGTAGTAACAGCATAACTTGAAATTTTGGCTGTGGTGCTGTAATTGGCCCTTCTCCCTACGTCTTCTCCGAATGATTGTGTTGTGGGTCTCTCTGAATCGCTGTCAGGAGCTCCATCCTGTCACAGAACCGTCATTAATACCTGTTTTTATTTTTCCAGGGTCCACCAGGTCTGCCGGGCTTACCAGGACCCCCTGGCAAGAGAGGCTCTCGAGTAAGTGGTGTGAAATTTTCTATCCATTTGTACTTGTGTCTGCCTGTCCTGCTGTTCCAAGGACCATTCTGTGTTCCTGTGGTTGAGTAATGGTTGCTTCAGGCCCCTCACTGTTGAGGTCTGACCTTCCTGCTTTTTCTCATTATCTGTTCAAGGTTTTCAGGAGGCCACACTGGTGATTTGCAGCCTCCCTGAGCTAAGGTTTGGCATCAGGAAAGGCTGGGGATGGTTGTTTCCAAATGTTTGTCAGAAGAATGAGCTCTATCTGTCTCATTTTTTTCCCAGTATCCTTTCCTTCTGTGCTGAATACTAGGATTGGCTGCTTTTTATTCTGTCCTTCACTCTCCTCAGTTTCCCAAACTGCTCCATTCAAAGCACTGGGACCATGGTCCAGGACCAAGGACTCAACACAAGGATGAGCTTTTGTGTTCCCCAATCTGAGACCTGCTCTCTGACTCCTTTTCAAGATGTAAAGCAAAATTTATTATATGTTCTACATTATATGTTCTACAACATCCATGGCAAACTCCTGAATTTCTTCCTCCCCAAATGAAATTCTGATGCAGATCTTTGAACATTGAGTGCTATGCTGAGGAAACATCTGGTGCTGAGTGCTGCAGCAAGCTGTGAGAAAAGCTTTAGCATTGGCCTAAGTCTCCCAGGGCTGGGCAACATGCCTGACCTGGATACAGTTAATTGCTGGCACCATTCTCCTGATAGCACGGTGCTGAGCCACAAGGCACAGCCATGGAGCCCATTTCCTGAGCACTGAACTGATGTGGGTTGGGAATCAAAAGATGTGAGTGTCTGAGGCTGGAAGAAGGGAATATTTGGACCCATGATCCAGGCAGCATCCTGGCCTGGCAGCAGAGGGAGATTTCCTCGCACATACTTGGCTAAAACTCAACCCCATGTAATGTCTTTAAAGAACAAGCAAGAGGCTGAGCTGGGAGGCTCAGCATTCCCCCAGGACTCTCCTTACACTCCTGTGAGATCTTGCAGTAACCAGCAAAGATAAACTCACCTTCTCTCTACAACAATAAACCCCCAAAAGGTCTGCAGGACCCCCATAGCCTGGGCATGGGTGTGAACAGCCCTGAACACTGATTTGGGCTGTGAGTGTGTGGTGTTAGGGAGCACCAGGGTCATGTGTGTTACAGATGGGGTAATCTGTTCTGCAGGTAGTAACCACAGCAGTAGTGGATCAAGGGTTGGACTTGATGATCTCAGAGGTCCCTTCCAACCTGGCTGATTCTATGATTAGCTAAGTTCTTCAGTGAAGCATCACCACAACCAGTTGTAGAGCCCTGATATCTTCTGTCACAAATACCCAAGCATCACCCACATCAGCAGATTGCCCAAAGCCTGCAGTTCTTATCCACCCCTATTAAGTCTGGAAGTTGATTCCAACCCCAGCTCACTGCTCACGAGGGGTGTTTGGTGTTACTTCTGGCAATCTTGTTGTGAGCAAACGAGATTCCAAGTCTGGAGTCCACAGCTGCATCCCCTGCCTGCTGTGTGAGTGAGCAAATTCCAGCTCTACATCCCAATTCCACTACCAAAACTTGAGTTTTTTTGAAGGAAATAGCATTGTGGAAGCTGTGTCATAATTTTCTGTGTTATTCCCCAGCTGTGGCGCACTCCATCCTATGTTTAAGATGATCCTCTGAAAGACAATAAGCAACTGAGGGTTTCTGAGCTCGTACCAGAGGTGCTGAGAATTGGTCCAGGAAAGAGTTCCCAGTTAGGAAGTGCTCAGCACAGCTGAGCCTGGCTTGGCTTGGACCGCTGCAAAGAGTCTGTGCTAATTTTGGGAGGGGGCCGAAGGGTCACTCTGTGAATGTCTGGCCTGGAGCACTGGAGACAGAAGTGCTCTGTGCCTTAATTGTTTTGACTTAGGGATGTGTTTCTCCTAGTATTTTTTCCTTGTGTCTCTTTGGGGTTTAGAGATCTCATTGGAAAGAGGAGCTGCCAGGAACTAAGACAGGCTTGGGGGAATTTTTGCATCTTCTGCTTTTGTTGTGCTTGAACCACTTAGAAATAAACGTGCAGCACTGTCTGTTCTGCCTCTGTCTGACCTGTTCCTCCAACAAAGCAGCTCTAGAGTTCTTGCACCAGCCCATGGGTAACCCATGAGATGTGCCATCAAACTCCAGCCCAAGGTTGGAGCTCCAGATGGGAGGTGAATGTTGCAGGCAACTTTGCAGTGCTGGATGCCAAGGGAAAGGAAGGAATTTTCTTGTCACCAATGCAGTTTATGGCCTAATACATGAGATGTAATTGCCCTTGTTGTAAGTTGCATAGTTTCTACATTATTAATGCTTATACAATTAATTGGTGTACTTGAAAATCTAGTAGCAGCATTTGTCTTGTGGCTTTCTGTAGCTGTGAAGTTACCTTGTGCTGATGTGGTTCAGTTTTTCTACCCCTCTGAGTTCCTGATTATCTCTGTTTTAATTTCCCTTTGTCCTCTCCCATGTTGGTCAGGGTAAAACGAAAGCTCGGATTAGCCTTTGCCTTGAGTGTGAGACTGTGGTGGGTGGCAGTGTGTGAGAAAAGCTCACTGATCCCACTCACCTCATTTCCAGCAGATAAGTATCACCAGACGTGCCTGTGCAGTCTGAGGGTGGCTCTTCCATGTAGGCAAAGCCACCTGGTTTGCAAAAACACCTACCAGCCTCTGTAACAGCATGGAAGAGGTTGTTATTGGGACACATCTCAGCATTCAAGTGCAACTCAAGGCTGGGTAGCTGAGTGGATAGTGACAGTCTTCTCTAAAATGACAATTGTTTAAAAGCTAATCCCCAATTTAGGAGCATGGACTTAACTGGACACCCTATCACTCAGCATCAGGGACCCATTGAGACAGATACAGACTATTCCTGTACTCTACTCTCTGCGACTATAAAGGCAAATTTTCATAGCAAATGAGAACTGGGTGTTTCTTTTTCTCATTATTTCCTGAGGGTAATAGTGGAATAAAAAGTTGCAATTCTGATGACTGGAGGTGATGGTTGATAACACTTTCTCAGGAGCTCTCCAACCTGTAGAGATACTGCTGTCTTGGTCACGTGTGCTCTACAGGAAAGTTTTGTCTCTGTATTCAGAGAGGATTGTTTTCAGCTTTTATGTCTGCATTAAAGAATTTGAGGCATAAGAAGAGATCTGTCCACACCTCTCCTGCTCAGATAATTGTGCTGTGTGCCTGGGCAAGTGTCTGTGTAAGGTCTGAGGGAGTGGCAGTGTTGCCCATGAAGGGTTTCCCCAGCTCAGTGTGACGTGGGCAGGTGGGATGGCCTTTCCACTGTGGTGTGTGTGAGTGCTGGCACTGGGGTACCTGCACAGCACCCACAGTTCTGTGCAAGCCACGTGTGTTGCACTTCATTGCTGCAGATGACCTTTGCATTTCTTCAGACATTGAGGTCTATCAGGGAGGCTGAGGCTGGGATTTGCTCACAGGGATGTGCCAACCAGCTCTACAAGGAGCTGTCAACAAAGGGCTCCCAGAGGAGCAATAACTCCTTCACCATTGTATCTTATTCCTGCCTCACCCCAGGCTTGATTAACTTCACCCCAGCACTGTCTCATGAGGGCCTTTTGCCAGCACATCCCTGTCCATCACAAATTGTGACTCATTTCAGTCCTCACTGGAGTAGTTTGACCAGCAAAGTCCCCACGGTTTGATCAGCTCTGCAGAATAGTGCTGTGCACTGGGACACTCAGTCTTAAATGCTGCCTTCCAGATGAGGCTGTGGACATCCCAGTTATCTGTTCTGCTCCTAGGTGAGGGAGACAGCAAGTCTTAGACACACAACAGGCAGGAGTCCAATTCATAGAATCATGGAATGCTTTGGGCTGGAAGAGATCTTAAAAATCTTCTTGTTCCAATCCACCACCGTGGGCAGGGACACCTTCCACTAGACCAGGTTCTTCAGTGTCCTATCCATCCTGGCCTTGGTTGTTTACTTCACCCCCAGGAGAGCAAAAAAAGAGCTATGATCAAATTTTCAAAACACTTAAGTAATTCTGGAAGCCTGTTCCCACTGGAAGTCACTCCCTGTCTAACTGGTGAGCAAGCTCAGGTACAAGGGAGTGTTTTGTCCCTGTCCACACAACAGGTCAGAGACAGAATTGGGAATAAAAGGCTGACATGCTGCAATTGCTCTTGGTTTATTTAAACTCTGACACAACACAGGAGAAATCCAAATGGATGGGTGAAGAGAATACAGAAGCACTTCCTGATGCTTTGGGATGCACTTGCCATCCTCCTGTGAACCTCAGCAGCTTGACAGATTGTGAGGTCCCAGTGTAACATGTCCCTGTTACATTTGGTCTGTGGTTGGAAAAAATCTCTCTTTCCTTCAAAATGCAGGGCTTCCCTCCTAAAACAAGGAACTGAGTCAGCTGTAGAGGTTCCCGGGTATCCTCTTTCCATTAGGGAGGTTTTCCAATTTCTGAAAAGTGTTTAAAGAAACAGTTTGTTTGGCTTCACTTCAAATATTTAGCTCATTTTTTCAGCAAGCCAGAGGTCACAGTGGGATCTGTAGGTCAGGAGCAGAAAAAGTTGCTTTACACAGTGAAACCCCAAGGCATATAATGAGTTTCTAATCAGTGGTCATTCCTCTGACTGGAGCCCTCTAGCATTTAGCAGGAGTTTGGAGGATTCTTTTTCCCCCTCCTTGTGAATGCTGGAGGGTTGGGGGGAGCTGTGCACAGTTACACTTTTGTTAATTATTGTGGGCTGTGAACCTTTATGCATAAAAGCCCTTCTGTGAGCAGGGTCCCATCTCCAGGCACTTCATGGAGCTGGACTGGGTGGCTCAGTGTAGTTCTCAAGCAGCATCATTCACGTAAAAGACATTCCAGGGAGATGGGAAAACCCCCCTCCCTTGGAGAATACATTCAGGGATTGTTCTGGTCTCCGTGCCATGCAGTAGCTGTGGGCCACTGCTGTCCCATGGTAAAATTTTCCATGGAATTTCTGGTGCAAGGCTTGGAAGGCTTCAGATGCAAGTTTGCTTGCTGCTAGATTGGATTGTTTCAGCAGTTAGAGGAAGCCAAAGCTGGTGGGTAAACAGACACCCAAAAAAAGAGCGATACCTGCTGTGGGATTTTTTCATTCAGTGGTTTCAGCATTGTCCCACTCTATGTGTAGATAAGAGGAGCAAAACTCATGTATTGATGATAAAGATATTTAGGAGAATCCAGATTTCTAGGTATGAGTGAGAAGTTGAATTAAATCCAGGGTAGAATGTGTAAAATATAGCAATTAACTATAGAATTACAAAGCAATTAACCCTTGAATTGCTTCTCCATGGAAGAGGGCTATTTCTGGGAACACTTGTTGGGAATGGGTAATTCTGCTGGGCACAGAAGAGGAATGAACATGGGACTGGGTTTAATGAAAGGGTGAGCAGTTTGGGGGCTTGATGGCTGATATTGGGGTTTGTAGATCTGCCTGTGATGAATTTGTAAGGCCTCCCTGTCCAGATTGGGTGCTGCTGATGGCTCCTGAGGCAGCTGCTGTCCTGCACCTTCTGTTCCTGAGCCCATCTAACAGTACCACACCACATCTTCCTCCTCTGCCAAGAATGTGGGTGTAATCACAGATTCAGGACTAACCGTGCTGGAACACATCAAGATCAATTATTTTTTGCAATTTTTAGGACTACTGCCAGACTACACCCTTTTCTCTCCACAGTTACCAGAGCAGTTTAAGACATTTAGCACGAGCCCCAGACTTGGTCACAGCAGTCTCTTGTGTGCCAGACTGGACTTCCCACTGTCACTTCATCAGCAGGATGTGGCCATTTCTCGCTAGGATAAGACCACATTTGTCTTTAGGAACAGGATGAGTCTCTGACCTTCCTTTGCCTGGATTACACTGGATACAGTCTCACTGAACTCAGTGGTCAAGGCTCTGTTTTATGTCAAGAGTCTCTGTTGTTTGTAACCACATGTTTTGTCACTGGAAACTGGGGCCAGGTTCTTCCTCCCTTCTCTCCCTTCCTTTTGGTTAAGGCTTTTTAGGATTTTGTTGCTGTGCTTTGGTTTAGCTCTGGAAGAGCCTGCACCAGATTTGGCTGGCAGTGTGATAAGTTTCTTATCCAGGAGCTCTGTGTTGGCAGCTCAGCTTCCCATGTTCCAGGTTTCCTCCTGGAAACTATCATTCTCATCTAGGATCACATCACACTATGCTGCTCCCTCCGGTCTGACACTGCTGTAAGCGTGCCCCAGGCTATGGTGGAGCACAAATTTCAACTAACTGTGGGCTTTGAGCCAAGCTGCCTGACTCCAAAGTTAAATAACAGCTGAATTCCCTCCTCAAGTCCAGCAGCAGTGTGGATTTATGGACCCTGTTCAGAGCTACCTCAATTATTGCTTACATGTAAGAGCTTTATAGGAACTCATCTTATATGGAGACTCTACTGTTCTGATTTCTGTCATTTAATATTAATTTTCCTACATATCTGAGACTTGAAAGACTTGGGTTGAAGCACTTTTACTGCCACAGACTTGTTGAATTACCTTAAGGAGCTCATCCAGTCTCTGTTTCAGTGTCCCACCCGATGAAGTGAGCAGATGATGCCATAGTTTTCTGGGAAGGTGAATTTATTTAAGGCTCCTCAATGCTCAGGTACTCTGGCTACAGCAGCTGTGTGGGTTTTCAAATGACAAGTTGGTACTCGAACACCTTAATTTTAATTAATTTGTTTCAGTTTCACTGGAAATTCACAGCCAGGCTAAACTATTGGAGAATTTCAGGTGAAAATTTGAAAGGCAATTAAGAATGGGGCAATAAATTTATTTGGTTTCAGGCTGAAAATTTGGAAGGAGTTTAAGAATGGGATGTTAGATTTATTTGGGTAAAAAAATGCCATTTGAAAAGTTCAGCCTCAGCCTTTTAATTCAACAGCCTCTTACAGCAGAGGCAGCATGTTGTGAAACAGCACTGAGCACTCAGCAACTGTCTGTACCACAAGATGCAATAAAAAAAGGCATTATTTTCTACTACAGTGTGGTAAAAATAAAACTGAATAGAGATCAGTGCACTGATGTTCTCTCAAAAGACAGCAAGGGCACTGAACTTGGCTGGCAGTCGTGTCTTTAACTGCACTGATTTTCCTTGGAAATCAAACCCTGAAGATTTTGGCCCCAAAATGCTCATTGGAAATACTTGCTGAGAAAGTGCCTGAGTGGCTTTTTATCCCCTTGCCTGTGCTCCTCCAACTCGAGGGTACAGCAAGGGCTCCTCGTGGTGGTATAAATCTCACACACGTCCTTGGCAGAATTCTTGGAGTTGAATACTCAGGTTGTTTCATCTCCCAGGAACATTTTCAAGGGGACTTAAGATTATTATTACTTCTGCCTGAAAGCTTAGCAGATCTCCTGTGCTGTATACAATCCTGGGATAAACTATTCTTAGCTGCCTATTCCAGATAACTCCTTAAATAGTCTTTGGAAAATATGCAGAGTGCTTTTAAAATACGATGTAAAAGGAGATGCTGCTGTGTGTGATCTGAGGTAGATACTCTGACAGTGTCACTGGCTTGTGAGACCTAAGAAAAAAATAGAGATTTAGCTATGTAGAATATGGGTTTTAAGGATTTAAACAGGGACTTACTGCTGTTCCCCATTTTACTGTCTGACCATGCATTCTCTTCCCAACCTCTAAAGGCAAAAATCTGGTTGCTTTGTAGGGGAAATGAGTTCATCCCAAAGAGTTGAACAATTTCCCTTTAGCAATTACTTGTGTCCTCTTCAGTTTTGACCCAAAAATATCATTAACACCCCCGCACACTTCCTCTCCCCTCTGCCTGCCCCCGTCCCTTTCTGCTGGGGCTCCTCGCGGAGCTTGGACTCCCCTGACCTGTGGAATGTTTGGTTTACCCAAATTATCTCAGTGTCATGGCATGTCTCGTGGTGACAGACACACCCCCCCTTCCGTGGGGGCCGGTGGGAACCAGCAGCAGAGATTCCCCCTCTGAGGGTGCCAGGGAGGGTCCCGGTGACACCGTCCCCCTGCCAGGGCACGGGCACTGGTGCTCTGGGTTAGCCTGGCACGGCGCAGCCACAGGCTTTCTGCTGCTCCAGGACTAAAACTGATTCCCACTGACTCCTTTTGACTCTGTTTTGTGGCTTTTTTTTGTGTTTTTTAGGGTCCCCCAGGTCCCCACGGAAACCCCGGCTCACCTGGACCCCCAGGACTCAAAGTAAGTATGAGCTGGCTCGAGGAGCTTTTGCCTTCCCATCTCAGAGGGCATCCCAGGGGAAGGACAGATTCCTTTTATCCTGCTCTGTACAAAAAGGCAGTAGCTGAAGCCATTTCTCCCTTCCTCCTGCTCTCACACAGACCCTCCAGCAGCACAACCAAGGCCTTTTCCTGCACTCAGAGAGACCCTTCTCTGTGCCTTTGTCCTTGGTTCTCCCAAATTTGAAAGGCTGCCTAATTAGGATCCTGCTTAAGCTATGCCTGTGCCAGGGAGCAAGCTGCTGTGTTGAGACAAGGACAGTGGAATCCTCCCACTCCAGAACCTCACCAGCTCTGGATTTTTTTTGCTTTCTCATTTCTCTTCTCTGGATTTTGGAGCCTACTCCTCCACTTTTGGGTCTGGACAGTAGCAGGAGGAACTGGCAGCACCCAGCATCTTCCTCTGCTTTCCTCCACCCCAAATTCCCTCCTCTCTCTTTCCTGAGTTCATGGGAACTCTGATCTCTATCAGTCTTCCCAAACTGATCTCATTGCTTCCTTCTAGATGCCCTCACCTCTCCCATGAGGGCTCACAGGCTCCTCCTGCAGTGCCAGGAGCCCTGTGTTTAGTCCTTTTCTCCTGTACACACATTCCCCCTGGGTGGGATTTGGAGGTGAGAGTCACCCCCTGCAGTTGGACCCCCTCCTTTGCCTGGGATTGAGCACAGAAGTGGCTCTGGAAGGGACCTAATCTGCTGCAAAACCCTTCCAGAAGGTGTTTTAACTCCCAGCTCATTCTGTGTATAAAGCTTTGCGTTACCTAAAAACTGTGAATTTCCTGGGAAATGGGTTTGGATTGTTTTGGTGTGATTGTTTACACAGAAATAGATTTCTGTTTTATAAACACCTATGTGGGACTAAAGAACAGTGGAGTTTTGGGAGGCAATGCTTAACAGGTTTCCAGTACCAGGGAAGCTGTAGGATGTCTCAGCCAAACACAGAGAAAGGTACAAACTATAATCCTGTCTTTTCATGATCTCATCAGTAGGCAGAGATGTTATGAGCACTATTGATGCTCTGGAAAAAAGATTCTGGAAACTTGGCATGCTGCCTCCACGTGATTAAAAATTAGGCACCGGAGACATGCTGGTGAACAGCAGCTGGCTTAAATTCTACAGTGGAGTTATATGGCCTGAAAAGTGAGGCTGTAAAAGTTCTACATCTTAGTGTTCTGCATTTATTCTCCATCAATGACTTCCAGATCACATTTGTTGAGTTTTATATGTCAAATCGAAGTTCTTTTATCTGACTTCCAGTCCTGCAAAATCCTGCCTGGTCCAAAATGTAGAGTCAAACTATGTTTCTATGCTATAGGACTTTTTTCAAAAACACTTTTAGCCTAATGCCTGGTCAGAAATCATCATTTGGCTGCAAAGCTCTATTTGCTTGGTCACCTAATAGAAATTAAATCTTCCTGCAAGCATTTTTCCTCCATCTCCATGCACAGTCTGGCAGCAGGAAGCCCTCAGTGGATGCAGAGCTGTGATAGTCAGCAGAGATCTGGTGTCACAGGGCTGTGTGATATATCTCAGTTTTGTCCAGCCACCCTTTGCAGGATTAGGATGTTCTACATGATGCTTTGTCAAAAGGAGTATTACGTTTGCAATGGGATGTGAGAGCTGGAGCTCAGCCCAGGCCTGGGCATAAGTTCATCTCTAGCAGGGAGAGCCTGGTAAGCCAAAATTGCATGATCTTTGCATAAGGAACACTTTTTGGGAGGTGTATCAGGTGCCAGACTTTTGACTTCTCTCCTTCCCTTCATTTCTCTGGTGTTATACCAGTCTCAGAAGATGGACTTTGCCCAAAAAAGTTGTATCTCACCCTCTTAGATGTATTTCACCCTCTTAAATGCCTCTAAGCCTGCACCTGGGACCTGATGTCTTCATCATAAAATCATCATAGATTGGTTTGGGTTGGAAGGGGCCTTAAAGCTCATCTTTTTCCATCCCCCTGCCATGGGCAGGGACATCTTCCACTAGACCAGGTTGCTCAGAGGCCCATCCAACCTGGCCTTGAACACTTCCAGGGATGGGGATCTTGTTAGTAGACCCAGCTCGTGGCTTAAATTACAGCTTTGTGAAAACTCAGCCTGGATAACAGGCAGAGCAGCCCCAAGTAGAATTTGTCTTGCCTTCAAGTGTCTGCTGGACTTGGTCTTCCTTAAATAGCAGTTAATACTATGGAAAAAACAAGCAATCCAAGAAGGGAAACTGAAATTTCCCAGGCAGATACAGCTTGGAAACAATGATTAACATCAGGTCATTGTCACTTAGGAAGGAGCCCAGGAGCATAATTTTTATCAGCCGAGTTACCAGAGCTCTCATGAGGTCAGGGAGCCGTGTGTGAGGGCTGGGATGTGGCACTGCAGGGAAGTGGGTGCCTGTGTGTGTCTCCTGTCTGGTTGTATTGCACTGGTGAGCACCAGTGTTGTGTCTCTGCCTTTCAGAATCAACCCTGCACAAAGCCCACCTTCTTCTCACCGCTGGAACTGAGCGCTTGTAATTCCTTGGACTTAGGGAGCTGATCTTTTCCACGGAGCTGTTTGTAGCTGCTGAGCCAAATTCCTGCTGATCTGCTTGGGCATGGATCCACTGACTTCAGTGGCATTGCACCCACTCCTGCCACCTGAGAATTCAGCCCGTGGTGCTTAGCTCAGCAATCTGTAATGTGAAACTGCTTAAGGGGGGCTTCTCACCACATTTTGCATTGTTTGTTTGGCCTTGGCAGTTGCAAAACTGTTGTTGCATCTAGTTAGCAGAGAGTAATTATTGTAGGTAACCTCTTAAATAACTGTAGACTTCTGCTGGGCAGGGGTTGTGGTTGGTTGTGTGACCTATAACTTGCTGGTGGGGCAGAAGGGTTGTTTTTGCTAATGACTGGATGTAGCTCTGAGAATGCCCCAATAGAGTTTGGGAGTGGGAGAAAGGTCAGACAGGTGTGTTTTCAAAAGTCAGTGCAAAAGTTGGGTTTGCTGGAGGCTTTTGGCATCAGGCATCAGTATGGCTTGCTGCTCTGGATAAATCTCTTGTTATAGCACTTGAAAAAGTTGGATTTTCAGTTTAGTGAATGGGTTTTCTCCAGGAT
Source organism: Pipra filicauda (assembly GCF_003945595.2). NCBI lineage: Eukaryota > Metazoa > Chordata > Aves > Passeriformes > Pipridae > Pipra > Pipra filicauda. The sequence continues at coordinate 847,010 of NW_024103674.1, forward strand.
AGCTCATCAGTTTGGCTCACCGATGTTTAAAATACTTTTAGTGGGATTGCAAAGCTGAGGTGTTTAAATTGCACAGCTCTGGACTTCTCCCAGGTAGGGGGGAAAAAAACCACAGAAGAAAATAATTTCTTCCTGTACAAGGGAAAGTAGTGTTCTCAGTCAGCTGGGATGGAAAAGAGAGAAGCTTGTGGGCAAAGTGCTATGGCTTGCTGATGAACAAGGCTTAGGTTAATTCCCATGTTGCCATTGCTGTGTGGGAAGAGTTGAGCAATTAATCCTCAATTTCAGCCCTCACATCCAGGCATCCGTTCCCTCTGGTCTCGCTGCCATCTTGCTGATTAATCTTGGGGCCACGTGATCCTGACCATGGCTGAGTTCTCCACCTGTGTGATGGTCTCAGCAGTGTTCAACACAGAACCAATGCAAGCAGAGCCTTTGCTAATGTGATCTGGAGCTCCCCAGGGAAAAATGCAAGAGGCTTGTATTCCTTTACGTGGCTCAAAGTCATTGCATGGAGCACATGGCAAGATTTAGGGAGAGTGGTGGGTGTCTACCTGCTGCAGTAAATGAGTTTTGCGGAGTAGAAATGAACACCCTGCAATCCTGAGAACTGTTCTAATCTGTTCCAAGCTGTGCTAGCACCCACTGACTGCTCTGAAGCTCAAAGAGTGGGAGAATTGCCCTGATAACAGCTGCATGCAAAGCAAGATTATCTGCATGACTTCATTTACTGTTTGGAAACCCGGCAGCCTTCATTCAGAATTTGTGCAGATGCATCTGCCTTGAATCAGCAGTGCTCCCTACAGTCCAGAGCCAAGCAGTCTCACTCCTGAGCCTCACAGCTTATGGTGGAGGAGGAGGAGGGAGATTTACACTCTGCAAGGTGGGAAGTACTTGTGGGGTGTAGTTGCAGTGATGCTGCATGGAAAAGCAGCTCAGCTGGCTGTAACTAGTCCTCTGTGCTGGTAATGAGAAATGCCAGCTGGTAACTGATATTGCTCCTTTGTAGGGTCTCCCCTTCTCTCCAAGCACCTCACTGGACAGGCATTAACTAACCCTCACAACTGTCCTGTGCTTGTTTTTGGACCCCCTGTGCTGATGTGACACACAGAGGTTGTGATTTATGGTTCTGGGAGTGTTAAATAGCCAGTGACTGATCCTGGGATACCTGTCCTGTTATACAGACCTGAGCTGCTTGGTGTGCTAAGCCTTACCTCTGCCCAGCCCAAAGAGTCTGGCATGCTTCAAATCTCTTCTAGATTTTCCTACTTGCACCTCTCTCCCCGTTAGGTGCACCTTTCCACCTTTTAAGAACTTGAACTGGGATTTTCAAAGGTATCTATTGGAATTAGACAATCAAGTGCTGCTGAAATTCCAGCCTGTGCTTGTCGGAAGATCACAGCCTCGAATTGTCATTTCTCTCGTCACGGTTGTTAAGAAGGAAAATAAAGAATACTGCCACTTAAGGTCAAGTGTGCTGCCTTCTGCCAGCCTGGGAGCCTCACAATTACTCTGGCTGTTGGGAGTGTCTAATTAGTGTAACTTTCTCTACAGTTTCATCTGTTCCTCACAGTTAAAAAAGCAAGAGCATCTAGTGAGTTGTTGAGAAGGATGGTTTAGCCACATTAATAGGCTCAGTAATTATTTTTGTGATGGTAGTTGTAGACAAGGAAGGAATCACAGCTGTCTGGTCTAATAAGTATCAAAAGTCCTGGCACTGCCTCCTTCCAGTTACCCTTTCTTTAGCCAATTTAATACTGTCAACTACTATTTAAAACTGAACTCTTTAGCAGAAACAATCACTCACCAAAACCACCCCCAGCAAAACAGCTATTTCCTGCCACTTTAGTACATTTGGGATGTTGGGGCAAGACAGAGATAAAACAAAATGTTTTTCTAATGTGGAGGCTCGGTGGAAGCAGAACCACATCTGTGGGCTGAGTCCTTGGTTTATGTCATTAATGTGAGTTTTTAATTTCAGGGTCAGAAAGGTGATCCTGGGCTGTCGCCTGGAAAAGCTCCAAACGGGCAGAAGGTAAGATGTCACCCCGAGGGCACAGGCACCAAGACCACTGTGTGCTTTTTATACACACAGAGGGAGCCTGTGCTGCAGCCACAAACATCACAGCTGCTCGAGTAGACTTAAGACTGGAAAATAAGACTTAGACCAGGCATTGACTGTGGTGCACTGAAGTGCTGCCTGCCACAGCTTTTTGTTGTCCAAGTGTTTATCCATTTAATGCCCAATCTGCATCCCAAACTGCTGCTGCAGGCACATGCCTGCTTGAGCCCAGTGTTTCGAGTAGCACACCTGAGGTACAGCCACACCGTGCCAGCTCTGGGCACGCGGCTGCAGAAAAGAGGCAATCCCAGTGTGAGGAATAAAAACCTTGAAGGCAAAAGAAGGGATGTTCTTGACGAGGAGCTGTGCTTTGCCCCACATTGCAGCCCCATCAGATTGCTGCAGCGAGAGCAGCCTTGCTGGTCCCGCTGGTGGGGGAAGGTAGAGGCTTCCCAAACCATTGCTCTGCCAAGGCATGGGCCCTGGTGAGGGTTTCCACCAAGGGCTGCTCAAACCAACACCAAGCACCCAGCTGGGAAGGGTAGCTGCTCTCTGGGTTTAGCAGTGGTTAAGGATCAGAGTTCTGCTAATTCTTTTCAATAAGTTACAACTCCCATTTTTGCTGTTTCACGGATGAGTGGTTTTTACTGAGGCAACAAGCCCTCACAGAAGTCTAGAAATGAACAGTGGGGCAATCAGGGCTCCACATCATCTACCTCAATTAGTTCTTTCAGTGGTGCCTGCACAATACTTGTTAATTCATGCCCAGGGCAGCAGCCTGATTCTGTTCCTTTCACCCTAAGTCTTGCTATAAATACACAGCTCATAGAAAGCATCAGCCATGAGGAGCTTGGGCCCTTCATTTGAAACCAGATGCCTCCACGAAGCAAAAGAGAGCCACACAATTGTAAGGTGGAAGGTGGTGCTAGAAATCATTCAGAAGGCTAAGCCTGAAATGATGCTTTTAACTTAACAGCACGAGATGCCTTTTGAAATTTCTGGTACACCACACTGGAGTGGCATCAGATGGAAATCGTCCACCTGCAGACTGTGGGATGGTTTTTTGCAGTCATGGTTGGTGTAAGAAAAGGAGAGATCCAGATCACCTTTAGCTTGTGTTAACAAGGCTTTATTCCAGTTAGCAGTGATAGGAGTTAGGAGTTTCCAGCAGGAATTTGGAGTGATGCCTAATTTTCGAGCTAGATACTTGAAAATCATTGAATTTCAGTAAGCAAGCACAGCACAGTGTTAGAGACTCTCAAGGGATTTTTGATCCTAATCTGAGGGGGCCGAAGTGGGTTGGATGTTGGAGAGTTCTCACGGCGGTGTGCTCATCCGCTCTGTGATGGCTTGGGTGTGCCAGCTGGGATGTGATGCAATCCCTTTTCAAAAGCACAGGCCACTGAACAAACCCACCACAGCCTGCAAAGGTTCAGTCCGTGTCATATGGGCAGGTTAAATAATTCCACCATCAGCACCATCCGAATGGGAGCCGCGGGCCGAGCCAGTGCAGTAGCAGAGTGTGAGCGCAGTCACAGCACTTGGCAGGAGGTACCTGTTGTTCTTACTGCATTTAGAAGCTAAAATTTCCTTGCCTTGGCGATTTCAATGCCTATTGAAAGGCAAAAGGAGCATGTGACTGAATGAGATCATTGAGGGGAAAAAAAGCGCATTCATTCTGCTGGCGAAAAGCTGGACTCCAGCAGCAGCTGCCATTAATTAACTGGGGTTATTATTTATATGAGCCAGTTAATAGAGACGTTGTTTAAATCTACACTTCTTAACCAGTCAAGTTTTGAAGAGTTGTGATTAGAACCAGAAATATCAATAGTTGGGGGCTGGTGTCGGGAAAATAATTGCAGTAACTACACTGGGCACAGGGAAAATGTTGCTGAAAACTAATTGAACTTGCTTGCTTCCTGCAGGGAGACGTGGGCTTACCTGGTTTAACTGGGTTCCCTGGACCACCTGGTAGAAAGGTAAGAGTGTTCTTTTCTAGTCATTTAGATCAGTGTTTCTATTTTAACATTTTCTCCTGTACCTCTGCCCAAAAGATTTAATGAAGTCCCAGCACCCATCCAAAGAGTCTTATGCCTGTTTCACAGGTGTATAGCCTGGGAGATAGGCTGAAGTAACCATCTAAAGTTGTACTAGTAAGACTATGTAAGATATGAAATGAAATTCTGGATACAGATTCTGTTCCTTCTTTGTGTTCCAAGACCCTCTGCACCCTGACACTGGGTCTTCCTCAGCAAGCTGAATTTAGTTCTGGTGCACCAATGCATTAACTAAATGGATCTACAAGTGGCAGCAATACTCAAAGGTTGGATTCAGGACAGGTTTAGCATTCCAAGGAAACCTTGACTGTTTATCCTGGTAAAGCACATTTCAAAAAAGTATCTGTATGCTTTCCCTCTCTGTTTTGCTTGGAGACTGACAGCACTAGTCAGGTTTTACTTTATTTGCTTCTGTATTGATGCTTCAACATCATTAACATCACGAACAACATACTTATGCCAAGAAAAGGGTATGTGGGGATAAAGCACAAGATCCACCCCTGTCTTGCTGAGGCAGCAGTGTGTGTGCCTGTATCCAGGCATTCAAAACTGCACATCAATACCTCAGCAATTCGTACCTGGAGCTCAGGTCTTTGGTGTATCAAGGGCATTTCAGTTGAGCTTCCAGTTCCAGGCTGTGTTGGTAGGCTGGTTTCTATTTTTTGGAAGCTGGACCTGCTACAGGGACCTGTTTGAGTGGGGCTCAGTGGACATGACTCCCCTTTTCAGTAAGCCAATATTGCCATAGCTAAGCTGAGCTGTTAAAATTAGCGTCTTGTTTCAATCACTTCATCATTCAATGGGCCATTTATGATATACTGTTCCTCAGGCCAATTAGCTGCACACAAACACCTACTCAGGTATGTTTTAAGACTCTGGGGAGAGAAAGAAGGTGTGGAGGAGGCTGAAAGAAACCCTCCCTTTCCATGCTTATTTGTTGTATGCTTTATGTTTCTGATATAATTGCCAAGAGTAGGGGCTGAGTTTATTTTTGCACTCCAAGGCTGGTCATGCTTGGGGTGCTGTGTGGAGTGGGAGTAATAGAGTGATTAATTACCCATCTTTTGCTGTCACAAACAAGTTCTAACTAATAGGGTGCAAAGAATACCATTTTCCTGGTATAACAGCCCATAAAACAAAACCTTGTGGTTACGATCAGCAAAATGCAATGTCAGGAGTGCAAGGACTCAATAGTGGAAAAATGGAGAAGGAGTAGGAGATTGAACAAACATTCCCAAGTCCACCACATGGCCTTCACATCTGATCTCAGCTCCCCCAGGACAGGGCAAAGGCAGGGGTATGTTTCTGTTTCTTCAAGTAATGAGCAAGTTGGAGGTTAAAATTTTTCCTTTGGTGCAGCTTGAAAACAACCACCTCCCAGTAGCACTAGTCTGGCAGTGGTTTTGGTGTAACCTGGCTTTTATTAGCATCCTGCTTTAAGGAAAAATTTACAGCTGTTGGAGAAATGTTTGGAAAAAAATCTTTTTTTTTTTTTTTATTTTAATCTGGATTCCCTGCTGACATTCTCCCAATAAAAATATGCTGGTGTTTGGCTGAAAGGGGGGGGGGCAACATGTCTTGGCTACTGGAAAACAGCAACACCTTGGAAATGGACACCCCTCCTGCTCACTCCATGGAGGGACTGTGGAAAGTGCTCTCAGGGCTTTGATCTGAAAGCACCACGTAGAAACTTTGAAACAGGCAAAATATTTCACTAGGGGAAACAAAATACTTTTCCCGCTAAATGAAACAACTGGCTCAGCAGCAGGAGCTGGAGCCACAACCAGCAGCACATGGTTTGGGATAGTGCAGCTCCCACCGCAGTGCCTGCCTTGGGAATGCAGTGCCTGCCTTGGGAATGCAGTGCCTGCCTTGGGAATGCAGACAGAGCTGTGCTCTGGAGGACTGGAGAGGTGGATCTCAGAGCACCCCCAACATTGTTTTACCTGCACATGTCTATGAGTAGATGAAACTGCCTTTGAAGCAGCAGATGTAATTCTCATCCTCTCCAGGAGAGCAAGTGGTGCTTTTGCTGACTTGGGAAGGGTGGCAGGACTTGGCTGTTCCCTCTCCCCGTCCCTCTGGTGCCTCTGAGGTGTTTGTGGGCTTTGGCTTTTGGTTGGGGGCTGCAGAGCACAGCTGCCTTGGAGATAATCTCAGCACAGCAGCATCACTGCTCCAGAGGAGAAAACAGTTATAGCAAAGTACACAAGGAAAAGCTTCGTTAGAGTCACTCAGAGAGTAAAGACAGAGCTGGGAAGTGGTCAGTGCTCCAAAACATCCTGTTATGCAGGTCTCATTCACTGGCCTCTTTACTCCTCACGTTTCCTACCAAAGTGCAGGATGATCCCTTTTAGCTAGGAGAGAGTGGATTATAAATATCATCACAGATGAGTAAATCCTTCACTGGAGTGCAATTTCCTTTCTAAATCACAGCCCTTTGTGCTGAGCACCCTGTAATCATCAGGAAGTGTTCGGACAGAAGAGCAAATGCACTTGTTTTCATACCCTCTGCCCTGTCATTTTAGTGCTATTTGAAGAGGATTTTAGCAGGTAAATAATCTCATGTTGCAGCCAACTTTAGTACACACAAGCTTTTCTGGTTTTTCCTCACTATAATTAACCTGAGGCAGAAATAACTGTGGTGTAATAGGAAGAAACACAGGTTTGAAGCTTCCCAAAGCTCAGTATATGTAGTGAGGAGGATATGTAGTAGGACACAACAGTGTCTACGTATTTAACCTAAGTGCCATTCACTTCCTGTGACTGTAGGGATAGCAATGCAGTGTTTGACTTCAGCTCAGGACCTGCTTTGAGCATCTCAAGGGATCATCATCCAACCAGCTGCTCTGGGTGGACATGGCAGGCTGGAAACTCTTGTCCTGCAGGGACCCACTCGGAGCAGAATGGCTTGGAGCAGCCAAACCAGGCACCTCTTTCTTATCAGTGGAGCAAGTGAGACCTGTCTAAGTGTTTGTATTCATGGGGCAGATTCCTGGAGAGGGGCAGGGAGTCCTGTCTGCTGGTCCCACGCCAACAGCTGCTGAGGCACTTGCAATTAGGAGCCCCTGGTTGAAGTGCTCCAGCAGCATTTGGAGAAAGGACCTTCGAGGTGATTCAAACGAGGGCCCACCAGTAGCCAAATGGTCTTTCAGGTCAGCCACCACCTTGTCAGGAGGTGCAGCTCCATCCAAAGTGTGGGCCATGGTACGTCAGCAAGATCAAGCAGGAGAGAACTGGTGAAAAGGGAATCAACATCTTTCCAGGCCAAAATGTCTGCAATAACAAGGAAGGAGGAATGCAGAGGGGAGCGGGCAGTGGCCAGCATGGCTGAGAGTGTTGCATACCACCGCCAGGGAAGGCTCAGGCTGCAGGTCTGGAAGGGCCCATGGGAAGAATAAAAAAGCTGTTAAGCAGAGGTGTGGACCTGGAGGCAGAAACAGTTCCAGGTTCATCTGTTGAGTGGAGCAAAAGGCCAAGTGCTCAGTCACACCAGGGTCTGATGGTGATGGTTTCCAGAGCAGGGATGCTCCCCACGGGTTTCATGTGCCAGAGCCCTGGCTGGGACAGGGTGAGCAGCAGGGAAACTGAGTTACAATTAGTTGTAACCCATCCTGAAATCATTTTGTTATTTCTGTAGTATTTGTGCAAGGATTGTTCCTTGTTTATTTTTTCTCTACATTTGTTTCAAGTTAAATTTTCTGCCTTTTTTTTTTTTTTTTTTTTTTAAATCTTGCTGGTAGCCCAGTTAAACAGTCATTTTTGTAACTGAGTATAATCTTCTAATCTGCTCTGACCCAGCTTGATGGAAGTGAGTTTGTTTTAAATAGCTGAAGAAAGATAATAAAGAAGAGGGAAAAAAAATCTGTCGCTTGCAGAATTTACTCTGTGTTTGAAGAGACCTCTGGGTAAATCCAAGAGAAAGCAAATGCCCTTAGAAAACACAGTGCTCAGTCTGCAGTTAAACAGACTGCCCTTGTCCCTCTCTAGTGCCTGCATTCCCCCCCAAAAAAAGTACTGACAAACTGAAGTAGGTTTACAGAGGACCTGCGAGAATGATTTGAAGCCTGAAACACTTGCCAGCAAGCAAGCTGGATTGAAACTCATTCTAATTAATTCAGCAGAGAGAGCAGGTTAAGAGGTAGCTCACTCACCATTGTCATCTCACCATGACAAGATGTCATCTTGTAATAATTAGATTAGAAAAACTGGATGCTAGAACAAGTTCAAGGTAGAAACAGAATTGAAGTTTCCTGTGACAGTAAATGGTTGTTTTGGTGTTTCTTGTGGCATTTCAGGCTCTAAAGTGAGAGTGAGTGCTCTGAAACACGAGTGACTCATGTTGGGTAGTCCCCAACGTGCCCAAAGCCAACATTTAATCCTATAGGCCTGTGGTTTCCTGAGGATTAAGGATAGCTTTGCTCAAGGTGTAGATTACAAATAGACAGATCTGAGCATAGAGACCACTCTAAATGTGTTCATGGAGCAATTCCTGCTGGAGTAAGCACCACCCCAGACCCCAGGGGGGCACACTGGCAGGTTTGGGCAATGCAAGCACAAAGCAGCACGTTAAAAGTTTGCTTGATTATGTAATGGTACCCCATATCTAAAATCCTACTTCTCCTCAGAATTTTACTCCCCCCTGCAAAGAGGAAACCAAAACAGATTATTTCATTATATTTTTGTTTCTTAATACTCATCTCTTCCATCCTATTTTGACAGGGATATAAAGGCTACCCTGGACCACCAGGTCACCCTGGAGACCAGGTGAGTTTTCCCAGTTCCCAACACTGAAACTTTAAGGAGGGATGGATATGCTGACTGGTGCTAGTTTGGCTCTGGTGCAGCCTGCTCGGTGTGGACAGCCAGCTCCTTCCAGGGAGCTCAGCATATTCTGGAATGTGCCGTGAGCTCTGGTGCTGCCACCAGACACTGACCCAGCATCAGCAACACGGTGGGAGGAGACTGCCTTGGACTTTGCAAATTTAATTTCTAATTTTTATTGCTCAACCATGTTAAGTTTACTTGGGGGAAGAAATACCAGGTTAACCTCCTCCCCCTTTATTTGTCTTTGTACATTAATTTCACCTGGAGTTTACTAACCACATCATGTTAAGTACTAACATGTAATTCCCTTCTTGAAGCCCATTCCCCCTCTCCCCTTTTCTCCCCCCTCTTTATTTGGTTAAATCTGATGTTTGCAGTGCAGTAAAAAAAAAAAAAAAAAGGCAATGAATAGCAGGCCCTGTTAGCAGCAATGTTAAAGGATATTATACATGAATCCATTTAGTTTTGAAGAATTTTGGCAGTGCTTCCCCAGCAGTAAAATGGTTCCATATGCCAGATATAGATGCAGCCTTACACCTTCTCTTAGCCTCCTTGTTTCAGACTATCTGCTGCTTTCCCTGCAGATGGAGGGGGAAGGAGAAATCCATGTTTAGTGCATGGATCCTATTGACTTTGCTTCTCTGGGTTTCCCCCCCCTCACTAATTTATTCCACTATCTATCCTTAATATTTTTTCCTTTCTGTAAATGTGCATCAGGTTAATCCATTCCACCTCCTTTTCCCCCAGCTCAAAGAATGGAGCAGCTAAAAATGCTTCCCAAGTGGGACATTCACCTGACCTTCTGTGCCTTTTCTTTTTTCTTTCCAAAGGGAGAACGAGGACCAGCTGGAAGTCCAGGTGCCAAAGGTTATCCTGGCAGGCAGGTGCAGTAAATCTCATCGTGCTGTGCACAGACTAGGGATTTGGGTGTGCAGGTAGCTAAATATATGCCCTGCTAAATTCACGCCCCACTAAAGACAGTGCAGACCTCTAGAAAATGTCTGAGGATTTGAATATTTGACCTCTGAATATTTTCCTTCTTCCCTCCCCAAGTTGCTGTATCAGTGATGTCGTCTTTCAAATCTGAAAGGTTGTTAGGAAATGTTTTGTACCTATGATAGATAAACCTTGAATTTCTACAGCAAATTCTGACAAAATTTTGCTTCAGTGTAACAACAGGGAAAAAAACCCCCACACCAGCAGAGCAAAGAAACACACCTGCAAGCTGCTAACCTGGGATGGAAAAAAGTGTGTTGTCAAAGAAGATTTAGATGAACTCTCACTAGTAAAATGCACTAACGTACACATATCTAAACACCTGTAAAATTATGCATGGACCATAAATATATAAATCACATTTGCAGACACAGGAAGATAGTGAGAGTAAAGCAAGTCTTTGTTTGCATTCTGGAAAAGAAATTCACAAAGACAGGTACAAGAATGGAGGAGTGTGCACTGGAAAATGAATCAAGATTGGACACTTTGCTGTCTTACTGATCTAAGATGCTGAGTAGTAGAAAGGAAATAAAGAGAAAGAATTTGTAAGACCTTAAATGAAATCTGTTGGAGGCAAGAGATCCAGCTCTGTAACATTTTGTGGTGAAATGAGATTGTCATGGTTTTCTAAAATGAACACTAAATGTTGGATCCTGCCACATTTATCTTTAAGTTAAAAGAGCAGGCAGATGTCAAAAAGCTCAGGGGCTCTGTCATGAGTCTTTCAGGCTTATCGTGAGTTCAGATGTGAGATTTTTACACAGATGTCTCCAGGTTATTAGATTAAATGTGAATTATATCTGCAGAAGAAGTCTACATCCCCCTGCCTCAGACTGTCAATAATGTATGGCCCATTTTAAATTGAAAATTAAATTGACACCTTGCTTAGCATGCTGGAGAGTGCAGATGGCAGAACTGGATGGGATCTTTATGCACCTGACTAAATGCTCCATTCATACCCTGAAAGGCTCTTAGAGATGTGCATGCCAAAGAGTCTCCTAGGTGTGAATGCATGTTAGATGACTAACAAGAAGAGGTCCAAGGTATTTTGGACAGACAAGGTTAATGAATGCTGTTCAGCAATTCAGCCCTTCAGATAAGCAGGATGAAATCTGTGCCTTGACATTCGAAGAACAGAAATACCTTCTTAAAATGTGGTTTGGGTCAGGAAAGTGACATTTTTTCTTCTTTTTTTTTTTTTTAAGGCAGCTTTTTTCAGCATATCTCAATGCTGTGTGTATCCAGCATCAGAGCTGTTTACTTTACTGAGATTTTACTACTTGTTACTCCTGTCAGCTGTGCTGGCTCTGCAGCCCTGGGAGAGAGTGCTTGGCTCGGGTTTGGTTTGTGCATCACAGGCAGGATTGTTAACTTCACCCTGATGCCTGAAATCTTTGGCAACAGTGCAGGGGCCAGGAAAGAGCTCAGCCCGATTTCACATCCCAAGCTGAGCCTGCAGTGCTGCCAACTGAAGAAAATATGGATTTAACTTTTTTTTTTTTTCTGTCCCAGAAAACCCCAACAACATTTGGAACTAGGAAAAAAAAAAGTGATCTGGAAACTTGCTAGAAGATGATAAACATGAAAATTCATTTTGCATTTTTACAGTGTTGTTCTTCTGCAGTACTTTAAGTGAGCAGCAACAGGCATAGAAGTAGAAGGGGGAATGTATTTTCAATTCTTTCCACGGCTGTTGGTGCTGCAAAGGGTCAGAGATATCACAGTGCCTGCACTGCTAAGTGACTTTCTAGGCTGCAGAAATTAGAGAGGCTTTCTCACTGCATCAGTGTTCCCTAAACAGGTATTGGAATACATTTGCTATGCATGTGTTTAGTTAGGCAGGAAAATGAAAGGAGGGCTGTTGAGCACAGAGCATCGCTGTGTGTCACATCCGAAATGTAATGCAACCTCTGGGCTCCCCACTGCCACAGCCCTTGTGGTCTTTATGACCAGAAATCTCTACTCCAGCCCCCGGGAAGGCTCACTACGTGCAGCAGTCTCAGGTTCTGCCAGGTCCCAGCTCACCAACAATGGGAGATTTGTTATTTGTATCATTTTGTCCTTTTTTTCTCCTTTGTTGATGCACCTTGGACTCGGCACTTAAAGCAGAACCACACAGGGACGGTGCTGGGGGGTTGGCACTGCTCATTATTTTAAGTTTAAACTTGTCCACATTTGTCTTTGTTTTTTCCCTTCTGTTCTAGGGTTTACCTGGCCCCATAGGGGAACCTGGCCCAAAAGGCACTCGGGTAAGCAGCCTTTCATTTGCCTTTTCTCTGCTTGTTTTTTATCAAAGCCTCCTCAAGAAACTTTATACTTGATTTTGCAATCCTGAAACTAGTTGCTTTAAGTTGTTGGATTCAGGGGGTTTGAGCTGTGCACTGCTTGTTTATTGAAGCACTGCTAAATTTTTTGAATTAAACATGGAATTTACCGTGATCAAAGTTCCCCAGTAGAGTGCTGGTGATAAAGTCAGAGCTCACATTGCAGGAGGGGAAAGAACAGCTTACAAATTCCTACCAGAGCCTGCAAGCCCCATCTCCCCAGGGCCTCTTCAGTTTCAGTAAGTGTGGTTCAGTGGTCTTTGACCACGCTGCACATGGGCTCATTTGGGTACAGTCCTGGTTTGGGAGTGATTTTATATCATCATGCAGAACAGCAAGCCAGCATCTTGAAGCCATGTGCAAATACAAACAGTATCTCCTTCCTGCCTGGTTGTGCTCACCAAATATAATTGCTGGGGGTTTATTCTTACTGCAAAGGATTTTTTTTTTATTACCACTTAAGGCTCTTGTTAATCACATTTTGTTCTTTTCCTGCAATTATAAATTCACAATGAGATTCGAAGCCAATAAAATCCCCCATTTCTCTAACATGTGATACTTTCTCTATATACAGTAAATTCAACCAGCTGGCTTTCATCACTAGGAAAACTGCAAGGAATAAACAAATGCTGACCCTGTAGCTAGCTGTATTCCTGAGCTGGGAAGGGAGATGGCACGTTCAGTGTCCTGCAGGAGAGAGGAAGATCCAAGAGCACAGATTGCTCACCTCATTTCTGCAAGGGCTGAAGTTTTTCCTTGATGCATCTCTTTCACTGCCCTATCCAGGACCTTGTGTAATTATCATTTGTGAGATGTGCAGAATGTCAGACTTGGAAATTATTTTCCATTCTGCACCCCTGAGTGCTGAGGACTGAAATATTTGTAAATACCCAAGAAAGCTATTTCTCAGTTCAGCTGCAGTCAGTCGGAATTGGGTATTAGGGTGAGATGTGCACGTCTTGTGGATTAAGTAAGCCAGCTCTGGACTCTTCTCCATCCTCCACCTCTGTTTTTTAATTCTGCAGGAAGAAGTTCAGGAGTAATGTAATTTGGTTTGGGATTCAGGAGACAAAGACAGGATCATTTTAATGTAGCAGTATTTCCCAGCTAGGCATTATCCCTAAAGGAAACACAACCTGAAGGGAGTGATGGACTGGTGAAAAAGTTTGGTGGCGTTGGCAGTAAGAGATTTAGTGATGATGGAGAAAGAAAGATGAGAGAAGATCAGTGTTAGCACTTGGCTCTTGTATAACAGTGAGGTGCCCTGCTGAAATCCACTTCCTCTTGATTCGGCATGTTTGGCACAAATCAGTCCTTTGCAGGGGCCCAGCACACAAGGTAACTTTGTCCTGACTGCTGAGCAAAGGGATTAAACACAAGGCTGCCATTGTGGCAAGGGAAGGGGAACGTGGCATTTTATGCAGCGTGTCTTGTCTGAGCAGGATCCCAAGGCCACAGAGAAATGTGTAGAAGGAGCAGGTTTTATGTGAAACACATTGGTGCAAAGGAGGTTTCCTTACAGCTCGGTGTCAGAGGGTCTGGCTGCACAAGATATGCCTCACATATGGATCCAGCAAGCCTGGAATGGCACATTCAGCCCCTCCCAGCCCAGGCAGAGCCCTCGGTGCTTTGGGGTTTGCACAAGGTCTTGGTGGTGTGACAGAGTGTGCGGGGACAGGCTTTGGGCAGAGCCAGGACTCGCTCCCCTCGGAGCCCTGGTGCCAGGCAAAGGGGTTTGCCTCAGAAGGGGCTGCACTGTGCGACCTCCAGGTGACAGAATACAAGCAGAAAGGGTTTGGTACAACAGGACAGCTGGAAATGAGTGCCAAAGGCAGGGAAAGAGCCCTTGGGGAGACAAAACGAGGTGTAGGCCTGTGGATTACTTTCGCTCTCACTCTTGCTAACCTTGAACCAAGCTCCATTTCCCTCAGGTACACTTAGAGCCAGCCCAGGTAAGGTCTCTTCTTGCTGGCCTCTTCCTGCCTGGAGTCCTCATGATCCCTGGTGTGAGGGTATGTGCCCTTGGACTACATCGTGGAAGCCAGCACCATGCAGTCCATGGGCATATACACTTGCCTCAAGGTTTATTTCATCACGGCTGCCATTGATCAACGCTGGAGGTTGCTCTGCTGTCCAGGAAAGACAGACTGACTGGAAGCTAATGGAGAAATGTATTTTGACTACTTGTTTCCTCTTTCCTTTAGGGGTATATTGGTCTCCCAGGATTGTTTGGGCTTCCAGGGGCTGATGGAGAACGAGTGAGTATTTTGTGAAGAAAACCTTGGTGTGTTGGTTGAATGCAGCTCTTCAGAGACTGATGTAACCTTCCCTATCCCTTGTTCCTGAGGAAAGAGATGAGCACACCTCATGTTTAACTGTGCCTTCCTTAGCCTTTTCCTACCCTGTGTCCCTGTATAATGCTGACATTCAGCTCAGGAGAACCCAGGCTTCAGGCAGGGCCATCAGATCTCGCTGTTGACTAGAGAGGAGTTTTCCTATATTTTTCCTGCACTTAAAAGCTTGCCTTCCTCCTCCCACTGGCTAGTTCATCTTAGTGGGGTAGGGTGGGGTGGGGAGAATGTACATAGAAATTCCCTGCTCCCACAGGAGTGACATCCCAGCCACGCTGTCTCAGCATTTTGGATGTCCAACTGGGGATGTCTGAAAAGAGCCTGGCTCTTGGAAGGGAGAGTGTCTGGGGTTTTCTGACAATGGCTTTCCTTCCAGTTGGATTGAGTTGGGGTGGGGGCAGGCAGCTGTGGCTGCTGTTCCCGTGTGTCCTCCCTTCCTCCCATCCCTTCCCCAAACCCACGTGTTCAGAGCTTTGCAGGACCTCCCTTGCTTTTTTGCTCTTCGCCCCCACATCCCCCACCCACCTGCCCTCTTCCCATCCAAGGACCCAGCTCTTCCCACCGCAAGAGCTCCTAAAGAATGTCGCTGGAAGACGAAGACTGTTCTATTCCAGCTTTTTCTCCCTCAAATGCAATCTCCAGAAATGACAGGCCCCTGGAGCATGTGGGAGTGAGCGTGTGTGCCTGCCTGGGAGGGGACTGCCCTGCTCTGGAGCGACGCTGATTTAATGCTTGTATAACTAAATAAGAAACACAAACACAAGTTCTGCAGCGACTGCCTCAGCGGTGGCCTTCACTTGGTTCCAGACCAGTAGCTTAATGACTGCTCCTGCTAAGCACAGCCCCAGCCTGCTGCCCTGGGTGGGGATGCTGCCTGCACGTGTCCTCAGGGAGGCCGTAGTTAATGGGTGAAGGTTAATTGTCTTCTGCTCTCGCAGCTGACTGCGAGTAGCTGACATTTTGATTCCCGAACAATGCCGCAGTCATTAGCCTGTTTTGCATTCTCCTTTCTCCTCTTGATTTGTTTTGTATTGTTGGTTGGCTGTTTGCTTTCTCAACCAGACGTATTATTATTTTTTTTTCTCTGTGTTTTTTTTCCTTGCAGGGGATCCCTGGAGTTCCTGGGAAGAGGGGCAAGATGGGTAGGCCGGTAAAGTTTTTCCTCGTCTATTATGCAGACTTTGTTGAATGAAACTGGAAAGAAAACATCTGGCTTTTGGCTGGGTCCCTCCATATCTTCTGATGGGAACTAAAGGGGAAATCAAACAAACCTTTCCCTGTCTTTCTTCTCAAGCAGGAAGAAAAGTGAAGATAGAGATACCGTTATCTTCCTTTCTTCCACGCTCTGCCCACTCCGTGTTCTTTTTCACACTTATCTCCATGCTCCCTTGGGTCTTACATTTCTCAGATTCTCTTCCAGAACGTCTTCCCCCCTTGTCCTCCCTCTGGCCAGCCTCTTCCCTGGATGCACCTCTTAATTCCCAGCCATGATTGCAACATTCCAGGTGTCCGTACTCGCTCTGTTACATCTCCTGATCTGTACTCTCACCAGCCCCATCCCGTTTGCTTCTTCTTACTGTGACTCTCTCCAACCCTTGTCCCATCCTGCTTTGTGTAATGCAAGTGCAGTTTTGGATAGGAACCTTTTTGTCCTTGGTGGTGTGATAGATCAGGGGAAGACATGTTTGAGGAGCAAGGAGATCAGGTAGGTGTGAGAACTTGGCCAGGAGGAGGAGGTGTTTGCAGGTAGGGCTGAAGACAAGGTGGAAGCTGTCAGAGCTGCATAGAAGAACGAGGAGGGTTGTTCTGAATGTATCAAAAAGCAAGAGCAGGTGGGGAAAATGTTGAAGTAAGCAAAGGAAACAAGGAAAGTACAGAAGTAAAGCTTTTCCCACATCAGCCTTCTTCCAAGCAGTTCTGCATGCTTCCTTTAGCAAACTGGATAAAGTTTTTTTCGCTCCAGGAATCGGTACAGAGATCAGACACGTTGGAGCTCTGTTCTATCTCATTGCCTTTGCACCTTGTCCTTCATGTTAATCTGAGTTTGTCTCGACCTCTGGACATCATTGCACTCACAGGCTTCCTGTGAAATGTCCACTCACCCACACATGGAAAAATCCAGTGCTTTTCCCTTGTCCCTCTTGCATGCAAAACGTGCTTCCTGGGAGTCCCACGCCTACCACTTGCTGGTGCTCCCACTGAAAAAGCCATGCAAACATCCCGAGAGTGCCACGTCCATCCTGGCTGTTCTTCTCTGCCTGGGATGGGGACAGGTCAAGCAGATTCTTTTGGGGAGTAGTGGAAATCTGCACCAGATCTTATGGTTTTGCAAGGGGCTGGTTGCACCAGAACCCCCCATGATGAATAACTGCAGGGCCCGTGGATGTAACCATGACTCACTGGCCAGGGTAAAACAAACACAGCAACTGTCGTTAGGTGCAGGGGCTCTGCTCTCTGCCTCAGTTCTGCACAGAGCACACTGCAGCGTTCCAGCTGTTGGTTGGCCAAGATTTGTAATCTTCCAGGCAAGGGTTTTTGTCTGGCGGTCACTGTTACGAGCAAGGGGCTCCCCTGAGATCAGTGGGGAACCTCTCAGCGTGGAGACATTTAGGCTGGGATCTAGAGAAGGGATTACATGGCTGAGCATCAGCACCATTGTTCTGCTTAGCTCCTTCGGAGAGTTTGGGCTCCATCCCTGTTTTATGATATCAGGTTTAATAAGAAATCTTGAATGGACCAATGCTGCTGATTTGTACTTCCAAGCATGAACAGAAAGATTAAGTGACATCCAGAGTTATTCAGGAAATCACTGGGAGAATGGAAAGCAGGAGCCAACTGACCTGGTTCCCTTCACAACATTTATCTCCTGGCTGGCGCTGTCTCCCAGCTGGTTTAGGGTGTTTGTGAGCCTTCAGAGATTTTTCTGGTCTGTCCCATCTCTCCCATCCCCACATTTGCTGGCGCAGCTGCTGTTCCTGTGCTATCTCAGTGTTGTCATTGCAGGGGAGAGCACTTGGAAGCCCTTATTAGGTGCCATCACAGCTGGTAAATGCTCTGGAGAGTAGGGAAGGAGTTGATATCACACATATTTCTCTACCTAGCTTTGTTTGGGGAGACCAGCGGTGGGTGAAATGCTGAGCTGAGGAGGAGCAGGGGGCTGGGGGAGTTTGCATGTGACACCGTGGGCCTCTGAGAATGATGTAAGAGGGAATGATTAAAATAGAAGAACTGGACATGAGTCAGATCTTGAAATCCTTCCAGGGAAGTTAAGTTTTGCAGAGCTGTGAGGGACATGGTGAGTCTGTCGTGGAAGCAGTTGACTCCACCTCCCTGCCCAGCATCAGCGATGCGGGAGGCGAGTGCATCCCAACATGTGGGCCCTGGAACGCTGGAGAAGGAGAGGGCTGGGGGTGGGCTGGGGGGAGAGCTGTGATTGAAGTCCAATGCACAAGGGAGGCTGGAATAACATCTCCAGATCTGAGTGCTTTAGGGGTGGGCTGGAGAGCTGGGTCTGAAGTGGCTGGTCGCTTAAACCTTCGGTGTTGCCAATGCAGTGGCTGATGAGAATGGCTTTTATGATGTTTTTATGGATTTTTATGGAGTTCAGTTGAGCAGCTGATAAAAAAAAAAAGGAGGATAAAAAAGGGCCTATTGGTGTGAGGGCAGCAGGGCTGTGGTCAGCACCGTGCTGGGGGAAGGAGTGAGAGAAGCTGTTGTTACCCTGTCTTGCCATGCACAGACAATGTGTCAGTCCTGGTTCATCTTTAGGAAGGAGCTGAGCTGTCACTGAAGGAAACGACCCATGGGAAGAGCAGGAGATAGAGCTGCTTCAAGAAACATCAAGCTGCAAGTGCTGTGCTTTTCTTACACTGTGGGAGATGGGTAGCCACAATCAGAAATATCTGCACTGCAGATTGTATTAAACTTCAAATAGCATGGAATACTTTCAGAAGTTCCTAAGCCCTGCTAGAGGAAAAGACTTTAAAGCAAAATTTCAGGAAATATATCCAAAGAGCTTTGAGCTCTTTTTTAGTTAATTTTCATTTTTAATGTGTACTTATATCTTTCTTCATCCAGAGAATATCAGTGCTGCACCAGCGGTGTGGTTTTTGCTTACGGTCTCTTTTATGAGTAGTATTATTTTAAAAGAGATAGAAAGAAAGGAGTAAAGTTTAGTTCCAAGCCATACTTAGTAATTCTTGGGTTCATCTGAGGTCTGTTCACAAGTCAGTCAAATACAACTGAGGTTTCCTTATATTTTTATAAAAAACTGATGGTGCTGTTGATCCCGTGCCCAGAGCTCAGTTGAGTGCTCAGAGCCTCACTGTGTCAGGTACCACACAAACACCTTGTGAAAGAAAAGCCCTGGCTCAAAGGGTCCACAAACCAGCCCAGAGTCAAATCATCCCCAGGGCTGGAAGGTTTTGGTAACAGTAGCACGAGCAAGTCATTAATACCACAATCAGATATCTCAGCTTCCCTGCCTGTCTCTCTCTGCTCATCATTACATTCATTCTTTTGTCCTCCTGTAGCTCATGTTTGTGAGTGATGCACCAGCTGTCGGGTGCTGGGATGGGGCTTCCTGCTCACCTCAGGCAAGGGAGGGAGGCAAACACCCCCTGGCAGCTCTGCCAACAGGCTTCACCGAGCCTTTGGCAAGTGCCAATGTGTTGCTGAAGAAACAGCTCGACAGGCAGAGTAGGCTGTGTGAGCAGCAGGCTCAGGGGGAGGGTTTGCATGCAGGACGCGTGGCCAGGTAGACTGACACCTCCACCTGTGAGAATGGCTGGAGGATGCCAGGGCAAGGTGGGGAGATGCTGCGTTGCTCTCTGATTGCTCAGGAGCGGGACATGGGACCTGCATTCTGCCCTTGACATGCAGTGTCAGACAGGCTGTTTGGCTCTTCTTGGCTGTGTGCAACACAGGGGTAGCACACTCCCTTTGGAGAGCTCTCCTTTGAGCTCAGCAGCTGGAGCTCAGCATGGGAACGCCAAGGATTGTGGCTCGTGCGTCGAGGAAGATGTGACATAAAGTGGCACGTGGATTTTAAGTATTAGGGACCAGCGTGTAGGTGAGCCCAGAAGTCTCCCTTCCCTGTGCCTGGCAGCCCCAGCGTGCAGGCAGTGAGAGCCAGCAGTGATCTGGCAGCCACTGGGACGAAGCCTCAGTGTTTGTTGTGAGGATCAGCGTGGTGGCAAAGTGCCGGAGCTGGCACTGCTTCCCATGGGCTGACCACAGCCAGGATCCCCCTCGCCAGCTCTCGGCCTGGAACACGCCGGCTCCTTCTCGCCAGGCTGTTTGTCATGTCTGCTCTCCTCTCCCATGTTGACTTATAGTGTATTAACTCCTGCCCCCAGTGAACACATGGTCACAATGTATTGGTTTTTCTGTCAGAAGAGGGTGTGATACCCCTGCCCTCCCCACGGGGTGGATAGGCTCTTGCATCACAAGAAAAAGCATTGCCTTGTGGGAGGCTCTAGATAGCCAAAAGCAGGGCTGCCTCTGGGTTAGGAAGGTTTCATTTTACAGCCTCCCCCAACCTTCTGATGGATGGCTGAGATAGCTTTGTGGGGAATGTCAGAGCGTGGGGCTTTGCCAAGTTACACAGTCTCAGCTGTCCATGCAAACAATGGGGGGACATGCTTTGCCATGTGTCTGGGAAGGCTGGCATAACCACAAACTACTGAAAAAATAAATTTTGCTCCTCTCCATAGGGACTAAGACCATAAACAGCTCCTCTCTTGCTCCAATTTTTTCTCTGCTTTGGATGCAGCTGAGACCCTTCCCTGCATTTGGAGTGAACCAAGAGTCTCCTGCACCACACGGGCTGAGATTTGGGAAACTGGTAACAGCATTTTAAGGTACCTGTAGGTAGGTGTGTAGGAGCTGATAGACAGGACTTGGATAGCTCTGTTTTGTGCCAGTGCCCCAGCATAGCACCAAAATGTTTGGTGCCTTCTTCAGGAACTGATTGATTTAAGAAAAATAATACACTTTTAATCATTCTGTTTGCATGAAAAGTTCAGTGGAGGTCCTGAAAAGGCGTCTCTTAATTAGAGAGATTTAGCCCATGGATTGGATTTCTCCTGTTAGCCATCTAAGTTAATTCTTTGCTGTATTTTTAATTTGCTAACCTAAATTTTTAAAATAGATTTGGTTTGAGCAATCAGTGACTTTTTTAATGCTGAAGTTGGACCCTGAAACTGGGCAGCTGGTCTCTCCACCCCCCTGAGCCTGGTTCACCACTCTGAAATGCAGGCATGAGCCCAGAGCAAATGTCACCATCTCTTTTTGGCCTGAGTTGCGTTCCACATGTGTGGAGCTTCCCAAATCCCTGTGGTGAGGTGCTCACATGGTTACTTACCACATGCTCCTATGTTCATGATTACATCATCCAAATAACCTGGAAAGGTGGACGATATCAGCGTGTATTTAATTTTTATAAGAATGGGCAAAACAGAGTACTGAAAACACAGGGAAAAGGGTTTGAAAAGTGCCAAGACTCGTAACTTCTACTGAAAGAAAAGAAATAATCCCAAAGATGGGGTTTTTTTCCTAAGAATGTCCCTAAGTGACTTGTCCATCATCATTCAGAAATCTTGTGAGGAGTGGAACCAAGGTCTCCCAAGCAGAAGATCGTCTTTCATCCTTCAGAGAAATGCTCATTCATAAATCAAAGCTCAAAAATAATTATCTTTAGAAATTGTAAGGAAAAAATAATACAACTATCACTTTTGAGTCTGAAAGCATTTTGATCACGAAAGCTTGACTATCTTGAATAGCAGGCTGCTCAATTTGGGAATCTTGGCCATAAATAAGGAGGAGCAGTGGCAGGTTCAGTGCTCTCTGGCATTAGGCCAGTGAATCTGTGCAATGGGAACTTGGTTAGAGCCCCACAGACAGGGAAGAGATCGTGTAGCAGCAGAAAAGGAACAGAGCAGGAGGGTGGAGGGGCTGGCATTTAACTTCAGTGATGTTTGGTTTAAGGGGCTGCAGGAAATTTCTGCTGGTGTTGTCCTGGAGGGTTGTGCTTTGGCTGGAGGGAGAGTTATGTTTAAAAATGCCATGAAATCTTTATCCAAAGAGAAGGGGGCACGGAGCTGTGAAGTTTCCCAGGGAGAGAGAGCAAAGCTGCCTTTTGGGTGACAGAGGAATGGAGCTGCAGCAGGACCAACAGTCCATACCCAGCCAGGGATGGCATCTCCCTCTTTGCAGGGGTCAAAACTGCCACAGCCCCTGGTCTAGACTCCTACATGGAGTTACAGCTGGAGAGCAGGCACACCAGGAGCACAGGGTCTGCCAGGCTCCCTTTGGGATGACTCTCTCTGGGGCTGATCCAGCCCCTCGCCCACCTGCAGAGGAGACTCAGTCTGCTCTCCTCACCAAAAATGCTCTCAGAGGTGTAACCTGCCAACATAAGCTACACTTGTTTGTTTTATTCTCCTTTTTTTTCCAGTGAATGCTTTCTCTCACTCTCTCAACCTCAGTCCTTTTTCTCCACCTTTTTTTTTTTTCTCCTTTTTTTTTTCCCCTTATTTTAATTGTTTGACTTGCAAGTTCCATCCCTGGAGAGACTCCTGGGCAGTGATTCACCTGGCTGGAGCCAACTGGCAAATAGTCTTTTGCAGACAAGACAGGAGGGCTGGTTGGTTTGAGCAACTTCACCTTCAGCCAACAGGAAAATAAAATCCTATTTTTGGAGAAGGATTCTGCTGGCGCGAAGACCCGCCAGGATTCCTCGGAGCAGCAGCTGCCAGACTGCCTCCCTTACTCCTTCAGGGAAAGTGTTTTAAACTGAATCAGATGTTGTATACATACAACACACCCACCCACATGTGAACACCTGAAAAGATTTTGGAGGAGCAGAGGACATGGTGTGTCTGACCAGTCTCTGCTTCCAGGGACAAGACACAAAAAGCGGTGGCGTCTGCTGGGACCAGGAGGAGCCTTTGGCTGACAAGAGCCAGAAGAAAGGGCAGGCTGCTCCGTTTGCTTTAAGCAGAGAAAGAAAGGAAGGGGAGGTGGAGGGGGATGTAATCCCCTGATGAAGGAGGAGCTGGTTCCAGTGTCTGTCTAGGTCTGGTTGTTCTCAGCAGGAGTCTCCTGGTGTGTGAAAGGATGCCCTTTGCAGGGAGTGGGGACAAAAAGGAATTAAAGCGCTATTGGAGCATCTCAAAGATAGAGGCTTTGTTACTGCTTCAGCTTCAGACTTCTTGGTGTAATCTGGGATAAATCAGTTTGTGTCTCCCTGCATCTCAGTTCACTGAGTGCAGCAAGGACAAACTGTGCAACCTCTGTAAAGCTCTGCTTGGCCTGGGACAGGGGAGCACAGGAGCACCAGGATCTTGCTTAGTGCAGAGCATCTGCTTGTGTGCTTTTCCTCCAAATCCCCTTCAAACTTCATCTTGCTTCTTTCATTGAACTTCTCCCTCAGACAATGTGAAATCCATTCAGCTGGACGTTTTCCCCCACCTCCTCTCTGTATTTCCCAGCTGTGAGGTAGAGCCAAAAGTTTTGTCATACCTGACTTGAGCGTCTGTGGAGGAGCACCCCGCAGGCTCTTGGCCAACACAACTTGTTAGTCGAGCGTTTTCCTCCCAGCTCTGCTGCTATTTGCCATTCCCTTCCCTGTCCTGGTCCTTCCCTGCATGCCCCCTCCCTCCCACAGAGCAGGCAGGACACATGGCTCCATATTTTTCACTGGGATGTTTTCCATTGCCATCCCGATTCTTGAGCACAGTTTCCAGTGACCAGTTTTCCTGGAAAAACAGCTGCACCCTGAAAAACTATGGATTTTCTGTACCAAAACCCCCTCTGCACTCACTTTGGGAAGGTCAGGAGACACTGAATCTGTTGGGCTCTTTAATCTCTTTCACAAGTCCCCTGTAATGGGCTGCCAGTTGTGACCTGCCTGTCTGCCAGCACCATAAAATGAGCTTCCTGCCCCATGTGTTCTCCCTCAGTTTGGGCTCCTCAGGCTGCTGGAGCAGTGCATGGGAGAGGAGAGGTATTGCTGCTTACGGGAAAAAAACCCAATGGGATAACAAAGTCTGCTTGTAACTTTTAGGCTGCTTGTTTTGGTTGAATGGTGCTAGTTCTGTTCCTCAGGAACATCTCTCTTTTTTAGGAGAGGCACTGAAAAAATAGCTTTTACAGACGTGTGAGATCCAATAAATTAGGACACTGTGGTCACTGGAACTGTTATTGTGGTTTAAACTGCTACTGCTTACCCCATGGAAAGAAAGTGCTTTCTTTTTCATTAGGGGCTTAGAAGATTGATTGTTTCCTGCTGTGCAAGAGCTGTGCTGGGATAGCTTTCACGACCTGGTTTGGGTCTTTAGAGACTGCATGGATGCTGAAATATTCTCCTTCATGCCACAGCCACCAGCCTTAGCCTCATTTAATGTGCAAAAACCTGTTAATACTTGTGTGCTAAGCTCAACTGGTGGGCTAGGACTCCTGGGGTTAGTTGAATTAAAGCTGCTCTTTCCATTTGTCTCCTCCTCAGGGTTTGTTTTTTTACAGTTTGGGCCAAAAAGTGCCAGGGGACCACCCAGCAATGGGTGAGCTGTGGCTGGGGGCTGGTCATGCCAGGAGCCAGATGGTGTTAAGGACAATCAGGTGTTGTCAAGGACGGGGCTTTGGTGCTGAGTGTTGTCCTGTGCCTGGCTGGTGTGCCAGTGATGCCAGCCCACACTGTTCTGGCTTTTCTTCTCAGTTCCCTTCCACTCTGACCCTTTCCCATCCGATGTTGAGGGTGGGCAGGACCCCGAGCTCTGAGGGCAGTCACGGTGTGCTGTAAATGCCAGATCTCTTATTTACTGGGTAGCATTGGGCAAGTGAACTCAGGTGCTCAGCTTTGCATCAAAATACAGGAATAATCTGTTTTTCTAAATACATGGAGATCTAGTATTGGAAAGCCTGTATAAAAGCTGGATTTTTATTAACTGTACTACCAAATGCCTCAAATCTCCTGTCTTTTAAGCAGCAAGGTAAGTGCTGGAAATGGAGGCATGAAAAGAAATCAGTGGGAAACATTTGAATTTAAATAGTTCCTTATCTGGACACTTTTATCCTGGCAGAGGAGCACATTGTTTATGTCACGTTGCAAGAGTTTTAAGCCAAATTTAGAAAATGGTTTTAGTCTGGAGCAAGCATTCCCCTAGGTGGTATTATGCTGCTGTAGCAATATCGTTTTCATTGTGCCACTCGAAGTAGTGAAATCTCCCCACGCTGGCAAAGAGCTTCTCTTGACAGCAGACACCTCAGCAGCCCCAGGGCCAGAGTGCTGCTCAGCAGCATCCATGGGTCACTCTGTGCCCAGCTCTGCCCTCTGAGAAAGTAAAGATGCAGCTGAGGGAGTGCAGAAGTCTGTGACTGAAATCTGCAGCAGTCTAAGTACAGTATCAATCTATGCACTCATATTTTCCTTGGCAAGCTGTATGACTGTAAACAGCAAAGTATTCCAAGGCAGTCTTTTTTTTTTTCTTTCTCTTGACTGAGCAATGAGTTTTCCCTGCACATCTCTCTTCTGATCTGATTGATTCAGCATGTAGCAGAGTTATTTCCCCCCCTTTTTTCATTAAAGAAAATTGTAGGCCCCCTGCCTTCTCGTTATATTTGACGTCTTTGTCTCTAGATGGCAGAAGGCAGTTTCCAGTGGTTGCTTACCACAGCTTCTTGGCATGTGCACAGGCCTGAGGGATGTAGTGCCTAGCTGGAAAAAGGCAGACAACTTTCCCGTTCACAGGATTCCCATAAAATAGAAGTGCTGAATCCAAGCAAGCAATAGCTTGGGTTTATTCAGGAGTGTGCTCTGCATGCTGGAGGGAATTGGTACAGAAGAGGTGAAATGCTGGCTCTGAGCTCAGTGGCAAAATTTTGGTTGTTTTAAACAGCTCTCCCATCTCTCACCTTAGGTATGACCAAGTATCTTTTTACCCAGTTGTGTTGACCAGGAGTTATAAACCCTTGAAGGCGAAGGAAAGCCTTGGATGGCACCTTTGACTCCCAGAGTTTCCTGTTCTGTCTGCTGTGATCATTTCAATTTTCAGTATTGCTGATGGGTTTCCAGATTGTGTGTTGCTGTTGCATTTCACTTGCCTCAGGTTTGCTTTTCCCAAGTGTACCCAGTGTTTGTAGTAAACAGGGGAGCAGGCAGGAGGAGAGAGCATCCTTCTGGCTCAACAAGGACCATCCTTTCCCTGCCTGCTCCATCCCTGTCTCTTAAGCTCTCAGCTAGTCCAGAACATGGTTGTGTTGTTCTTTGTGTCTCTGGTGAGTTTTACCGGAACTCCCAATTTGAGTCAGAATTAACACACCCAGTAGCAGTTGCAACTTGTTGATGTGTCTCTGGAGCACATCTCCTGGTGTAGCCTCAACTAAGAAATGCTGCTTACTCTCTAAAACTGCTTCATCCAAAACAAGAGAGAGCAGGGGTGGTTCCAAACTGAAGCACAGAGGTAGATGTTCTGGTTAAAAAGCCTTTTATATGCAAATATATTCCTTAATTTTCCATCTTGATGGCCACAGTCAGAATAGTGTGGAGAATAACGTGGGATTTCAGCCCTGGATGGATTAACCAAACCCAGGAGTCAAAGGCTGGGGCTGGGCTCTGTGTATGCTCTGGCCATGGGGAGCTTCCCTGGCAGATGATCTTCCTTTTGGCTCAGAGTCAGAGGAGGTGGATGCTGTGTCATGTTTTATCTCACTCCTTCTGAAGGATCATGCAAGGGAAAGGTGGAGAGTCACAGCCCTCTCCTGCCTCAGTGTCACAGCCTCCACTGCAGCTGAAGTTTGGAGTAGCCCTGAAGTGCTGATGTTTGAGCTGGTCCCTGATGGCTCTTGGCAGCCTCCTCCCTGCCAGTCCTGTGGTAAAGGAAGTTCAAGTTCAGGGGAAAATTAAGTCCAATCCATCTTAAACTCAACTGCTTCCTCCTTGTAAGTGTCAGTGGAGTGACTAAGAGGGTTTCCTAACCCCGGAGGTTGCGTGCCCCTGTCTGCTGAGCACTTCCTGAGGGAGACAGAGCATGACAGGACAGGGAAGAGCAAGCTGCTGTGGGATTTATTTGTAGCAGGGAGTTAGGGGGGCTTGGTGGGATAGCTCAGGGTCTGTCTAAGAGTGTGTGAGAGAACGTGTCACACCACCATGTTCTGGCTCTGGCTCAGTACCTCCACTCCCTCCTCTATAATTGTCTGAAGTCTTCCAAATTTGTATCGGATATAATGAGATGATGAAGTTGTCTTTTGTGGTGACTTTTTCATGTAGTAAACATGGCCTTTCACAGCTCTGGGGTGTGGACTGTAATGAGTTTGGAACCGTTTGTTTCTCTGGCAAGCTGAAAGGGAGTGAATTCACCAGGAATCTTTGATCAGCTCCATTAAGCATCTGTATGGGCTCCAACAGGCATTAGACTGTCCAGCTATCCTATGAGAAGGGGGTGCTGTTAAAATGACTGTGTTGGGAGATAGGATGAAATAATTCGGATTGGCAATCCATTTTTTAATATAGTCATTGCAGTGAGATTTATAAATTCTTCCAGAACATAAAAGTGCTGACTTTTAAGGAAGTATCCTGTCAACAGGATATTCCTACCTGAAAGAGGCTAGAAAGCACTGTATCTTTAAACACAGAGCTTGATACTCCAAATGTGGGATTATTGTTTCACGTGTAAACTACACAGGATTGCATATTCCTTGTTGGATGTACCAGAGTATGTGGATGAAGCAAATGAAGGACAGCAGCACTGATTTCCACCCTTTCTCCCTGCTATGCACACTCACATTGTCTTTCAAACCTCACTTGCCATGCCCAGGGCTGACAACTGGTGCTAAGAAAAGGCAGGGCTGGACAGAACCCGCAAGAGAAGGTGTGAACAAGTCAAGTCCAGCAGCTTCAGCACTGGGCAAGGAAAAAGCCTTCCCTGTCTTCTCATCGAGTCTCCCCCTCAAGGCTCCCATTCGTGAATGTGCATTTCCCATCCGAGCTCATAAAAAGTCCTTCTGGTTACCCGTCATTGGCCCCAGGAGAGAGCAGTGAATCAGCTTTTGGCCTTGTAGAGCTCCTTGCTGAGCAGATGTGCTCATGGGGCAGGAATGGTTTGGATGAGGACACACAGGCTGGTTGTCCCACATGTCCCCGTGCCCTGCTGCTTTCCCAAGTGCTGCACTGGGTGCAGGGGGATGCATTTTGTAACTGACTGTCTTTACACCAGGCAGCCTCAATAACTAACACTCGTGTTTGCCTCCTCTCCTCAGGGTTTTCCTGGTAATTTTGGGGAACGAGGACCTCCAGGCATCGATGGGAACCCTGTAAGTTAATAACTTTTTCCTTCCTTTCTTTCTACTGCAGTAGATGCTGTACTGCATCATGCTTAGTTAGAGCTGAGTGAAGCTTTTGAGTTTGGTGTCAGCTGCTGGCTGGTTTTATCCCTCCTGAGAAACAAATGTACATCCCTGCCCTGCTCAAGCTGCCCTGCTGTGAATTCTTGTATTCAATTCCTGTAACTGCCAGCTCATCACTTGCCATTAGCTTTCTGTCTCTCGCTCTTGCCTTCCTTGCACCTCACTCTTGATAGTTGCTTTCTCATCCTGAGGATGTGACTAGAAGAAAATCAGGAGAGAAGGGGCAGGGATGTTGCTCTGGCTGAGCAGGCAGTGGTTGGACCGTGTTGTCCATACCACAGGGCACAAGAAGTGCCAGATTCCCCACTCCAGTGTCTGGGAGCACTGAGGGACTCACTCCCCAGGCTGCTGCCCTGGAACTCCACAGGGAGAAGTCTCCAGAGCTCTTGGCCTCCCTCTGGTCTTCATCTGACCCCTGCTGGCTTACTAAGAATGGGATGTGTCTCCTGGGAATTGGGTCAGAATGGTCACAGAGACCATTTAAGCAGCTGAGTGCTGATAAGGTTTAATTTGCTCTGCTCTTGTAGCACTTAACGCCACACAGTTGGGGATGTGTTGTGTTTTCCTCTTCTCTCAGAACATGCCCTCGTGGATTGCAATAGTTCTCAGATGTATTAATTATTCTTAATTATTTTCTGAATGACTTTGTTGGTTCTCCCTCAATTAGCATGTGAGCAGCACTGATTCATCTTTGAAATTCCTGCTGTCTTGGTTATTCACACATAATCACCGTTGCTGCTCTGGTGTTTGACGGGATGATTTGTGTGAAGTAACCCACTCCACATGTGTCTGCAAGTTCCCATTTTTCATATATGCAGCCTAAAAGTTATTTTCACAACCTACTCCAATCACCAAGCCAAGTTCAGCTACACTCCATCTTTTGTGGTAATTCAGCACAAGAGTCATAAACGCAGTGAACTGAAAGAATTTGATTCCCAAGGAATACTTCTGCAGGACTTTTCCCATCCTTCAGTCAACTTAAGCCATGGACCAGAGTGGAATCAGTAGTCCCAGAGTAGAAGCCTTTCTGATTGTATTGCTATTTCCAGCCAGCCCACCAGGAAGAGCAGGAATTCTGGAGGTCAGGAAGACCTTTTTTTTTTTTTTCCAAATAATTTATTTTGTTTTCTTTTAAACATGCAAGTTGTCTAAGCCCCATTCAGAAGATGTGCTCAATGCCAGCCAGCTGAATGGCCGTTCCCAGAGCAGCAAATGTCCCTTCCCTTAATTCACCCAGAACCATCGCTCTTCTTTCATCTTATCAACGGCTTTTAAATATTAATGTGCCTCGGAGGTTGCAGAATGAAAACAGCCTGTTTTCGGCTGACTTAAAGGGAGGTTCACAGGGTCACGAGCGGAGTCACAGACGCAGAAAAATGCCAGAAAGTCTGTTTGTGGAGCGCACAAATATGCCGGGTTTGGTAGGTGGGGGGTGCGGCTGAGCTGCCGGCAGGCGGGAGGGCTGCCACGGTCCGGGGCTGCCACATCCTCTGTTTGATCCGCTGCTCTCGCGGGGATGGCTGAAGCCGACAGGCTCTGATCTGCTTTCCGTCCCCTCCAGGCAGAGCACAGGCTCTTCCAACCCCGGGGGCCTTCTTCTGTCCTACCAGCTCGCTGAGAAATGTTGAGCCATCGCATTCCAGATCCCCGTTCCCGGAGTGCTTAGCCACTCCAATTAGGCTCTTAATCACAGGAATTAGACATGGGAAAGGGCTGTTGATTCATCTCCTTCTCTCTTGTCCCAGTGCCCGGTTCATGCACTGAAGAAAGGAGAATAGAGCCTGATTTCCCTCACAGGTCAGGGACCAGCCTGTCATTACTGAGGGCCAGGAAAGACCACTTGTAAATCCTTCATTTCCCAGGGCAGAGAATGGCTCCAATTAACAACTAGTCTGTCCACATCTCTCAGGGGAGTCCACCCCCTCCTCTTCCAAGAGGAAATCCTCTTCCGTTAGCCATGAGGTCATGCATTTCAACATATATCCTTTCTCTTGAGGAATATCCACATGACATAACTCAGACATATGGGAAGTCCCTCTTGAAACTTGTGGCACCAAGAGCTGACCATCCACCCAGTCCACAGTCCAGCCACCCTAGGAGCCTTCAGAGCTTCCTGGGAAACCCAGGCCACCATGCAGCTCCTGTGCTCAGCATTCCTGGGATACTCCCTCTTCTTGCTGAGCCTGGTAATGCCAGGCCTTGACTATAAACTTGAAGCCAACCTTATAACAGTAGCTCTGAGGACACAGCAATCCCACCCATGAGGAACAATTGCTCCCCAGATGTCCCAAGTATGCAGGAAAGGAACCGGCCATAAAAAAGCAATTTTAGGCTGGTTGAGATTATGAAACGCTTTTTGTGTGTGCTTGCCCAATAGTCCTTTACTCCACTTCCCATAAAATAAACACACGTAACCCTTTACCCAAGGAGCCCGAGCACACTGAGTCACGTTGCGTCCCCTTCTCCTTCCTTCTTCCACTAGGCAAATCTTTCCATAAAAGGGGAGCTTTATTGCACTGGAGGGGACTCCACCAGATGTGCACCATAAACTGAGCTGGGCTGTCAAAGAAAGTAGCCAGCGTGATCCAGAGCAGGGGTAGGGCTGTCTGAGCCAAGGGGAAGTTTAGCATTTCCAATGCACTTGTTTTGAGAGGCCCCATTGGAGATGGAGGTGTGTAAGAGCAGGTCCTTGCCCTGACAACCAACCCACTGTCAGCATGGCCAGGGAGTCACCGAGGGAGACACAGGACAGGCTGAGCACCCCATGGTTGCTGAAGCACTTAGAGACCTGGATAGATGAGTTGTGGGGGTTTGACACAGATTCTCTGCTGCACTTCAGCTGGAGGTGCCATCAGGCACCTGCTGGTGCTCCTGGCACCTGCAGGTCTTTGGAAAGATCACACAGAGGGAGTTTGTGGTGAAGCTGAGAAGCCAAACCAGCTCCACAAGCCCCAACAGCAGTCTGTCCCTCAGAATGACAAATTCCAAGGTGCTCTTGGAAGGCTTCTAAGAGGATCTGATGCTTTTCAAAATGTTCCAGCTTGGGAGTGGTTTGTGAGAGATGGCAGATGAGCACAGAGCCCAAGAGGAAATCTCTGCAGTCTGTCTCCTGCTCTCTGCAGGGAGCACTTTAAGCAAGTGCTGGGATCCCTGCAGCAAGCTCCCTGCTCCAGGGACAGAGGGGCTGAGCCAGCTCCCTCCAGACCAGCTGCTGTTTGAAGGCCAGGGCTTTTCCTGAAAATTAAAGAAATGGCTAGTTGATGGTCTGGGCAGAAGCCCAGGTGGATGAGGCAGAGGATGCTGCTGATTCCCCACCTTCAACCAGCTCTTGGATAGAGAGGAAGCAGCCTCAGAGTGTCCTGTGTGACAATGACAATCCCAGGACCCACTGGCCAGGATCAGAGGCTGCCGTACCCTCTCCCCAAATTACCTGGTTTCATTTTCATGCAGATCTTCCTTTTATTATGAGTTTTTTGTTACTCAACCACTCCCAAAAAACTCACCTTTCCCAATGCTAAGCAGCAGCTTTCCTCTCCTTCCCACCTTGCCGTCCCCATTCTCCCTCCCCACTCCAGTCCCTCTCCCTGCCCATGGCAGGATCTCACCTGGGACAGACTCCCACCTCTCCCCTGCCTGCACAGTCAAATGCTCCTTTCATCCAGCCTGCTCCTGGGAGGGAAGGCAGCCCTGGGAATAACTGGCCAACAACAAGCAGCCCTGTGTCTGCCAAGGATGTGCTCGCAAGAGCGCTCCTGGAGATGGAAGTTCTGGATCACTTTGGCTGGGGAAGGGCCTGGGGGGGAAGAAGGGAGGTATGGAGGGAGGAGGGACGGTCTTTTCCCTTCCTTCAAGCTCTTGAAACACTGAACTGCCTTTCAGCCTCTCCTTCTCTATAAAGTGTCCGTAACCGAGTGGGTTTGTGTTTCCTTTTAGGGAGAATTGGGAGCCCCAGGTCCTCCTGGAGTCCTTGGACTCATTGTAAGTACAAAAACAAATGGAGATCTGGCTTCTCGGGCTTTAACCCTTTCAACCTGTATAACTACACACAGATTTCCCTCTTTCTGTGGCAGGGCAGGGAGCAGGATGACTGTTTGCATGGGGGAAGCATGACATCTGGGGAGAGAGGGGGTTTCCTGGTGGAATGGGAGGTGAAGGAGGGCAAACCCTTTCCAAGCAAAAGGAAACAGATTAAAGGTTTGCTGCTAGTTCCTTTTTACGTGATAGCTTGCCCTTTTGATAACATTTGCCAGGGTATTTCTTCAAAGATGCAACATTCATTCCACACCAGGATCTGTTGCCTCTTAAAAAGCAAGTCCCTGTAAACAGTGACCTCAGAGACACACAGTTCTTGTTCACTGGAGAAACTGTGGGCAGGAACAGTCTGTCCTCTGGGAGTGCAGGAATTTTATGTGCACCCTCACCATCCCATCACTAATCCAGGTAATTATGTACACAGCCAAATTCCACCCTTCATTACACTCTTCTCCAGCAGGAGACAAATGGCTGTAAGGATGGGTGGCAACTCCTCCTCTGGCAGCTGTGCTGGGGGTTAGTGAATGCCCAGTTGAACATATTAGGGTTTATTTTTAGGTCTCAGTACTTGTTTCAGGTTGTTCCCTTCCATGCACAAAAAGGGGTTGGCTCTGTTAGTACTACAGCATTCTTTCAAGATGATTCCTCCTCAGCTATGATAATCCATGGAAACTCAACTTGCAATGAATGGTTAAAAACCTTTCCCCTTCTGCCTTTCCGTATCTTAAATTATGGGAGTGTGTATGTCAGCTGAGATAGGACTTGATTGCACTGGACAGTGCACAAACACAGAGCACCAAACCCAGAAATCTTATATTCCTTGAAGGAAAAGCAGGAAACATGGTGGAACACCCATCTCAGAGATTGGGGATTGGGGCAGAGGTGGATTAAGGCTTCAGAAAGTTTTCCATGGAGCCAGGAATTAGGTCTGTGTTTCCTCTCATTAGAGGAGATGAAAGAAGCTGCTTTAGCCATAGAAGCAGGAAGGATGTGCTCCTGGCAAAGAGCTGGAAGAGGAAGATTGCTGTTTAAAATAATACCACTGAAGGTATGGTCCAAATTGGATCATATTTCTCCTTGCTTTTGGAAAAATTTCTCTTTACCTGGTTGCCATTATCTCACAGTTATTTGTTTGTTAGAAAGTGAAAAGTTAGACATGGCAATTGTGATTATGATCCTTCCAGAGATGATGGAATCAGAGGCTGCCTGTCCTCCCCTCCATGACTTCCTCCACCCTCCTGGGGAGAAGGGGGCACATCCATCCTGCCTTCTCCTCCCTGTGGGACAGCTCCAGCCTCCTTCCCTGGGGTCTGCACATGGGACTCACACTGCAGGGCATGGAGAAGGTGGCAGATGGGTGTTACATGCAAGCTGGGCCCCATTCTGTCCCTTCCTGCTTCCCACCTACAGCCACCCCAGGAATCAACCAGGCTCCCGGTTGCCTCACGCACCACGCAGGGGTTTGGTGACTGAAGAGCAGAATTAGATGTAACTAAAGCTTCTTGCTCTTCTAATTAACCATGTGGGCAAAGCCTTAAGCAAACTTGTTCCTACAAGCAGCCTTTATGCCAGGAGGTATGAAAAGGGCTCTGTTGGGGTGGCTGCAGCCCGGCACTCCCCACGTGGCCACGGGCCCGGGGCTGCAGCCGGAGAAACGCTCCTTCAGGGAGCTGCCCTGTTTATTTACACACTGAGGCCAGACTGGTGCGCCCTGTCACTGACTCTCTTCACGGGCAGAAAGCAGCCAGAGCCCGTTTAAATGCCGGCACTGAAGGGTTTCTGTTGAACAGCACACGTGGGGACAAGGGCAGCCGTGAGCCCCGCTGTCCTCCTGCGCTGCAGTGAGTCCCAACACATGATGCCACGCTGACTTCCCACTGCAGCACCTCCGTGTTTCATACCTCCTGTTTCTCCCCTCTCCTCCCCGTATCACTTTTATATATCAGAGCTCAGTAGTCACCCAAATTTCCTGACTGTTGCCTTTTTTTGCTGTGTGGGTCTGTGTCCTTTTTAACACACCCTCAGACTCTTTCTGGAGAACTCAGGAATGTTGTGGTAGTTTCTTTCTGAGAACAGCAATAACTTCAAGAGTAAATACATCCTAGGATTGTCTTAAACCAGCTCAATATTTTAATTTTTCAAATAGTGGAAGAGGGAAATTTAACCATACAAAAGTTAAGAAGAACGTTAAAAAAGAAAATTCTTAGATCCTACCACGGTTGCAAATTTCAAGGTGGTTCCTTAATTAATTTTCTATTATTTTGCCATCAATTTACCAGCCTGAATTCCTGATCTACTTTTTAAGAGGCTGTATACACATTATAAGTCTCTTGACTCGTGCCAGGATGATTCTGCAGAGGTCAGTGGTGCAATTCTTCAGGGATACTGAGACCAGGTAGCAGAGGAATATCACCCCACGTGCAGTGATTTGTTCATTTTGCACCTAATGACTTGGGTCACTTTCTTTCTCCTACTAGGGTGACATGGGCCCTGTGGGACCGATCGGCTATCCAGGACCAAAAGGATTAAAGGTGAGAGAGTAGCTGAGCTGTGTGAGCTCTCATCCCTCCACAGGGGGGCTGAAGGTTTCTCTGTTCCTCCCTTGGGCCGTGCTGACTGTCCTGAGAGAAAGGACGGGCAGCAGTGATGAGTGTCCACTGTCCCAGGCACACAACTGTTGGACACAACATCCCACTGGTGGTCTGCAGTAGGTGTAAGTTAGTGGAGAATTCCAGAAGCATTTTCCCTGTGTGCCTCCAGCCCACAAAGGGTGTTTAAAGAACGTGTGATGGAGCACACCTTGGGAGCAGTCTGGCATTTGGCCTTCAGACTGTGCCAGGCCAATGCTGTGCATCTGAGGCACCAACCCCACCAGGGACATCAGTGTCACAGACCTGAGCAACTGTCCACTGTGGCTCAGCCTCACTCTGAACTTTGTTTTGTTTCAGGGGCTGATGGGAAACCCTGGAGAACATGGACTGAAAGGTGATAAGGTGATCTGAATACTCCCTTATTGCACTGTGTTTTAATTTTGCATGTGAAATCCCCTTTCTAGTTTCTCTTTCTTATTCAGCACCACGGTACTGGTTCCACTCTGGCTGTCTCTGCCCCCATCCTCCCACCCTGCCTCCATTCCTGACACTCCAGTCTTTATTTTAATTCCTTTGATGATATCTGCCCCATCCCCTTTTCCATGGAGTTCTAGTATAGATCAGTTATGCTCAGATCCTCTTTGGAGCTCCCAGCTCCCACTGATGATGACAGTAACTGCATGATTATCTGGTGTTTGACTGTTTTTATGCTTTTATATTGGTTACATGATGTGATAGGGAGGAGGATGAACATCTAACACTGACCATAAATAAATTTATATAAATGCATTTAGGAGAAACATGTGATGTGACAAAGCAGCACTGGATCAAACAAACCAGGTGGATCGCCTGGAAAAACTGTTCTGTGTTAGATACCTCTGCTCCTGTTCAGAGACACTCACCTCAGTTTGGCCTCCTGCTGAGAGGAAAGTGCCTTGCCCCAAACTGATATAAATCACTTGAGAAAGAGCAAAATGTAGAGAAGCCTCGATTGCAGTGATTTAGTGGTGCTGGCACAAAAGCACTCAACTTGAGCTGGATCAGCATGAAGCTGTGTGTGTAAATGTCTCACTGTCACGAGAACCATCCTCCTGCAGATATTGGACCATAGGATTTATTTAGTCTGAAAGAGTGGGAGGTGCAGTCATTTATTGCTGGCTCTGATTGTTCAGGAGGGCAGTGGAAAATGACCATTAAATGTATTATCCTCCTCCCGTTTGGAGGTTTTATTCTCTCGTTAGATGTTTGCTTTTAGAGGATGATTTAGCAGCCCAAAACTGCACAGGGGGGAATAGTGTCAAGCCAGTTGATTCAACTCTCCTTATATCATAGCAGCTCTTTGCCAGGGCTCCTCTGTCTGCAGTTTCCATTTCTCCCCTGTACTGCCTTTTCTCTTCTGTAGAGAGGAAGAAAGGGCAAGAGAAAGATTTTTTCTTTAGGACAAGCTTAAGACACTGTAGCTGGTTTCTTGTCTCAACACCAGTTCCTAGAGCCCGTGGACTCTTCTGTCTGCTTCTTGGAATAAATAGTTTACTATATTAAGAATCACCAAGATTTAAATCATTGTTTAGCAAAATTAACCTTCCTGTACATTAATCTCCATCACTTTACACAAACTGCTCTGTTTATCTCCAGTATTTCCCCAGCCACTGCTGTTGCAGTAAACCAGATGGTTTGCAGCTCTTCCTGGAGTCATCCAGAATTTAATGATGTATTTTACGGCTTCAGTCTCCCCACAGGATGGGTCATCCTTCTGTTTCCATTTCTGTGTTTTCACGGAGGCAAGGAGAGGGGGCAGCGAGGGTTGTGCTGCTCTTACAGGAAGAAGTGAAATTACTGCATAACCCTGAAATAAAGAGTGGCCTTGAGAAGACCACGTGGGGTGATGAGTGCAGGGGAAAGGTGGAGGAAGCGGAGGAAATCCCAGCTACTTGTTCACATGAAGGATTTTTATGAATCAGGACATCTGTAACTTGTGAAGGACATGGCTCAGGCAAATACCTCTGGAGTTGTGCAGTGTTAGCTGCCTTTGTGCTGAGCACAAAGGGAGAAGAGATGCCCAGCTGAGGGCAAAATGAGGAGGGTTTTTTGCACAGTGACCTCCTCTGCATCCCACAGACAGGAAATATATCCCACAGACAGCAAACACACCCCACAGACAGCGAACACCCCTCGTAGCCGTGGGTTGGTCCCTTCCCTCGTATCCCCTTTCTGTTCGTGTTGGGTTACGAAGGGCCTCGGGGTTTCTGCTGCTGCATTTCTTTTTATAGGTGAAACATGAAACACAGGCAACATCCCATGGGCAGAGCCTGTTTGTAATTTCAGATTCTACATTCCTTTTCCTCCCCCATAAGCAAAGTCCTTGCAGACCCATTTCGTCATCTCGGCATCCCGGTTTTTAATAATAAACATGCCTGACCTCTTTCCTCCATATTTCTTCCCTCACTTTAAGGACACAGACCCCGAGTCAAGGCAGGTGAAAAGCAATGCCCTGGTCCTCAGTTCTGGTTTCAGATATTAACAGCCAGAGATGGATCATTCATGCCGTGACATTTTGCTGTGCTATCTCAGTAACACGTGAACATCTTGTGGTCAAGTCCAGCTCAAGATAAAAGATGTGTTTTGTCTTCCCTGCTTCCTTCTTACCCTCTCCAATGCCCATTTCTCAGAGTTGTTTGAAAGCTGGTTTTCCTGTCAGGCTGCCACTATCCCATTTTTCCTGAAGGTCAGAGATAAAGATTTGTTCCTGCCTTTTGCTGTGCTCAGGAAACTCTTTTCTTACAGTAGTCATTTTTTAATGTCCAAGTATTTCTTCCAAAATGGTATTTAAATGGCCATTTACTGACTGGGTAGAAAACTGCTTAATGAAAAAAAGTAATCTTTCTTTTTTGACCCTCAGAATAGATGATAAAGACAAACCTCAGAGCCAACCTCTCACTTTCCAGAAAAGCTGTTTTCATGCTGTCTTCTGTCGGGAGCCAGAATTAAGTAGATTTCAGTGGCTTAAGCTTTGGACTAAATAAAAAAAGTAGAAAATTCAGAGAAGATGAGAGAAATCTGGAAATGAGCTGGGTCATACAGCAGTTTTTTTACCATCTTTATTGTATCTAATACACGGGGTTCATCTGAACTGAAGCTGTGTAAAGAGCTGATTGTTTCCATTTTGCATTGTCAAAAAAAAAATAACTAGATGGAAAATAGTTTAGATGAAGCAAAATGTTGGTTATTTGAGTCAAATTAAAATATTTTAGGTTAAAAAACAAATGAGTTAAATCAATTTAACTTTTTTTTTTTTTTTAGCAGCAACATTTTAATTTCGCTATATAAAAGATTTGTTTTGAAGATGGTTCAGTGAAATGTTCCGGGAACATTTACCAAAACATTCAAGCAAATTTAGCATGGATCCATGAAGTGTTTCCATCATTGAATCTGCATAGTTCTTAATTATTCTTCTTCCGAAAAAATTGCCTTTGAAAAGTCTTTCCCAAATCCAACTTTAACCGTCCACAATTTCATTATCCCCTGCATGTTACCATAGTAGTTACAATTATTTCAGCTCTCTGGTAGCGGGTGGTTTTTCTGGAGTGAAGGAGACTTCCTCTGTCATCTCTCTGTAGACTTTGGCTCTGTTGCAGGACTCCATATGTCTTCCATGTGGACCATGTTTAAATGTATAGCTCCGTGCTCTGGTGTGGCTCGTTCCCTTGCTGGGAAGCCAAGTTCAGAGGCGTGTGCTGTGCATGGGACAGAGTTCCTCTAACAGCTATTTTTGTTGGGTCTTGTCATGGTACGGAGTTATTATAGTCATTCCTCCTTTGACTTCCCAAGTAGAATTTTCCTTTCTCTGCCCCATCATTGACTCATCCTTTGTTTAAGTAAATCACTAAATAAATGAGTTTGGAAGGGGCATCAGGAGGTCATCTGGTCCAGCAAGCTGCTCACAGCGGGGCTAAGAGCCAATGCAAGGTAGTCCACTGCTCCTTGGAAAACCTTCAGGGATACTTATTTTCTACCCAGGGAGTCAGAATTTGTTGTGATGGTCCAAAGAGCCTACCCCTCCCAGGGAATCTCAGCCCAGATATTGGCAGTGAGATGGTACTAAAGCGTTACTAGAAGTTACTTTTGTTTTCTTATGGAAGAGGATTGATGGTTGATGCCAGCACTAGGATATGCTCACAGAAACTCTGAAGATTGTTTTCTTTTCTATAGAGCCCTGTGAGAGAAAAGGTCCATTCATTGCAAACTAAAGTCTTCTGTTCAGCTGAATTTAACACTTCACCACCTTCACTGCCGCTGTCAGACAGAGGAATGTAGTCTCTCCTCTTTCAGTCTCTACAGATACACAATGCTTGGGAAATCATAGTTTTCTGTCTCCTGCAGTTTCTTTTATCACTTTAGAATCAGGTTGGGAAATGCACGCTTTGTTCAGGGTTGTTGTTGCCCTCAGCATGATCTGCAGCTTGCCAGCAGTTCAGTTCTGAGTGGAGCTGGTGCTGAGACTTTCACTGTACAAGAGCATCGACCCGGGCGTTTTGGCTGTTGCTGTTGCCTATTTTAACTCTCTGGTGATGTGTACCCAGGGTGATCAGGGAAGAGCAGGTGTTCCGGGAGATATCGGCTTCCAAGGAGACAAGGTAATTGTTTTTCTTTCCCCCACCATTCTTTTCCCCTTACACAGCAGTATGTGTGGCCACCAGCTTTCTCAGCTCCTCTTAATCCACGAGGAGCTGGAATTAGCTGCATCCTGCTGTCAGGTTCCCCTGCTCGGATAGTTCCCATTTGGGGTATGCTGTGCCTTTCTTAAAATTCATGTCAGTGTACGGATTTTGTTGTTAGAGCAAAAGCAGTTCTGCTGGGGGGTTTCTGTACAAAGGGCCACGTCTTCTCGCAGAAATTGGAAGTGATGGGGCTGATGGGGATGGGTGTGAATGTGTGTGGTCCAGCGGCTGCAGGCTGGGAGTTTTTGTCTGCTCAGTGCAGCAACCTAAACCCTGACCCAGGGAAGCACTTAATGCCCTGTGTAACTTCTGAGCAAATGACTTCTCCCCTGCGACTATGATATGATACTGACTGTGGCTGACAAATGTACAAAACACTGCACTGGAGGCTGCGTGGCTCTGAGCCACAGCCAACTGCAGCAGTTCGTGTGTTCTTTGGGGCTAAATTCAGCCCCATCTTCAGCAGAAACATCTCACTGACATTAGTGCATCTGTGACAGCTCCATGCAGGGCTGAGTTCAGCCCTAAAGAGACGTTCTTCTCTCTTCAGCAGAGGAGATGGAGCCCAGGGAATTGGTTTTTTTTTGGTGCTTCATTGTGTTCTGAAAAAAATGTGTCTCTCTCAGGGCAGCCAGGGTTTGCCTGGGGTCCCTGGGGCACGAGGGAAAGCAGGCCCCCTGGTAAGTAACCAAGCATCTTCTGCTTCCTGCTCTCCCTTTCTGAAGGTTCCATGCCCAGCTGCAAAGGCAGCTTGGCAGGGGTGTGCTGTTCTAAACAGGAAAGCCAATAGCCAGGAGCCAACTCACTTTTCTCCATATTTTTCTGATTTCTACAGGGAAAAGTCGGTGACAAAGGTCCAGTTGGGTTTCCAGGACCACCTGGCCCTGAGGTATGTCCCACCACTTCCTTCTTACATCCCTTTTTTCTTTGGTAACTTGTGCCACACCCAGTCTTCAGCAAACCCAGACGTGTCTCCCGTTGCATCTCTTTCCACTTACCCCTCTCTTTCCAACCTAGGGCTTCACTTCTCTACTAGGGTATGATGGTACATGAGTGATGATGAGATAGGAAGGATCAAGATGGGTCCATGACCTATTCTGCATCTCATGGTTCCCTGGTTTTTCCTTCCACTTTTTGTCATAGGTATCATGGAGGGATTTTTTTCCATTTTTCCCCCATGAAATACCATTTGAAGTAGAAAAAAATTATTGTCCTTATCAAAAAATACCTTAAACTTAGGATGAGCTTTCCCCAGCATATTGTCATTTTTTTCCTTCCTAAGGAACCAGGCAATGTGTGTAAGATGCTGCTGGAGAGCCACTTCCAGAACAACTGGTGGTCTACTTTCCCCTCATCAGTGCTCTGGTATTTTGCAGGGTCTGGAAGGTCTGAGTGCTGCCACTTAGCAATCATTCCCCTTTGTTGCCATTGGAAATAACCACAGATTCCTTTGTTTCCTCTGTGAAGGGCTGGTGGGTGGAAAGGAGCCACGTCTTGGCGGCAGCTAATGAGTGTGTCAACACCTTTCCTAATTCCTCGCCTGCTCCCCTTTGTCACCGAGGCTGCAGCTCCTCCTCAGAACACTGAGATTATGCCCTGACTCATAAAGATTAATTAAAATCCAAATTGCCATTTTTAGCTGTGTGATGACAGGGAGGCCCTCGCTGCAATAAATCTTGTAAGAAGATGGACCTAAAGGGAGCTGCTGGGAAAGGCAGCTCTTCCATCAAACCCACAGCACTGCTCCGTGTCCCATTGTCCCCCAAAGCCATGCCATGGCCCACACATGGACACTGCCAGCATGAAACATGTCTTGTCCCTTAGCTTTGAATTAACACTCTCACAGAGGGTGACACTTATTCCACCTGTGCATCCTGACTGTTCCTCGTTTTCTTCAGGGCTTTCCAGGTGACATTGGCCCACCAGGAGAAAACGGTCCTGAAGGTCTGAAGGTGAGTGGAACAGAGACTTCAGCTCTGTGTGGGGTTGGAAGCAGCCAGGGAAAACAAAGTAGTGGGAAGGGGGAAAGAGAGAAAACCCTGGAGGTTCCTGAAGATTGTCCTGGCCAGCATTTCAGCTTGGTCTGTTTGGTTTGAGGTCCCTCCAAGTGCAGTGTTTTCTTTTTTTCAAATCTTTTTTTTCTGTAACAAAATTGACATTGGAAAATGTCCCGTGGCTGTGAAAGAGACTTTCTCATTTTAATTGCCCTTCTGAGCTTATGTTTCTATTTTCTGAGTATCTTTTCCTTTGACTCTTTCTCAGGGAAAGCCAGGAGCACGAGGTTTACCTGGGCCAAGAGGACTGCCTGGACAGGAGGTGAGTGTCCTCAGCCCAAAGGCAGATTGGATTTAAAGAACAAGGTTGAATTTTGTAGATTAATGCATGCTGAAATGTGTCTGCAGCTTGAAATCCTCTGGTCCCTCTGAAACTGGAAGCAAGTGCTTGTATTGAGTGATGAGAGACACGCAGAAGAGAAGCTTCCCCTAAGCTGTGTGATCCCCAGGTCCTGTCATCTTTGCTTCCAGTCACTGCTGGTGTCTACTGATCCTAAACCCTGCACTGCCCTTGCTTTTGAAGCCTGTCCCTCCACCCCCAGATGGGCATTAGTGCCCTTTTCCCTGCACATCCCCTTGCACAGACATGCCCTGACCTGGCTTTTGCTTTCTGCTCCTTTTAAGTGCATTTTCTTTCAACTATGAGACCTGCAGCCTCCACTTTTTCACACACAGCGACATCCCTCTGTAACAAGAGTGCAAAAATGAGAATTGCTGCTCTGCAGAGATACATCAGAGCTTGCAGCTTTCACTCATCACATCAGAACTTGAAGCTTCATTCCACTTGCAGTCATTAAGAAGGGACAATTGACCTTGATTTAATTGTCCTGAAGCTGCAAATATATTTTAGCAGCAGCAGAGAAGGTCCAAGTGCTCTGTTTATCCTGTTGTAACTCCAGTGATTTCAGTGTAGTTTCCCCTCACTTAGGCCAGTGTAAGCTGTTTGTCAGGAGTCATGAGACGTTGTGTAAATAATACTGAGCACACGCATGGGCAGGAGCTCGTTTTAATAGCACTAATAATTCTTAACTTTTTCTGGGAACTCTTCTGCTTGTTCTCTAAATGGGATTAATGCAAATGAGCTCATTTATTTGCACTGAAATAGGGGAAAAAATTATTCTAGGCAATTTACAAAGGGAACCGAAGCCCTGCATTCCAGGTTCAGGCAGGCATGACCAAGCTGCCTTCAATTTACTCTAGTTAGTGAGTGTAAGAGTAAGACCAAAGACATGGACATGGAGTTCGACACGAGCTGTGCCGAAGGACTGTGAGTGTGCACCAGAGCACAGCACTGTGCCCTTACTGCTGAGGTTACCCAGGTACTAGGTCAGGGCTCTGGATGACATCAGATTGGAAATGTGGCATGTTGTGGGTGGCTTGTTGGGGTTCCTGACTCCCAGTCCCATCCTCATCCCGCCAGTGCCCCTTTATTCTGGCTGGCCACTGAAATGAGAGCAGCCAGACCGTGGCTGCCAGGGGCACTTTTAATTTCTCTCTTGGCACTTGGTTTTAGACACTTGAGATAATTTTTGTGAAGCTTAATTGAAGGTCTCTTAGAAACTGTAGGTCTGATCGTATCGCATTAGAAATTGGTGTAGAGCCAAAGGAGAGGACCGAGTCCAATTGCTGTGTGAGATTTTGTGATAGCTCCATCTTGCAGCATGTGGAGTCCCATTTGAAAGCAAAAGGGAAACCTTCATACAGTTGCCAAATGGTTCTGTGGGAAATTTTGCAACACCCTTTTTTTTTTTCAGGGAGGGGGAGGATTGGGGGAAGAAAGAAAAAGAGTGGAGAGCATTCGCATCCCTGCCAAATCAAATGAAGCAGAGTCATGTCAGAATGTCCAGGGCACCCTACAGGCCAAATCCAGCCTGGTGTTTCCTTGGTCAAATTTTGGATGGCCTTCACTGGCAGGACTTGACTTTAAATCTTTTTTTTCTTGAGATGGGGAAGGGAGATGAGAAACCTCAGAGATGCTGAGCTACCTGCTCTGAGCTACAGAAGGACTCAGTTGTTAAAGTGTGACAGCTGAGCACACAGCTTGTGTTTAGCTGCTGCTCATACTGCAGACATTTCATTTTAGCTGCCTGTTGAGTCCAAATTACTACTTTGTCTTTTATTTTAATTTCTTTCCACCTCAGGGAGATGAAGGACCCTTAGGACCACCAGGAGTCCCTGGCCCAGAGGTAGGTTTCGGTCATTTACTCAGTTATTACCAGCTCTGATAACCCTGCAATGGAATTGTAGTTAAATTAACATAAGGCTTCAAGCCTCCTGGTTTGGGAAGTAAACTGCCCCGCTATGAAATATTGTCATGTCAAGGGCTCTGTCCAAGTGCTTGATCCAGGATGGCTGGAAGTCCAGGAAATATCTTGCACAGAGTGTTGAGTTTATAACTT
The DNA here is from genome assembly GCF_003945595.2 of Pipra filicauda. NCBI lineage: Eukaryota > Metazoa > Chordata > Aves > Passeriformes > Pipridae > Pipra > Pipra filicauda. The sequence continues at coordinate 890,825 of NW_024103674.1, forward strand.
GCTTAAAGTCTCAGACCTTGAAAAACTCTCTGACGTTTAAATAGTTCATCCTCAAGATGAAGCACATGGACCAGAAACCATCTCTGATGTTTCTTCCTTGATTTATAGTATTTTTCAGTAGGTAGAAGGAAAAGCTGGACAGTCAGAGAGAGTCTTTTTGACCTCTGTTATGTATCACACAAGCACAGTTAGAAGAAGCAAAAAGGAATATTATCATATCTGTGAGTTTGCCAGCTCAGGATTTTGTAATGGGTCTGTACATAACTGCCATTGCAGGAGAGTAAAACATCCTGAAAATTGGTAATAGGTGGATCAGAAAATAAACGTTTAATCTTTATTTTTTTATCTTGCAATCATACAAGCTGCACCATATAAGTTCACAGACACTGCTGTGACCAAGCCTGCTGCAAGCTTTTGATGTTCATGGTTTTTCTATGTATTTCAGGGTCGATCTGGCAGGAAGGGATTTCCTGGAACACCTGGTCCCAGTGGTTCAAAGGTGAGGAAAGAGTTCATTTATGATCAGGAAAAACAGTGGGTGGAAAGGAGGAAAGGAAGAGGGAAGTATCTTTTCTGACCGTTACCATTCTTCGAGTGTTCATTCTAGAGAGTACAAGGGAACTGAGGGTTTCTCTTTTTCTCAGAATTCTGGGGTCTCAGTTTCTGCTTGTTTCTTCAGCAAAAAGAATGATGGAGCATTTTTTAAGCCATGTCCTTTATTATAAACAAGTGTGTTCTTCCTTTGATATTAACCAACTCCCCCCTCCATCATCTCCTCTCATTTTCCATTGCTCCTCCACGTTTTTGTTCTAAAACAATGCACATCATTCCTATCTTTGCTGCCTAATTAGCAGCAGGAGCCATCCCAGGGCAGTGCGCTCCACAAACCCACACTCAAAAGGAAAGAGAAAACCCAACAAAAACAACCTCTTCAAACAGTAAATAGCAAAAATGTGGTCTGGCAGCACATCTGGAGTATCTGCCTACTGAGAAAATACAGCTGCTGTTCCGGAGACAATACTGATCCATGGTGAGCCTGGCCTCTGGATGGCCCATCCAGGGGCACTCCAACCACCTCTGCGTGCTGCCACGGCTGCCCTTATCCCTGGTGGGTTGGAAATTCACCTCCTCCTGCTTTTTTCACATTATTCTCGTGCTCTGAACTCCTTTATCCTGCAATGTGATTTAACTCACGTGAGTTCTTGCTCTGGTTTCATTTGGATGCTCCGTGTGACAGTGTCTCCCTGTTTGAGATTTTCCAAGAGCAGAATCAGGGTTCAGCATTGCCTATAAGTCTTTTATTACTGTGACTCTTCCACTAGCAAATGAATTTTCTTGGATGCCTTCTCCTCTGCTGTTCAGGAAAATCACCTGCCTATGGGATCTGCACTCTTGCTTTCCTTAGATCCTCAAATCCTCTGGTTAATCAGAGGCCATTCCTACTCTTTTCCTTCTGCTGGTGTGTTTCTGTCTTCATCTGTGTTTTACTCAGTCATTCAGGTTGAGATATTATGGGTCAGAGACACCCCAACTTCAGGAACATCCCTGATGGGAACTCATGCCTTATTAAACATTGGGATAAAGCAACCAGGACTAGGCTATGCCACAGGACAGTAGACAGCTTATGTTTCAATGTGGTTCTCTGAAGGTTATTTTACTACAGCAGGACCAGCTGCTTTGGGGGCATTTCCCTCCAGAACAAGTGTTTGCTCCATGTTTGTGTCAGCTGTGTTTCTTGCTTTGAATTATCTTTCAAGTCACAGTTGTTTTTGCAAGAATGTTTCTCACAGATTGTCCACGATTCAAACACAGCAGCCCAAATCATGGGTGTACAAAGAATCATGTTATACTGAGGGCGTGACTGGCAGCACCAAGTAACCCATGTGTCCTGTCTCCTTGTCCTGCAGGGTGAGCCAGGAAACCGTGGCCGACCAGGGAAAGTTGGTGAGCAGGTAAACTCCTTATTTTCTTGTCTGTTTGGCAAACTCCTGTGTACAGTGTCTCCTGAATGTCCAGAGCAGAGGCAGAGTATGGTGGGCAGGGGCTTCTGGCCACCTCAAAGCTGTCCATAGCCCCTGTGCTCCAGCTGGGTGCTCTGAGGGGAAGAGAGGCACCGAGCTGCATTTCACTGTACTTCCATAGAGAACGTTCAGCTGGGGCAGCCCAGGACGTGCATCATCCCTGAAGGCTTCAGGGGAACCACAGGCATCAAGGAAAAAGAAACAATTTTTCCCATGTCTCTGTGATTGAAACCAACCAACTTGTCCACCAACAACCCTGAAATTGCAGCCATGGAGCCTCCAACATGTTCTGTGCGTTCCCACATGACCACACCAAGCTGGCTGTGGCAGCCGGCCCTGGCAAAGCGGGTGTTGCATCTCACCACAAATGTCCTTCCCAACGCTTTCCCTGCTGGATGGTCAGCCAGTTGGGTTTTGTTTAGCTTGCCAGCCTCTCTGGCTGTCCTTTCTCCTGTATGTAACAGCTGGGGATCACTTCTTCCATGGTTGTCTGACCAAGCAAGTCTAAGAAGCCAAGGTAGGCCTTTTTCAGTACCAGCAACCTGATGAGTCTCAGTATATATCAAGGGTGATTATTTCTATTTGGAAATTAGAGACATTTCTGTATTACTGTTGTTAATTTGCTCATGAAGAGCAACTACTGAAGGAGCAAAGTTGTTCCCCATGTCTGAGTTCTAGGTGCAGTTTTATCAAATAGTGTATTATCTCAGGCAACACCTTCCAGTCCTCTGTTCCTCAGTTTCCCCTTTAGGTGTGAGACAGCCCTAAACAGTGCTTAGCCCAGTGCCTCCTGTTCTCAGGCACCTGTGGATACTGTTAAAATGAATATTTAGAAGTGCTTTGAGATCCTTAACAAGATGTTGTCCTTGAAGGACAAAGCATCATTAGGATTATTATTCTTTAACATCCCTCAGGACTGACCTTGGATGAGAACTGTAGGCACTGTTCATTGAAAAGAAAACACAGCTGGCCTCTGCTGACACTGAAACCAGCACAGTGGTAGGAAAACTGCCTGTGTTATTCTTAGTCAATTAGTCTCTGTCTAGAAATATCACCCAAGAAAGAGTTTCCATTTCCGAACCAGTCAAGTCATTAGAACAAAAACATCTCACCAGATTAATGAGAAATAACATCCTTTCCCATCACACCTCTGCTGAATGATGCTGGAGTGTCAGGGTTTCATTCTTCCTTCCACTTAAACTTCAGCAGTTGGTGTTGGGACTGAGTTTGTTTTTTCCAGAGCTCTGAGAGGTTGAGCTACCCAGGTCACCTGGCATTAAAAGACACCATCGCCTCACCTTGTTTTCTCTCATGGAGACCTTGGTGTTTTCTGTTCCACAATAGGAGTGGTCACTCTTTTCAGTCCTCCTGCTCTGCCCACCATATGGGTTCTCTCAGAGTGGAAACCCTTGGCTTAACAACACGAGATCAGCCATCCATCTCATTGGAGCTTTCTTCCCTTTCTCAGGGACATATGTCTAGGAAGACATGGGAGTTTCAGTAAGTTTCAGTGATCTTTGAGCTTTCATTGAAAAATGAGGTTTTAAGCCACAGGGCAGTCCCTGATGCACTGTTTTTCCATTGCAAGGACACAGACTCGGGAAGTTTATTCATGAGATGCTTGTTGTCTTCATGTGCTGGAAGGGTTCCAGCTGCCGGGCGCCCCAGTACCCTGGAAATGTGTGGGTTAACCCTTCCTTGCCTGTAGATGGAGTCAGAAGAATATGAAGAGGAATACGGGGCCTCTGGCCAAGGCCACCAACCTTCCTGTCCCAGCACTGGGAATGCACAGCAGGAGGATGTCACCAAAGTGTCCATGCTGAAGGTCAGACAGCCCTGTGGGAGAAGCAACACCCTGCAGCAGACAGGATGGCAAACTGGAAAAGGGGGCTACCCAAGGACCCCCTGCTCAGCACTAGAGACTGGAAATACCCATGAAGAGTTGTGCCCATGAAGAGAATACTCATGAAGAGCTGAAAGAGGCTTCATTTGACTAACATCCTTTATGGAAATGAGGGGGTCCTGTCACAGCAGGAGTTTGAGTCACTCCCCCTGCACAAGAAGTGACAGCCCTGCTCACTCGCAGGGCAGTGTCAGTGTCAGCCACGCACCCATCTCACTGTGCTGGGAAGGGCAGTCACCCCATGGCCCCTTGGGGGTCTCTCATCCTTTAAGGGGGAAGCATGTTGTCCCAATACCAATATTCTAAAATAATTTGTCAAAGGACACCAACTCCATCAGTTATCTCCTTAATGTGTTTTCCCTTCCAAAGGAGGAGGGGGAGATACCTGTTGACTTGACCAAGGTCAAGTGGGTTACCAAGAACCGAGCAGGGAATTGCAATGGCCTTTCCCACATCTTAGAGCTGCGCCTTTCCCACCACATTTACCTTCCCCTCTGGAGCGTCTCTGACCTCCAGGCCTCTCCTTCAGGGATTTATGGGCACTGTGGTGTTCACGGCCCCTGTGATGGGACACGGTGTTTTGACAGCGTGTCTCCACCTTCCCTTCCCTCGCGGCAGGAGCCCCACGCGGCCCCAGGGCACGGCTGAACCCGGAGCACAGGGGGTTAAACCACATGGCTGTTCTTTGCGGGTCAGAGCGTCCTCCCTTAAACTGTGATATTTACTGTTTTACTTTCCCTTTCTTTCATCTGAATGGGAGGATTGTACATTTACTCCCTCCCGTCCTTTGTCCCTGGTTTGTTTTGTTTTGAGTTCTAGCGAACCAGTAAAACAGAAAGGCCGTGATCGGTTCCCGCTGGGAGCGACTGGCGGTCCCGTCCCTGGGAGACCCTGCTCACGCTGGGCTCGCCGGTCGGTTGTTTCTCTCAAATGGGCTATGATTTATTCAAGGCTTCATTGCTGACTTGCTCTCTGTTGATGGAGCCAAGAAGGGGGGCTTAATTATGACAGGGCTGGACAATAAATGGGGAAAGCGAGACAGGAGTTAGGAATTACAACCCACCAGTCCCCCCCTTTCCTTCCCCTCAAGCCCCCAGCAACTTTTTAACAATCTCCATCCCTTTTCCGCCATGCCCTTGGCTGGGGAATACAGCAGACTGAATCACGAGTGACATGCTGAACTCCCCGTCTAATATAAATGTTTTACATTCTTTCCTGTATACTGTGGGCCTTTATCCGGGCAGCCACCGCTGCTGGGACTTCACGTGCATCATTACACACACTGCCTGGAGTCGTGTTCGATGCAGGCCCTCTTTTCAACCCTGGGAACCTGGGAAAAATATGTTGCGCCGGAGCCATTTCAGTGTAATGGCCACAATTCATGTCTGCTCTGATTAAACGTTTGCCATCAGTGGCTTTTCTGGTTCTTAAAACCTAAATGTTTTTGTGTTAAAACCTAAATCTCCTTGTGTTCCCTTTAGTGTCTATATCCCATTTTGGCCGGTGAAGAACGTCATTACCCAATCTCCCCCAGTTGTTTCATACGCTCCCAATAATTTACTGAGATTTATTTGGCCTAGACATATCTATCTCGATTTGTGTCTGCTCACAGACACAGCAAGGTTAGTTAATTTAGCCCAGTGCAGACAGTGCTGGCTGCAAACACTGCAGAGCTGCTGTGCTGGAAGCCTGGCCATGCTGCAGGGTCCCTGCTCTGCTGTGGGATGCTCCTCTTGCTGGGCACACAGGGAGCAGGGACATCTTCCCTCAAGCAGAAACATGATGCACCAGCACAGACAGAATTTTCCCTGTTTTTGGAGTGAAAACCAGAAATGTTGGCTGTGCTCTCCTTCCACCCTGATGTTTATCCATGCAGCAGGTTCATGTTTCTGCACAAGCTGCCATAACAAACAGCACATCTGTGACAGCAAGAGGGGTCTCAGGAGTTTTATTGGGGCTGGGGGGCTCTTGGCTTGCTGCAATCCCTGCAAACCCATCTGCAGAGCACCAGCAGACTGCCTTGGGAAGCACCACCAGTACATCTCGCTCCATGACCCAGATTCCTTAGAGACTTTTCAGGGTGGAAGCTGATGCTGCCATGGACAGTGTGTCAGAAGATTGGCCTTCAAGCCTGACCTTGGATATGGAGGGCCCCTCAGAAGGGCTTTTGAAACAGTCTTGTTCTGAATGGCACCAACACTTGCTGCAGAGCAGGGATCTATCTTATTCTGCTGGGACTGACTTGAGCAACCAGAAATATCTTAAAGAGCATCTTCCCAGGAGAGACAATTCTGCAGTTTTCTGAGAAATTGGAAATGAAGCAACAGATCTATTCTTTCTTGCCATATTGTCTATTTTTGCCTAGCAATGCATTTCCTGTGGCATCTCATTTCTTTGCCTTAATGTTTGCCTTCTTCATAGCCTTGAGCTGCAGGAAAATTTCAGTAACTGGATGCAGTTGATTGTCTGCACTTGTGTCTAATCGAAAGGATCATTGATCCAGCAGCCTTCAGCGATGCCACCCGGTGGCAAACTCGCATAGGCAGATGTCGCAAATTTTCCTGCTCTTCCTTTGGTTCCTGTGTCTTGTCCATGCAACCTGGCTGTGATGGCACCCTTGTGCTCTGAGACTGCCTCAGCTTCAGACACAAAGACTGATTCAAGTAAAGACTGTTTCAGCGTTGATGTCAAAAGGGTCGGTGACAATCAATCCCTGGATATTTCCATTATGGTGCAGTGCCACACCAGTCCCCCGGACACCATCTCTGCATGAATTTCCAACGCAAGCATCTAACTCCAGGCTCTGATGTCCCCACTGAGCTCTTTGCCTTCTCTCGTGAGTTTTTCCAAATACTTTTCACCTGGATGTTGCTCCCATGCCAGAGTGACAAGTGCAAACTCAGAGCAGAGTGTGTGGCTGCTCCCTGCAAGAGGTGAAGCCAGCTGCGTGTCTTTGAGCAATGCCTTTGTTGAGCCCCTCAGCATGTCTCAGCGAGGAGCTCCTGTCTCCAGAGATGCTCAAAGGATGGCTTTTAATTGCACCACATGAAGAATGTTAATGCATGAAGCCTCTCAGTGTTCAGAGTCATCATCAGACACTGTTCTCTCTAAAAGTCATCCGAGAGTGACCCATATTGTGTCTTCTGTCTCAGAACGGGTCTGCTGAGCCTCACGTACGTGGGAGAATGATGAGGCTGGTTATTTTGTGCTGTATCTCTGCATTGTGAATGTAACTTCATGGGAAGGGAGAGGCTTTTGGTGGCAGGAGTTGCACAGCCTGTGAGCGGCTGCTCTGGGTGCTGGGTGCTCCTCTGTACCTGGGCAGTATCAGCTCACCCTGTCACTGCACGGGTGCAGACAGACCCACAACAATGCATAGGCTGCAGAGAGCTTGTCTACAAACTGCACACGTGTCAGGCCAGCTGGGAATGGGGAAAGCAATGCAGTAGGAGTACAGAGAGGAAACTTTTCCTTCTTTTCTCACTGTTTCCCTCAGAAAGGAGACAGCGGGGGAATAGCTCACCCTCTTCTGACATCACATTCCGGAAGTTGCCTTGCTGGTGAAGCTTTTCTCCCGTTGTGTTTGTTCTTGCATAGAGGAACTTCACAATTTATCTTGAAGATTTCAAATTATTCTAAAAAAAAGAAAGAGGAAGAGCAGGATGGTACCACTGGAGAATCCGTCTCCTGGCTCTGACTTGCTCAGCAACCACCCACCAGCACTGATCAGACTAAAATCAAACAAGCTGGGGCACGGCTTCATTTGACAGCACCCATGCCAAGTGTGGGCAGGTTATGAAGTGTTTCAACAGGAGGTGAATCCCTTTAAGTTACAGACTCACTGGAGGAGCTAAATATAGATATCTGTCTCCCAGTGACCCTTGCTGGGGCTCAGGACAAGGCCATGAGAACCGTGTAGTGAGAGCGAGCGCCTGTGGTGACAGAGGGGACAGTCCCTTGCATCTCCAGAGCCAGAAACCACTGCAGCTGGTAGGGAGGCTGCTGTATTTTAATTCTCAGGAATCCTAGCTTGAGATTGTATCTGTCTCCATCTTCCTAATTAAAAGCAGTTCTGTTTGCTTCTTCGTTATCTCGAACGTTTTTAAATCCCAAGTTTAGGCTGGAGTTTTTTTCCAAGATAGTTTCTGAGCAGTGTGCTGGATCCACTGCCCTGCTGGCCCCTGTGGCTGAGGAGACCTTTATTTCCTACTGGCATCCCAGCAGCGTGACACTATCCAGGGCAAAATTACTCTGCACAAAGGGCTCAGATTAACCCAGAGGAAGTCTTACCCAGTCCAGCAGCTAAAATGATGGCAAGTCTCTGTCTCTGTGCAACCCAGGAGCTCCCGCTATCGATGCTCTTGGAGAAGCTGCGCTGGTGTCTCAGGAAGAGCTCGCAAAACAAAGACACACTATGGACTCCCTCTTCCTACAGAACATGCTTAACTCATCCCCTATACTGTGTGTTGTGGTTCTTGCAGATCCTAGTGCTGCCGTTCCAGCTGGCACCTAAAGCAGAACCAGCTGTGGAGTTAGACATTCCCATGGCCGGGAGCAACTCCGTCCGCTCTGCTAGCCAGTAGGAATTACTGAGCATTATACAAGGGATGCTGTGCTATTGCAACCAGCAAGGTGGACCAAAGGAACTGTTTACTTTCTCAGCGAGTAAAACCGAAAATTAATTGTGCTTTTCTCTTTCCCCAGGGTCTAATGGGTTTCATTGGTCCGGTAGGGGAGCCTGGAATAGCGGGAGAAAAGGTAAGATTGCCTGCAATGAAATGGTTGTTGTAACTTATACAGGATGAGGGAGACTGGGGCAGGAGAAATGTTGTGGAGATTTAAGTTTTCGTGTCAGTGCAACACCCAGCTGGGAATGCAGCATGTCCAGGGTGTCTGAGCTAGTCATGGGCCAGGCCAAAATCATCCACGTCTCATTTAGGAATTAATATGCGCTGCCCTCCAAGGAGATGCCGTCAAATATCCTCTGAAAATTTTACTTTCCTCATTCATAATGTGCCAGACAGCTTGTGTTTAACAGTCAGTTCTGTTTTTTATGAGAATGAGGGACCCATCAGCCCTGTGTTCCTGGTCAAGGGAGGAGTCCACGGGGCCGAGGTTACAGATCTGTGCAGAGATGTGCTCACAAGCCCACACCGAGTTGCCAGTGGGGTCGAACAGACCAGGGCTGAGGCTGCATTGAACAAGAGGTCTCAGCAATTTCCCAGGTGCAGAGAAAGTGCAAGAGTGCAGCCACCCATCTGAGCAAAGGCTGGTTCAAATATTTCCCTTTTATTGGATGAGGACCATTCCATCCAGCTGGCCCTGGTTGCGTTGGGCACACTAAGGGCTGGTGCCCTCTTGTGTACAGTACAGATATATGTTTCTTCTGGGTGGAAAAATGGCTTTATTTTCTCTAAAACTGTGAATGGACATTAATTTGTTTTCCATTAGAGTGTAAAATTTTATTCAGAAGTATCTTCCAAAGACAAATAACTTATGTCACTCATCCTATCTCACTTGTAGGCTGCTGGTTTTCATTGGTGGTTTAATTATTCACAGTCCAGCTGTAAAGATAGTAAAGAGCATAAAATGATGCATTCCACACATCAGTGCTTTCTTTCACTTTTATTACTTCAAACCCTGTCCTCTGGGTAATGATGTAAAGACTCTGTGACAGTTATACTGTGTTTGCTGCAGATGCATTTTACTGTCTGTCTGCAGCAGCCTTTGGAAAGGCCATTCCACACTGTGGACTCTGGTGGGGCAGGAGCAGAAGTTGCCTCAGCCCAAGCTGTCAAGGCACAGGAGAAATTACACTACATGAGCTGCGTTTTAAAGAAGGAAAATAGAGGAATAAAGAGCCTGTGATGTGTCCAGGGTGGTTACAGAGAAAATTGGTGCCTGATTGAGCTGTCTCAATGGCAGCTGCAGCCCTTAATTGAATGAGGAATAAGGGGTTTGCCATGCAGGAGACATGGGAAGGTCTTTTTTCCCGCTCCATTAAATTCACATCTGTCCCTATGACTTCCATGCCAAAGCCTTGACCACGTGAGCCATTCTCATCTTCCAGATCAACTGTGTAACACGATGATATGACATTGGTGTCAAGGCAAACTCAGACTGTCCTTTGAAAATCTGCCCTTGGAGATGCTCAGCACAGCTGTGATTTCTATCAGACTTCTCACCAGGACAAACTTAGGGATGACAGAAATAACTATTATCAAATCAAAACCTCAACCAGGCCTCCAGTTGGCATAGTATCCTACAGCTTACTATGCTCTTGTGAGCTAAATGAAGTGGGAAATATGCTTTCATTAGACATAGCTGAGTCAGCAATCTCCATCCTGAGAGCTGTAAGACTTAAGACTGAAGCAGAATCCAAAGATTATCAAAGAGAACAATACAGTTAATACATCCTTAATAAAATCCATCCATTCAGGGAGAAAAGAATCTGTACGTTGGTTTACAAGGGCCAACTGGTGACAACACAAACTCGGGGGTTTGTTTTTAATAAGCTCCTCCAAGCCCAGCAAATATTTCCCCTTACACTTTAGCTGTTGGAAGGTAGGTCAGATTTTGGGCGTAACCTACTTGGCAGCATTTGCTAAATCCTCCTTCCTCGTCCCCCTCGAGCATGTGAACGTAACACACCTAATTCCCAGTACATCACTGGGGCTGGAGGGAGGGCACAGGCAACTGTGGTGGGAATTGCCACCATCTCCCTCAGGAGTTTTCACTGTCCCATTCCTAGAGCCGTGCCTTCATGTCACCCTCACGTCAGTGGGTCACAGTGGTGCTTGTGGAGACTTACATCTTGTCTCCTTTCCTTGGGTCCAGGATGCACTCAGGGGAAATGAGATGGCCTGCATGGGGGGATGAGTAAGACTTCTGGGATTAATGAGTGATTTTTTGGTACATTAAGTTTTTTAATGCCAAATGATGGCTTGTTTCAGAAGGAATGGTATCTTCAGGGTGGGTTGTGGAGTCATCTGACACTGAGCCCCTCATAAACACAGGCCTGCAGGTCATTGTTGACCTCCAGGTCTCAGTATGAGCCATAGGACAGGGAGTTCCCCCACAACACCTACAGTCTCCTCTGAAAGCACCAGGCTCTGGTTTTTGACAGCTTGACCCCCTGCTCTCAGCAAGGCCCCATAACAACAGTTTTCAAATCCATGGCTCTGAAAATGCCAGCACATGAAGGGATTATGATGCTGCAGAACAGGGATGACATGCCTGGGGTGGGGAGATCTCCTGGGGTTCAATCCTAGCACTGTTTGGAATTGAAGGGGGTCTTCAGTGCATGGTCTGTTTCCTTCAAACCTTGGTGGTTTGATGGCAAGAGTAAAATCCCTTCAGTTTGGATATGGAGGATTAGTTAATTCTTCTTGTAGTCCTTTAACTACTCTGATGAGATGGATAGAAAGAAAGTGATGATCATTCTGTGCTGGAAGCCTTTCTGGTAGAAAGCTGGTGGCAGAGACATGAATTTGTGGATTTTTAAATTGTTTCATTGCTCTAGAGCACCCTTTCCTATGCACCTGTCTCTCTCCTAGGGTGACCGTGGCCCAGTGGGACCCCCTGGCCCTCCAGGAGTCAAGGGGTCGATGGTAAGGAGTAAGTCTGCATTCTCTCGCTCTTGCTGCTGCCTCTCTGTCTCTGTCCTGGCCAAGGGTGCAGCTTCTCCTGATCCTTTAGTTACATGACAACAGCTGCAAGCTCCTCCTCTCTCTGTGGGAGTGGGAATGGCCATCTGACTGGCTGGATATCGAGGTGTAACCTCTCCCCAGCAGTTGTGTCCTGCAGTCTCCCCTTCAGAGAAACACTGGGTTTGGAGGCGTGTTCTGCAGCTCCATCAGCTGAGGACCTGCTGTGTCAAGTGGAGACAACCAGGAACTCAAGGATTGCCTGTTCCCAAGCATCCTGGCTCCTGAAGAGACAGAGTCTGGGAACAGGGCTCTGTGTGTACATCCCAAGTTGCCTGAGCAGCTGGAGGTGCGGGGTGCTTGGGCAGCACTCTCAGTGTCCTGCTGTGCTCTGCCATTCAGGGAGCCCCATTTATGAGTTTGACAGAGGGAACATCAGCAGGACCTTGTCTTGCTCTGACACTTATTTCATATCTACCATAGTGCAAGACCCAAAGGCAGATTTTCCTGTTAGTTCAGCCCATTCTCTTCTGGGCTGTTCAGAAAATCTCGCTTCTGATATCAGTGGCCAGGTTGGAGCTGGGCTATCGACAGCCTGGCCGTCTCTATCAGCCCCTGAAACATTTTACCCTGACTAATATCAGACCTGCCTGACTTTGCAACCAGCCAACAATGCCTTTTTTCCTGTTTTCCCATTTGGAGGATACAGGGCTGAGCAGATTCTGGGCATTCACACTAGGCATGTTCTTCTTCCTTCCCTTTTAGGGGCACCCTGGGACGCCAGGAGGAGTAGGTTTTCCTGGGATCCCTGGACCAACAGTAAGTAAAGGCTATCATCACCTTGTAATACCATATCCTAGACACTTGCAGGCTAAGTCAAGCAACTGGATCCCAGTTTACTTAAGCTTGATGTGAACAACAGATATAGGGTAAGGAATGGGGCATGGGTGTGAGCAACATGGAAGGAGATGCTAAAAAAAAAAAAAGCAGTGCTTAATTCAAGCTTTTATAGCCCATTTCCCTAATTGGGGATGCAAAAATCACAATCCAGCCTCAGTCTTTTGGAAGGACACAGGCTCACTAGCTCTAGGTATTCCAGGCTGGGAATTGCTGGCAGTGTGGTGATCACATCATGCAGTGACCCCGCCGTGCGCGGTCAGAGCCCTCACTGGCGTGAGAGGAGCAGCAGAGCAGCTGCCCCAGATGGACCCTCCATCTGGATGGGCTCATCTGGCACATGTGCAGCTGTGGCTGGAGCGTGCAATTGCTGTGGAGGCAGATTTGAGCCCACCTCCAGTTTCCCACAGCCGTTGTTTAGACGGAGCTCGGGCTCTCCCAGCAGCACAAGTGCCGCTGTGTGCTATTCGCTGGAGCCAACAGAAAGGCAGCTCTGGGCGGGTGCAGGGAATGGATTTTGCTCAGTGTGTGAATTCCCACAGTGCTGTTAATTAGGAGGAAGATCACAGTAGTAAAATGCCTGGGCAGTGCCAAAGGCTTGACCTCCAGATCCAGGGTCAGCTGTGCCCTGTGCAGGGAGCTCAGGGATGCTCCGGGTGCACCGGCTGCAGGCAGCTGCTGCCTGGGCACGGATTGCACAGTTGCAAGTCAGTGGAGGTGAGGGAAAGAGAAGGTCTGAGGTCAAACAGCACCTCGGGGTGACCCATCTCTGCTTTAAAAGCAGAAATATGGCACCCGCCAGGACCTTACAATAAAAAAGTAGGATGATGCTGCCAGCAGCCGCCAGCACTGAGCTGCTCTGTGGCCCCTCGTGGCAGCACTTGCTGTTGACAGAAGCCTAGGAGGCAGCTGGATATCTCTAAATATCCCATTTTTAGCAACTTTCCCCATCAGATTAGCTGCTGCATATCTTGGGGGTAGCTGGAACATTAGGCAGGTTCCCACCAGCTCTGTGCCTGTGATTGCCCTTGGCCCAGGCAGGTTCGGTGCTGGCCCCATGGCAGAAAGCTCCTAAACAGCGTCCAGTGCACCACTAATGGCACCTTTAGTTGAGGCTGAGTTTTGTCTGACTTCACTGGGGCATAACAACACTATGAGTTGAGGCATCAGCTCTGAGTAGAGATGTCAAAACCTCTCGGCAGAGCTCTGGGAGCTGAGACCGTCCCCAGGTCCTTCCACTTCCTTCAGTTCCCTCTTCTCCTGCAGGCAAATAACAAGTTCATCCAAGCAAAATATTTCCTCCAAGACTGCATTTTAAAAAGTCATAATTCAATAAGTCAAACTTCCACACAAAGCCAATAAATCAAATAATCCCCTAATATCAAATCCCTGCTCATTAATTCCAGCTGTTTCTCCACCAAACGTTCCTTATTTTCTTTTCAAGCCGGACCTGAGGCATGCTGTTGTTGTTTGTCCTGAACTGTTAAAACCTTTGAGATTAAGCTCTCCAGTGAGACTTATAGCAGTCTGATGGCTGACTAATTCAATGGAGGGTAATTGGGAATGGGAAGCAAAATATAGTCAGTGGTAGGAAACTTTGCCATTAGCTTCAGCTCACTGGGACCTGTGAATTCCTTCTCCCTCTCCTTGCTCACCATCATGGTGCTAATCTTCTGTGTTAATATACATTTTTTTAAAATAATATATATATATATATAGGCATATTAACAGTCACTTATCTTCTCCCAAACAGTTCCTTGAAATTCCCAGCATGGTATCTAGTTGTTCCCTCAACATTTTACCATCACAACAAGTGCTTCTGTACTTGTATTTTCATAAGCTGTTTCACTTAGGCTGAGACTTCCAGGAGGATATTCCAAATGCCAACAAAGAATTTCATTTCAGTATGTGTTTATCATAAAAGTCTCTATAAAACAGGCATCTGACACATGTACTGCCTGTCTGTGCCAGCCACTACTGACCTCACTACCAAAACTGAGATTTACTGTGATCGCAAATACAGTTACAGTCAACTGACTTTTCCATCTTGAGTGGGAACAGCTAAGCATTTGTGTTCTCAACATCTCCGTTCCAAAAGCAGAATCTTTATTAGTGGCAGTGGTATGAGCAATAGGAAGATCACAGCCCAATTTTGTTCTGATCCTTAGTGGAGTGTGCTGGGTTGACAGTTGGTAAAAGCTCTTATTATATAAATAGCCAAATTTGATGTGGAATGTTTGAGAGAGTAAGGATGGAATGTGTCATTTTGAGGTTTTCTTTTCTGACAGCAGGAAGGCACTAATTTTAAATATGCGGTTTCAGAGTTATAATACAGAAGTAAGTCCCGTTAATTGAACATATCCTTTATTTTTTTGACACTGACAAATATTTTAGCAGAAAAAAAAAACACCTGGTTTTCTGCATTTTCTGTATGCACATTAATGAATCAAGTGTGTACAAATCCAGGTGAAAAGAAAACCTGAAATCTTTCTGTAAATGTAAGAAGAACAGGATCATCCACAACACCAACAGTCCAAATGAAATTAGCATCTGTCTGCCAGTATCAATATTTATGCAACACTAACAGGGCAACAATTACTTGAAGATAAAAATCAGTATTTGGCTGAAAAGATCAAACTTGGATACCCAAGATGAGGTGTCTGATTTTTTTATTTGGACAACTCAAAACCAGATCCTGGTTATTATTATTATTTTTGAACAGATGCTGAGCAACAGCTGCTTTTAATAGCTTTGGAGGGGATTCTGGATGTTTGACTTCACATCACACCACTGACACAGATAACAGGCTGCAGGTCATTAAGCATACAAACCTCAGCCAGGATCCTTGGCCTAAATGTTCATAATCCAAAGACCATCGGTGATTTTTTAAAAAAAAGACCATTTACAGAGAAATAAATGTGGTAATGTGTCTGGCAAGAGTCTAATGAACCAACCTGCTGGTCAAGGGACTTCACTTGAGGCCCCTGCAGATCACGTAGGGACATAGGATCTTACCAGCAGCTGCTGTCTTCCTCCTCCTCCATCTTCATTTTGTTTCCCTTTTCCCCTTCCAGGGTCCAGCAGGAGCCCGTGGTGCGCCAGGGATAAGAGGGATGAAAGGCCGCAGGGTAAGCGCTTTCCAGGAGCTTTTATCCCTCTCCTCTTTCAGCCGTTGGAAAAGCGATCTGGTGGATTAGCCTGGGGGTGTGAAGATGAGCAGAAGCTGGGCAGCACTGCCACAGCCACGTTGCTGCTGTGCATAAAACACGAGGGCTTCGAAGGAAGTCTGACCAGGGATGTGAATACAAGTGATGTGTATGGGCAGAGGGGTGTCCAGTGTGGAGGTTAGCATGGAAGTGATCCAGTTTGTCTTTTCCAACTATTTGTAGTGTCAAAACACTGTTTACAGACGCTTCTTGTGAGGATGGTGTAGATTTAATCATCTGGAGACGTATCTGAGTCGGGAAAAGGGTACAGGTAGAAGACCAGAAAAGGTGCCTCTGTTGCCCAGGGAGAGAGAGCAGCTGACATGTGAAGTGCTGTGATTAAAGAGAGGCAGATAAAAGGGGAAATGTTATGTCATGACATGGAATTAAGAGACGAGGTCAGCAGAAATGGTGCTGACAAGGATCTGAGCAGCCTGCTCTTCCCATGTCTCCCTTTCCAATCTCACAGGATCAATAACTTCCAGCAGGGTTCTGCAGGGCTGTGAGGAAGGTGTGCTTTGCACTGTCAGCAGATCAAATTATAAGCACATCCTATGTCTTTCTATGGGTTTTTCCAGCCCATAACACAAGGCCCCGGTTTTATCTGGACGTAGCTCAGCTGTCCCACACTGTAAGCATGTGTGTCTCCTGCCTGGAAAGGGCACCCCCAGCCTAGTGCTGGGTGATGGTACCAACTGGCATCACTGCCGGTGCTACAAGTCCGTGTTACACCGATAAATACCTCCCAGGCACTCTGAGTCAGCTCTTGTGTGGTGCTTCCTGCTCTGTTTGGGTGACAGCCGACAGCAGAATGACCTCTGGACCTGCCAAAGCTGCTTGTTTTCCTGCCTGTGACATCCAACCCACATCCCACTGAGCTCTTCAATCTTTCTTCTCCATCTGGATATTTATTGCAGGAGCATCCATCCCTGCTTTGGGTTGTTTTTCCCTGTCCAGCTGCTTTACAAAGTATTAATAGCAAGCGCACATGGGTTCTTGCTGAAGGCCCCAACAACAACATATTTTGCATTTCTCCCTCCAAGGATCTGTTTCCATGTTTCATTTTCAAAGAGACACGCTGGAGTAAACTATACATTTTACCTACCTCCAATCTCTGCTTCTACTGCAAGTCCTACTTAGGGAATTTGGGAAGGATTGCATATGTTTCCCTTTGCCAGAGTGAATACTCTCTTCAAATAGCTGTAACCAGCAAAAGGAAATGAAATAACCAATTAAGAAGCTTTATGACCACAGAGTTATGTACCCTGGAACTGCTCAAAGCTTTAAAATCACATCTAGAAGGACACCAGTAACATCCAAGCTCAGCAGATGCATATCAGGGTTCATCTTTTAACTTGTGACTGGGAAGAACAGCTTCCATGCCTCTGTTCTCCTTGGTGGGGAGGCCCATGGAGTTCACTCCCCAGCTTCACTCTCAGAGGTGCCCCTGGGGAGTGAGGTTCCAGGACATCCATGATCCTGACAGATGAGAAACTGGAGGCATTCCCTCATGGGAGGCTCTGAATGGATGGTGGAAAATACCTCAAGGTAAAACTACAGCACGGAGTTGAACAGAAAACACCTTCTGGATGAATCCAGGCTGCAAATATGTGGACTATTGGAGAGGTGGGTCCTCCAAGGGGATGAGATGCTTCTGCCAGTGCTTTTAATGTTCTCAGTGACAGAGGAGTCCCAAGCACTACCTCGTCCCCACTGCCAGCCAGGAATGCCAACCACATCCCTGGCACTGAGCTTCTCCTTAAGGCAGGCATCCCTGGGCAACTGCAGTGTTTGGCTCTTGGGCTGTGCAAGATTCCCTCACATAAACCTTCTTTGGCTTCTTACATCTGCCTTGGCCTCAAGTCCTCAGCCCTCCAGGAAAGCAAAGCCAACCAGGCTGTTTCCAGTTCCACTCCTACTGCCAGGAATGACAAAGGGAAGTATCTGTTATCATCACACAAGGTAAAACCAAGAGCAAAGCTGAATTCAGCTCCTAGGAAAGGAATCTGGCTGGCACAGCAGGTACCTGCCGTTGGGTGTAGCTGGATCCAGAGTGCCAAACCCTCTGGAGAAATCCTGTAGGACCGCAACTGAACTGCTGTCAGCACTGTCCATCCTCAAAATGACATACCACGTAATAGAGACCTTCAGCTTCATGGCCTGGGTTTACATTTCCTCTCCAGGTGTTCAGTCCAGCAGACCCTGTGCCAGTCGCTCCCTCTGGACATTCCCCCACCCGGGAACCCAGACTTCAAAGCACATCCCAGCCCTGCAAACCAGAAATGCAGTGGTGGAGATCTGGTGTGTCTGAGCACTGCAGTGATATAATCAATACAGGATTTCTGGGACAGACAGGCATCCTTTCTAAGATTCCCAGCAGAGAGGAGGAACTTGGCCTTTGCTCTGAAATCCTACAGATTTCAAAGAATATGATGCGAGGAAGTCGCTATTGTAAGGACCAGCAGATCTCCTGCCTGGAGAATTTCTGGTTTGTATCTCTCTTGCTCATGTTTTCTTTTTCTTCATACTCTCCAAAGATATTCCAGGCACATAGTATTCTATGTTTGCTTACTTGGTCCTGTGACTCCAGCTCTTGGTTTTCTCAGGATGGGGAAATGATCCCCCAATTGTAATTTCAGACATTAGCCTCTGTCTATCCCAGCTTACAAAAGGGATGTAATTCAATTCAGAGTGGAAACATGAATGTAGCCCCTGCCAGATGTTTATGAATTCCATGAGCTCTGTTTATGGATGCTTCATTAAAGCAAATTTGCTTTTGAAGGAAATGTAAATAGCAAATATGGTTTTGATTGTAAAGAACAATGGAGACTTTTAGGGGTCTGCATTTATGATGTGATAGCTTTTGTACTGTCAAGATATGTATATTTTAAAAAGAAAATTCTTTAAAAACTGTAACCTCCTTTTTAGTCCTGACAGAGCTGTTATTCCTTCACAAGTCTTTGTTTAGTCCACCAAACTGATATTGAACAATCTTCCTCAAATGTGGTTTTCCCTCTGCTCTTCCCTAAGGACAAGAAACTTGGACACGTGAGCCCAGGCTCATTTTCCTTCATCTGTACTCAGTGTAGCACTTGAACATGTGCTTAACATTCAGCTAGTGACAGCTATGTACATGCTTAAAACTAATTATTTAACCAAATCAAGGTTTAAATTTGGGGGCAGCTGATTCAGCAACTCCCTCACCCTATCTCACTTAAATCCTAAAGCACGTTTCTTCTAATCAGTTCCTCACAGCAGGAAAATGCGTGGTCTGCAGCATGTTCTCCTGAGGAAAATGTCACCAAAAAGACTGGGAATCTCTGCAAAAGGTTAAATATCAGCCGGAGCCAGGACTTGGCAACTCATATCATAAAGCTGCACCTGAAATCCTGCTTTAAGTGCCTTACCTTGCCCTATTCTCCTGGCCAAGGTGCCTCTCAGTATTTCTGGAATGTTATCCTCTCACTGCTGGGTTCTGGCTCAGGTGATACAAGAGAAGCTTTTCAAATCCCAAATCATATTTCTCTTTTCCACCATTCATCCAGCTCCTGCATTAACTGCTGCCCAGGTGAAGCCTGCAAAGCTGAGATAAGGGGAGAACACCTGCACTCCAAGCCCTTTGCTGCTCTGGGCCAGAGGGGAGGGACCACTGCCCTCTGCCATGTGGACCCAGCGCTTCCCAGCATCACCAACTGCAGACATTTATAAATGCCAGGGATTTGTAAAGTGGTGTTATCTAAGCAAACCTGAAAATAGTTGCTTTCTTCCAGGCCCAGCTGAGTTTTTTTCATGGAGAAGAAGCAGGGGTGTATTGTTTTGCTTCCAGGGATCTTTCTAGTTGACTGAGAAAGCACTGGAAGTGTTTGAGGACAGGTTCGCTCCAGATCCATGGCCAGCGATGTCTCCCCTTGGCTTCACTCAAGGCATCTGCTGGCTTTTCATTTGGCCAGACTGTGATAGTGAAGTATCAGTATTTGGATAAAGGGGTAAGGAAGAAGCTTTGGGTTTCTGGAAAAGAGCTACTGACTGCTCCTTCATGCTGCAGTTCACAGGCTCGTCACTGTCTCTCTTGGAGCTCTGAGTAGCTGTTTGAACAGGGGGAAATGCAGTGCTGCTCTGCAGGAGCACTTAGTTGAGTATTTAGTTCTGCAGGAACCTTGTCTGCTCTAGCAGCAGCATGTATCCCTGTTGCCTCACCTGGACTAGCAATAAACCTGAGTTGCAAAGCCTGGAGCTGAGTTCCACTGCATTTGTGAGCTGACACTGTTCACACCTGGCCAACGTTTTAGCACCTTGTTTAGTCTGGGGGTTGCTGGTAGAGCTGCACATCTCAGGGAAATACTGTCCTGGCATGTGCACCCACTGACCAAGGGGCACTGAGGCTGCAAGGGCAGCCCAGGGGCTGTGCTCAGCCCTGTCTGCAAGGCCAGGCTGCCAGGTCTGTGGTGGGAAGGCACCGTGCTGTGCCTTGCAGCATTTGGCATTGGGATCTCCCTGGAGAGCTGCCAGGACCTCACGCACTCATCTCTGACCAGCAGTTGTCAGTAATAGAGAGTTTTGAAGATTTAACTAATTGACTAAATGTAGCCTTCCCTGTCAGGGTGGATTAGGGAAAGCCTTAGCCCCAGGTTTCAGCCCAGGAGGCTGGAGAAGATGAAGTTTGCCATGTGCATCTGCGAACAGAGGGTCACCTTCTCCTTCCTTAGGTCAAATGCTGATGAGTTGTGTTGCGATGGGATTAGGCAGGTGACTGCTGTGAAGTGAGATTGCCCTGGCAGATCCTGCCATGCTGGTGACAGGGCTCTGCTGGAAGAGACAAGGATACTGTAAACACTCCCCCAGCCAGCCAGCCCTGCTGAGTTGGACCACTGAGAACCACAGCCCTCACTGCTGTACTGAGGGCACCCAACAGCCTCCACCCAGTTTAGAGAAGCCCAGCAGTGGCAAAGGGGCTGGACAGGGCAGGACAGGCTACAGAAGATGGGTCTGGAAGGGCCAGACACATCCCAGTTTCCTTCCTGACAGGATCTATCTCAGAAGAGAAACCTCTAACCTGGGTCATCACTGTCATTTCCACGTCCTGCTTGCTTCTGATCCCTGCTCGCTTCTGATCCCTGCTCCCTCTTCCAGGCCTGAGCTGTGGACTCCTCTCCATCTGCATATCCTTGCCCCGCTTCACACGCAGGTCACCACATCAGCTTGGATAGTAAAGGTGTAATTGCACAAAGTATTCTGAGTGGCTGCCCAAAGAGAAGGGGAACAGTTTGTTTTCCAGGGATGATGAGCAGTAGGGTGCTTTCCTAGGGTGCCAGCATCATAACCGTGCTGACACCTTCCCATCCTATGGGCAGGTCTGTGTATTTGCTGGGTGTCCCAGTCACCCCACACAGCCCCAAGATGCCT
Source organism: Pipra filicauda (assembly GCF_003945595.2). Taxonomy (NCBI): domain Eukaryota; kingdom Metazoa; phylum Chordata; class Aves; order Passeriformes; family Pipridae; genus Pipra; species Pipra filicauda. Next base: position 911,901 of record NW_024103674.1, read on the forward strand.
CCAAGCCCTGCTTTCCCACCACCCAAACTTACAGGGCTGTCTGACTCGAGCTGTCAGTAGCCCTGCTTTTAAATGACCTTCTGGTTTATGTCATTGTGCTTTGAGGTTTATAGGGACATGGATTAATAAAACTTTTGGTCTTTACTGCTCTCTGATCTAGGAGCCAGCATGAACCACAGCACTTGGGGTGTTGGGCTGGTGAGAGCTGCCTGACATCAGTGCAGCAAAGCCCCAACCTGTGAAACACCCCCTTTGGTTATGGGGTTCCCATCTGGGGCACAGTCCTTCCCTGTCCATCTGTCCTGGAGACCAGGCTGAGCATTCTTTAGAGCTGTGCCTTACTGGCAATGCAAGACAGGCTCTTGGTTATTTAATCTCAGCTCTGCTCAGCAGCACAGAGCTTTGCCAAGTGCAGTAGAAGTTTTTGCATTATTTTATATTGACAGTGTTTGTCTGCTGTAATAATTTGGCTGAGGTTCCTATACATTTCTGCTGTACAGTGCCTTTCTTTGTGAGTCTCTCTCTTTGCCTGTCATCCTGGAGTTGCTTTTCTAAGGCATTGGCTCCCTAGCCCTGTTATTACTTTTGGCACTGGGTTTGCATCCCGATTAAGCACATTGGCTCCTGTTTTCTCTCTTTCTGTGTTGGCCAGCTCTCAGAATTCCTCTTACCACTACATTCTAACACCACTCTGTGTTTTTATTTATTATTTGTATTGCAGTAGCGCCTAAGAGTCCCAACTGAGCTAATGACCTGATTATGAACATGAAGCCCATTAATAGTCTCTTGATATGCCCTTTTTAACTGTTTTATTTTCTCTCACTGTGGCTCTTTATTCTCTGTCACTGTGACACACTGGTTTCTGGGGCTCAAATGGTGCAGAAGGTTGTGTGTTCAACTCTCCTGAAATTAGTGTGAGAGCTAAATGGTCTTTAAGGTCCCTTCCAACTCAAACCATTGATTCTATTCACAATCTTCCCCTCTTCCCAGGGCTCCCCTTGCTTAGAACTCTGGAGGAACAAGGACACCCCTTCCTCAGCAACGCTCGAGCTGTGCCATGAACTGTTCATTTGTAACTAATCCCACCTGCTCATTTGCAGCAGGGTGCATGTCCTGTACACCTCCTGAGCTCCTCGTGCCTTCCACACACTCGCACATCCAGGAGGAGATGCCAGACATGGGACCAGACCTGCAGAAGCAGGCACAGCCAGCTGAACTCCTCCCTACCTGCATATGCATGAGCACCTGCCTGGACCCTAACAGCAGCCAAATCTTTAAATAGCAAGTAGCTGTAGCTGAAGGCTTGGAGTTCAGCTGCCAGCAAATATACCCTGCTCTTTTTGAGGAATTTGGGGCCCAGGACAATCTGAAAGTACTGTATGTTGGGGGCTTGTGTGCCTCTATATTTTGTAGATTTATTGCCCTGATTGTGATGATGAGATTGTGTGGTATGCCAAGTGTTAAGGGCAGAGGCAGTTGGAAAAACAAGGTTTCTAGGAATGCAGAGGTTTGCTATCAATAAGGCTGGAACTACAAGTCTCTGCCTTGCAAAACTGTTGTCGTGTAACCGTTGTCTGAAAATAAGGCTGTTCCTGGCCTGCTTTTCTCCTCTGGCTTTGGTTTGTGGTTGGTAGTTAGTTGAATAGGAATAAAAAGTTCTGTGTGCTGGTAACGGTGAGAAATAAAGCAACAAAACACAGAAAGAATCTTTTGAGTCCTGAGCTCTGAACTGCTGTGCTCAACACAAGCAGGTACAGGTTGGCTTAGCCAGGACTGATCTCATGGACTGTCCTGGTGGCCAAGGCTAGAGTGACAGCTGGATTTTCCAGTGAGACATAGCCTCCATGTTCTTATTTTTGCCTCTCTTTTACCTTTTTCCAGGGTGCCAGAGGGCCTGATGGACCAGTAGGCGAGCCAGGGTCACGAGGTGTCAAGGTGAGTGCCAAGGCTGCTCTGAGCTGTGCTGTGAAATGCTCTGGGCAGGATCGAGGTCTCATCCTCCTCCTCCAGGGCGTGTTCAATTGCTCCATGAGGAGCAACCAGCAAGGATGAGCCTGTATTGCCACCAGAGTAAAATCTATCCAGTGTTGGCATCGGGGCCCTTGCCCCCACTCCCTGCTGGTTGGGGTGTTCCTTGGGGCAGGATGGTGAGCATTTGTCCTCTCAAAAGCTGCAGGGACCTGGAGGGGATATTTGCTGGAAAATGTGCAGGAGCAGATGGGCTGGGGCAGAAGAGCATCACCAACAGTTTGTGCTCCTGCTGACGTGACTTTGTCTTTTTGCTTTCCAGGGCCGACCAGGGGAGCCAGGCAGGCCGGGGCCAGATGGGCTGCAGGTATGTCCTCTGTGAGAGCCAGAGCCTGCCAAGCCTGGCACGGTGTCAGTCCTCTCTGTGGGGGCACCCCCACGTTCCCAGTGCCCAGGGAACAGCAGCTTCTCCTGGCCAAAGCGCCGCGGGTGTGTCGGCACATTCCCAGCTGCTGATTGCTGTAACTGTGTGTTCACAGGGCAAGATGGGGGAGACTGGGGAGGCTGGAGCACGCGGCTTCCCGGTAAGTGTCCGTCCCTTGTGCTTCCTTCCGTAACCTCGGGTTCACTCAAGTCTGTAAGTTTTGGGTCCTGGTTCAGGAGGGAGAATTTGGACAGTGTCTCACACTTAAAAGGGCACCTCCCCCCCTCCTTTTACTGGAGCATTTATGAGATGCACGTTACTGCTGAAAGCCATGAAGGATTCTATGGGGTTGGAGCTGACCCTGGTGTTTTTAATTTTTCCAGGGTATCCAAGGACCTTCCGGACCTCCAGGAGCAAAAGGGGCTCCAGGCGACCCGGCAAGTGTCTTATCACTCTCTCTTTCCTAGCACACACACAGACACTTCATTTCTTTCTCTGTCTGTCTCCTCCCCACCACTTATCCCGTTCCCAGCCTCTCTGTCCTTGCCAACTCCAGCGTGGTCAGAGATGTGAAGGACTTGGCTAGAGTCCTAGGAGCCATAGGGAAAGACAAGGTCAGACCCCTGAAAAGCAAAAGGGGGCCATGGATCAGCCAGGGAGAGCGTAGGATACAGGCTGGGGTGGATTTTTGAAGGGAGAAAAGAAGGGCAAGATTGGGGCTTGGGGCAGGGTCAGATGTAACAGGAGTTGGAGTGGGCTGGTAGGTTGAGTGGAAGGGGGACCAGGAGGGAGGCTGATGGTGTCAGAACTGAGCCTACAGCTTGGGAGGAGGCACTGAGGGGTGACAGGGGAAGACACAGACTCAAGTAGGGCCAACAGGACCACCAAAGCAAGAAGAGGGATCTCTTCCTGCTCTCTGTCTCTGTGGGGACCATCCTGGACTGTGAAGGGAGTGGGTAAACCAGGCACTTCCAGGTTGCCAACTGCAGTTATTTTGGATGGGAGCCAGAAAGATGAAAGGCCTTCTGAACTCTTTGCCTACTAAGGTACCTCAGCACACCCACTGCTTGCCTCTCCATCTCACTGGCCAGCTCTTGCACAGTGCATAACTCCTCTGAGGTGGGGGGGGGAGCTGGTGTTTTATCTTACAGACCACAGAAGTGATGGCCCTTCAGAAATGAAGACATGTATGAAGGAGTCTTGTATGTCTGTTTTTCAGGGTCCACAGGGACCACAGGGGCCACCTGGGCCTTTGGGAGAAATTGGGCATAAGGTAGGTATGATCTTTGCTCCCGTTTGTTTTCCCCTTGCATCAAGAGTGGCAGGACTGAGGGAGGAGTAAATGTGCAGGGCTACATCCTTCCACACCTGGAGGTGTGGAACGAGCAGGAAGGATTTCCCTAAAGTCTGGAAGTCAGCTTCCAAAGCGAACAGTGGAAATCAGGAATTCGAGCATCACTTTAATCGCAGGCCACAGACACCCAGCTGGGGGATGTGCAGACCCATCTTCACACCAAGAGAAACCTTTTAAGGGCGACCGCACCACGGACCAACTTATTGCACCAGGGTACAGAGTCAGGGACCCAGCACAATAACAATTCAAACTGAGCACTGGCCTTTCCCCACTCCCTGGTGCTGCTGTTGACATGACACAGGTTTGCCAGCCTGCCCAGATTGCCATGGCAGCCCCAGCACAGTGGAGGAAGCTCAGAGATGCCTTTGCTGCTGACGGTGCTGTTGGGCTGTCGTTGCCATGAAGCAGTGGCACAAACACACCACAACCGAGCAGCAGCTGCCAAACAGTGCCCTGCTGGAGTGCAGGGAGATGCCTCCATGATTTCCCCCTACCTCCTCAGCAGTTTTGGCTCCATTTCACTCCCACTGAGTATTACACTCTTGGCTCTTTATACCAGGTGTGCCAGTCCCCCTTTGGTAGCTCCTCTCCATAGGTCCTGAGCTGTAACACAGACACGATGTTTCACTCAGTCGTGAAAACAGCAGCAAAGGTGGCTTTTAATGCAGTCTATGTAAAGGGTGTGAGTCATGAAAGTTTCCATTCTCATGGCTGCTAGACTGGATGGAGCGAGCTCTCAGCGTGGTAAACCACACTGGGGAGCTGGAAAGCTGCTACCCAGCCACTCTGGATGTTGCCAACCAAGAAAGTACAGAGCTTCATTCAAATCTGTGACTCTTCCAGGAGCCTTTCTCTGCACTGGCACCTCTGGAGAAACCAAAGCAGGATTTTTGCTTTCATTGGAGCTTGAATTTTCTCATTGCGTGACTTGACCATTTGTTCACAAACCCAACATACACCCTGCTCCCTCCTCTGCTTGAATCCATTTCAGTAAGCCAGGAACTGGCTTTATTCCCTGGGCAGTTCCCTTGACTATGTGCTCTTTTTTCCTTTATTCCCAACTGTAAAGAGAAGGGAGATTGTTGTCCGGAATGCAAATATCATAAGTAAATAAACCACTCAAATCCTTTAAAGAGAAGCTTTACTGTCCCATCTTTGGGCTTGTTTTGCTCATTCCCCACGCTTCCCAGAGGTAAGAGAAAAATGTACAAAGATTAAAGCTCCCAGTAGGTCTCAGTACTAAACATAGCAAACGACCATGACCCGGCTGTCACAGGGCTGCACATGGCACTGGACACTGAGGGAGTACAGTTTGCAAGGTCATTCTCCCATCTTCCTATCTTGCTTCCCATCATTTCCCAAGTCAGGCACTCGTTTTTGGCTCTCTGAGGGATGCCAAGCCCCTCTCAGAGGAACGAGACACTTTCCCTCTGCTGCTCCAGCTTGATTTCTGGTCTGATCCCAGCCATTGGTATTCAATGTTTTCTGGCCCAGTACAACCAGAGACAGTGGGTGAGGGTTGTCAAGGCTAACCTGGCCAAAATTTGTGCTGGAGGATTCAGTGTAACCTTGCTGCTCTTGGCTCCCTTTAGCTGCCAGCACCATCATGCCCCTGGCTCTCTGGGAATAGGGGGCAAAGGCTCAGCCTGAAGCTCTGGAGTCTGGGGCAGATTAACCCTCAACAAAACAAGACACGTGGTGCAGAAAATGTGCTTCACACCAGTGCTAATGGAGAAGTGGGGCTACTGGGAATCAGGGAGCAAGAACACAGCCAAGCATTTTTGTTACCCAGTGTTAACAACCAGTCTGGACCCTGGTAAAGGGCTTTCAAGTCTGATTCTGGACCTTCCCCCTCTTTCCCAACTAGTTCCAGTGTGGTTACCTACCTTAGAAAGCAGAGGGGCTGGAAGGGGGTAGGGAAAGGTGCTTGGCAGAGGAGGCTGGGGAGAGGGGAAGGTGTGAGAGTTGGTCAGAGCCCTCCCAGAAAGCAGGCACGAGGGGTCCTGGGCCTCTTTGATGCTGCGAACCCCGAGCCAGCTCCAGGGAGGTAATTGCATTGCAACCAGGGCTCAGCTGTCCCAGGAGGGCTCTGCTAAAGGAATTATGTCTTTGATCTTGCTTTCTGCTGAGTTACAATGGCTTTTTCATCGTCTTGGATTTATTTTTTTTCCCAGGGACCGCCTGGCTCAATGGGACAACCTGGCCTTGCAGGTGAACCTGGCATGAAGGTAAGAAAAACCCCTTACTGCAATTCCTCTGTCAGACTGGGGAGATAATAGCAACTTGTGTTCCTGCAGGACTGAGTGACATTGCAGGTTTGCCCTCCAGCAGCCAAAGCAGAAAGTGCTTTCAACAAAAGATAAAGTTTAAAATATAAAATCCAGTTAACTTTAGCCTTTGGTTGCAAATTCCTGAGCCCCAACCTGAGGGGGAGGCCATCAGTGCTGGGGAGAAGCACTGTCCCAGGGATCTTGTGCCTCAAGAACTGTGAAGGGCCTTGGAAATGAAGCTCAGCTCTCTGCAGATCCAAAATCTGAATGGAGAAGGGAGTCCTCTAGACTCAGAGATCCAGGCAGCTTCTAATTTGAAACCAGAAGTGTCTCAGGAAGGTCCCAAACTTAAAAATACCTTCAGTTTCCAAGCCTCAACTCTATGAGGACTGAGCTCCTCTGATGGTTACAGGGAAAGGGTGCCCTGCTCCAGACTATGAATTCTCCTTCTTGTCCTCATGGAAAGGCCTATAAAAGCCATCTCTTTGTTTGAATAAGATCCCTGTGCTGAGCAGCTCAGAGGAGTTTTTATTTCATCCTAACCCCCTTGGTTTGAAGGTTCATTTCTGCGAGCAGAGCTTTTGAACAGACTCTGTGTGGGGATTAAATGCAGTTTCCTCTGTGCTGCTCTTCACTCTCAGCCCTAGCCCCATCCTTTGCCATGTTTTCCTTGGCAAATCTTCTGACACTTCACTGGAGCTACTGTGCCTTTGGCATCCTGATACTGCTCGAGTGTTTTCAGCTCCTGTGCTCCTGGCTGCCCTCCTGGAGAGCAGGACACGATGGTTTGCACAGACACCCCTTTACCCACTGTCAGTGCAACAGGTCCCTGTGGGAAGTCGGGGAGGGAGAGTCCTGTCCTGCTCCTTCTGGAACTTCCAAGCTGGAAGGAGCTGAACCAAGGCTGGTCTGGGCAGTCATCACTTGCAGACCAGTTTTCTGGTTCTCTCCTTTTGGTGCCATCAAAGATTCAGATTTTTCTCCAGGGGCTGGGGCTCAAAGAGCTGTTGGATCTCTTCTCCCTCGCTCTGGTCGTGTCTGCCACCACCCCACACTGCACCCAGCATTGCTGCTTGTCTGGGAAGGACCATGCCCAGGGAATACCTGCAGGCAGCACAGACCACTCCTTGACCCCTGTCCTGTCAAGCTTTATTGCAACAGAGCCTGTCAGAGGTGTCCCTGTGTGCTCTCCCTATGCTGGGCCTTTGGACCCCCTTGAAAACTGAAGGTGTTTGTGTGGGAGAAGGAAAGAAAAAGTCAGAATGAGGAGTGCAATGGGACATGCTTCATGTTCACTCACCATCAGCCAACAGCTTGTCTCCATGTCTGAGTTTCCTTCTTTTTAGGGTGATCCTGGCCAGCTGGGAGTCCCTGGAGAGCAAGGTCTCATTGGCCAAAGGGTGAGTATGGCCACCTTTTCGTGGGGCTTCTGTGCTTTGACAGTTCTCCAGAGGGTCTGTCCCTGCTCAAACACAGCTGAGCAGGCAGACCCTGCCCTGAGCATCCCATAACCCTCATGGCCCCTGTTCCTTCTCTGGGAGGTGGAAGCCCCTTCCCCACAGAGTCTGTCAGCCTGAGTTCACCAGCCTTCATGAGCCTCTGGGGTGCCACAGTGACACTGTGACACCCTCTCGTGTGAAAGGGGCAGTGTGGGAACAGATGTGGGAACAGACCCCTCCTGTTTGCCAGGGGCTGTGTCCACACGGGGCAGGGGATGCTGGAGCAGAAGGAGGCATTAACAGGGAAACACTGGCTACACTGTGCACGTGTGGGAGGGAGCTGGGGTGGGATGAATGCATGGATTGAGGCTTCCAGGGTCTGTGTCCCTTCTCAGGACTGAGGTCGGTTGTTGGAGCAGGATGGGGAAGCCCCAAGTTACATGAATACAGACTGAGCCCCTTTTCACACAGGGAAGGAGGTCTTCCCACAGGCCAGCAGCAGGTCCGTGGAGGAGAAACTATGGCTCAGAATAAAGCAAGAGGCTGAATTCTTGCTATTGCTCCGAAGGAAGCTTGTTCAGCATTAGGGTATGGGATAGGACACATGTCAAAGTGCAGGGTTGGGCTCCCATTGCTGCAGCCCCACTGCTGCCACGAGTCAGCTGCAGAAAGCAGAGGGAAAAGCATGTTTAGGCACAGCCTCATGGTGCTTCCTTCTGCCTACAGGGAGAATCCGGGCTGGAAGGAGACAGCGGGCTGCCTGGGCCAGATGGGATCAAGGTAAACCTCAGTCTCGTGGAGTGTCAGCTCTCACACACATCTCTGTGCACTCAGGTCCCTGTGATCCCTAGGGCCAGCATGAAGCCAAGGGGGTTACTGTGCAATCAGCCTCTGCCCTGCTCTCTCCAAGGACTTTTTTTCTGCAAGCACACATAACAAATTCCTCCTGTTTCACTCCTCTACCCACATTTTTGGCATCTGATCAGATCTCCAAAAAGGTCAAGTTCTTCAAAATCTGGTTTCCAACAATTTGTCTGTTTTATTTGAGTCTTTACAGAACAAATTTCCAACTAATCAGGAATTCCTGGGCCTGGCAAGGGGAATTGAGAATTGCCCATCACTCTCCCATGCACCACTGACCAGAACAATGTTAGCAAGTAAAGAAACCAGATCCCTCTCCCCTTGGCAGAGCCCCAGGTGCTCACTCAGGGCTCATTCTGTATCTAACTGCTGTGAGTTTGCTACCTTGCCTTTGGAACAGGACTCTGATTCCTGTCCCTGCACAGCCAGCCTTTCCAAACAGGCCAACAATTTTGTTCCATGGAAAGAAAGAGCAGCCGATCCCACAACAATGCAGTTTATTTCTTCATTCTAGTTAAGCTATTTGCCATGTGTCTCTATTTCTACTTATCTCTGAATGTTGGACCAAAAAACCTCTTCCTTAAGGACAGTTAAGGCTTCTGTATTCTCTGACTGTCCCCAGAAGCTCTTGAACCAAACCAGCTCTTTCCAACCCAAATGTGTCTCTGGACAGTTAACCAGATGTGTCTCTGCTCCTTAACCAGACAAGATGTTGCTGAGCTCTCACCATGCAGGTACAAGAGGAAAATGACTCAGTAAAGGCTGGTTGGCTCCAAAAATGCAGGTGCTGATCCCAGTATACAACTGGAGTGGTAGTACTGAATATTGCAAAATACTGACAATATTTTATTTGTCTTGATAGAAGAAAAACAGGTCCAAACTTACTTCTTCTTACACTTCTGTGATTGTATTCTGGTCTGCATTCCAGTTGGTTGTCATTGATCCATACTGAAGTTTCATTATCTGCCAGATTTTTTCCTAAATTTCCAAGACTGGTTTCACCAGGGAAGGTTTAAGTTAGACATCAGGGAAAATTTCTTCACAGAAAGGGCAGTCAGGCATTGGAATAAGCTACCCCAGAAAGTGGTGGAGTCACTATCCCTGGAAGTGGCAACTGGGGACATGGTTTAGTGGTGGGCTTGACAGTGCTGGGTTAATAGTTGGACACACTGATCTTAAAGGTCTTTTCCAACCCCAATGATTCTATGATTCTGTAACTATAAGAACAGTGATTTGACAGGGCACCTACTGCTCAGACCATAAATCCTTCACAGGGCACGGTGACACTGTTTTCCAGAGTGTTTGTTTGAGCCCTGGACTGATTCCTACTTGGCAGTGAGAGCCAAGCAGCCACTCCAGACAAACCCATCCTATTAAAAGTCTTCCAGCATCCCAAGCTCAGGGCTTCTGGGTGAGGCGAGGCAGGCTTTCAGATCTTGTCTGCCTGCCTCATTCACGTGGGAGGTTCAGGCCTTATTGCAGGAGAAGCAAAGGGGTTCAGGTTACCCTGTGTAATGGGGGAGTTCCTTCTCCTCTAGCCAAGAGATTTTAAAGAAAAGAAACCTGCTTTTGCTCCTTTTTTAAATGTCAAGTGTATTATGACTCATCCTCATTCATCCTTTTGCTTGCAGGCTCTTTTAATCTCAGGCTCCTGAAATATTAATTATGTGGTGGGTTTTTCCTTGCAAGAGGCAATGCACAGTGACCCATGTGTTGTGTGGGCATGAAAACCTCCCACTCTCCTCTCTTTCACAGGGGGACAAAGGAGAGCAAGGCCTGGAAGGAGAGAAAGGAGAAAAAGGCAACGAAGGACTGAAGGGAAAAGAAGGACCTCCTGGATATCCCGGAATCACAGGTGTCCGAGTGAGTCTGCGAATCCAGCCCGTGGGCGATCCATGGGTTCCCTATGGTGATGAGTGTGTGAACCAGGACACTGCTTAGGGCAGGAGGCCATCTGAGATGTCCCTTGTTGCAAATGCTGTCGTAAAGTATGTCATTTTTGTGAAAAACTGCATCTGGGGGTTGGTTTGGTCTTCCAGTCAGGACGTACTTGAGATGTGGATCACTCCTCTGGTCTGCCATAGGCTTTGGGACAGTGCCTCTGTCCTGCACATGTAAGATGGATCTGGCAGGATGTTAGAGAGGGAGGTACAGAGGGCTGTGAGGGGCTGAGTTTCCCCTGGCTTGCACAGCTGACTTGGGCCTGGAGCCTGGAAATGACCAACCTTATGCCTTCTCTGATGATTACTTGCTTGCTTCTGGTCTTCCCTTTAATATTTATATTTAGTTTTATATTATCTATATATATATATTTCTATATATTTCATATATAATTCTATATTTAAGGCTCCCCCTTAAATATAGAAAACGAAGAGGTGAAATTAGCAGGAAATTATTCCTGAACCTTCAGTGAATATCAGGGGCATGTGTGGTTTGCTTGGACGTCTGATCTCGGTGCCATAGAAAGGAAAAGTGTGACTCTGGCCCTGACACAAGAGCAGTGGGAGCCAGGCAGGGTCCGGCTGGGGCTCATTCAGTGGTGCCAGGTGGAGGATGGCTCTGCCCAGTGCCCCAGTGGGCTGCTCTAAAAGTCAGGCCCTTCTGGTTGAAATGTAGGGTTTATCAGCTTAATGGCATGGTTTATTCATTGTCATTGTTGTCATGGATGTAAGTTTTCAGAGGCATGGGGCTTGTCCTGCAAAGGGATGGCCCAGCTGTGAGTGGGATGCAACCACCCTGACCGGAGGCCATGCCTGCCTGCAGCACAAGTCTCATCCCTTGTGCAGCTGCAGAACATCCCAGCTCCCACCCCACACATCCGTGGGAAAGAAAGGAGTAGCCCATGTTTGGTGGCAGCTCTGAAATCCCAGCCTGGGATGAGAGGGAGGCAGCAGAGCAGGCAGGTACCGCCGAGCGCTGGGTGGATGCTCGGTGGTGAAGCATGTTGATTTTCCTTTTGGTGACGTTGTGGCTGGCTAAAAAGAGCAGGGAGAAGGGTGTGAGGGGATGGAAGCAGAAAAGGAGATGGATTTATGTTATTTTTGGGCTGAGGTTGGGATTTGAACACTGACTCAACCAGAAAGTGGAAACATTGGCTTAAAGCTGTGGTGCAGCACCATAAATGTGCAGAATAAGCCTGTAGTCCTGTCCCAAATAAGGCCAGCCTTGGCCACAGCCCCCCGTATCCACAGGGAGCCCTTTCAGGATTGGGATCATACCATGGGGTGGTCCCCAGTACCTCAGCTCCCTCCCAGCTGCAGGCTGGCACAGCTGGACAGTCGCCCTTCATGTGCTGTACTTCTGGCTGGTTCACATGTTTATATTGTGCATGTTTTAAGAACCAGTAAAAATACTAAAATCATGCAAATGCCATATTAAGTTATAAAATATAAAATATAGATTCTCTCAGACTCAATCCCTGCTGTTTGCCAGCATGTCCCTGGGAACATGATGCTGTTTTCTGTTTTATTTTAAAAAAAATTGAGTCAATGAGCCAAGATTCCTGCTCATAATCACTCCCTTTTGTTTTTTTTACTGCAGAGTGCTATATTTCCATCTACTATTTTCATATGCTTCTTTGTATATCCTTATGCCTAAACTCAAGCAGCCTTTCAGGCCTGGAGCAAAGGCTCCAGATAGTGTTGCCTCCCCTGCCAAACTCCGTTACCTAATACACAGGCTGGTGTTCCTGTGCTCACTCTGAGGTCATTCGAATCTGGAAGTCTTCTGACAGAAATACAAATAATTTTTCTCTTCCCATTTTTTTCTTTTTGAGACTTCCATTCTACCTTCTCATGGAGAGTACAAATACTAGCGTGATCTCCCTTAGATAAGGTTTGCAGAAATGCAAACAGCTAGAGATAACTTCAACCTCATCCTTTTCAGCTGAGCAATGGCAGCTGGAATATCCAGCCAAGCCATGCTCTGGAAGACATGCCACAAAAGGCACCACAAACTGCACAGTGCAAAGGAGGCTTTAAGGCTGCTGAACAAAGAAAACAAAAAAATCTTGTCGTGGAAAAGTTGTGAAGGTGTTCACCCAAGGGCAAATGTCAGGGTGACAAACTCCCGTGCAGGATTTGTATGGTGGCTCAGAAGTTGCATGGGGAAGGGTTTTGGAGGTGCTTGGACTGTGGGGAGGAGGCATGTTGGGTTTGGGTGTGCTGCAGATACTGTGTGATTACACATCACACATGTCGCATATGGTTTTAATACTTGTGATGTGATAGTGTTGTGCTGTCCAATACTCAATTCAAATGGTTCAAAGGTTCTTCATCTTTAGCTATTACATCTTCATTTGGTCTCTCCTGGCATGACACCCAGGAGTCCTTACATCTGTGCTTCACCACATTCCTGCCTGGATTCACTGACGTTCTCCTGGGCTAGAGATGTTGCCTCTGCTCCAATACTGGGATAGCCTGCTCAGCTACAAAGGGGACAGGGGAGATGTCGATGCTTCTGTGCTGTTCCTGGGAGACACACACACCAGGATCTGTGCAGTCACATGTGACAACAAACTGACCTCCATCTGGGAGTTTTAGCTCATCTTCTGCTTCTGGAAGAGATTCATGTTAACTTGAGGAAGCTGATGCCCGTCTACAGTCATGGACACAGAGAAAAGCTTTTACTATGCCTTGGCTTGGCCCTGTTGTACTGGAGGGAACCCACAGAGACATGCCCTGCATGGACAGCAACAGCCTCTGGAAAAACACTTTTCATCACAAGTCCCTGCAGTAACACCACGTCTTGAAGATTTGTCCTTAACACCAAGGACATGTTTAGTCTTAATCTTTATTTTGCTTATGTCTACAGGAATGTGGCACTTCACTCTCAAGTGTCCTCCTGACAGATGTAGGAAATGAGGCGCCTGATGGCTCTGAAATGATGTGACTTCACTGCTGGTACATTTTCAGCCCGTTTTGTATATTCTGGCCTGGGGCAGAGTCTCAGTGCAGCCACAGAACAGGTAGGAGCTGGGGAACTTGGCGGGACACGTACCAGCTCACATGCCATGTGGCAAAGGGCCAGCACAACTGAGGGAAGGAGATTGGTTCCTGGGCCTGCACAATCCTGGAGCTCCCTGGATCTGGCAGAGGAAGGGATGTAATGGAGCACCCTCAAAAACTGGAGAAAGCTCAGAGGGTCTGTTCAGCCCTTCTGGGTCATGCAGAAGAGAGACATTCACCCAACAATCAATGGGATCAGCAGGGACACGTCTGGCTTTGCTGGGCAAGGCTTCATTTTCCAGAAAGCCATCCCAATGCTGATACAACGCCTGAGCACAACCAAACTTCCCTCTGCACTCAGGAAACGTTCTTCAGGGATCGTTAGCTTTAATTTCGCTCAGCCATTTCCAATATTAACATATCTGAAAACCGTTTTCCGCTGTGGTTTTGAATCTCAAACAAAAAGCATCAGGGAGGCCCCATCCGAGTCTCCAGGGGCAGTTTGTACGTGTTTCAAAGCCAGTGGATTTCAGCAAACAGACCTGGCAGCTGAGATGGTCCATGAGTCTCACAGCTGTGGCTGGCAGGGCTCGAGGCAGCTGGAGCTGAGATAAGTGAGTATCCTCTATCTTTTGGTCACTTTGTCCAAGTTCACACTGCTCCGTTCAGCTCCAGTTCCTGCTCAGTGGAGGAATGGGCCAGTTGCCCCCTGGTCATAAGAGAGAGATCAGAGCACAAGTGCAAGATCCAGTTGAAGTTTCCAAACTTACATCGGAGATGTGCACCTTTCCTGAGCTGCTGGCTCGCGTTACCTCCTCCCAGTGGCTTCTATCTTCTTCTAATCCTAACTTGTTGCCTTCACTCGCCCTTGATTCTCTTCTGAACGTGGCTCTTTGTCTTCTGGTGGCTCCTCGGAGCAGAAAAGAGCTGAAAATCCCTTCCTCTTGTAGATCACCAGGGGCTGTTTGGGTATCTGCATTCAGAGAGACTGGCTGGAGAAAAACCTCAGGGTCAACAGTGCAGGGAGCAGGAGTCATGCACTGGAGATCCAGGTTTTCTCTGTGGGCAAGGCAAGACAAGGATATGTCTCCTCAGTATGTGGAGAGACTGAAAGGTACAACAGCCTGGTGAACCCTGGCAAGGCACCCATCAGCAATGCAAGTGTCACAGTGTGGTTGGCCAAAATAAGAAGATGATTTGTCTGCCAACCTGTAAGGCTATGAGGGGATGGTCCACAGAACCTGAGAACATTGCTAAAGAGGACCATGCATTCACAAAGGATCTGGCTGCCCATCAGTGCTGCTCGTGGCAACAGAAGATGGTAAGAGCCAGAGGTTGAAGTCACTGGTGTGGAACCAGCAACCTGCTCACAGGCAAGTGGGCCCTGAGAACAACCCTTACGCCCAAAAAGTGCTCCCCCCCCACTGCTTCTCCTCTCCACCAATGGAAAATTCGGCATTTCAGCCCTTCCCTGGGAGGACAAGGGATCCAGCAGTGGCTGAGGAAGGCCCAAGCCATTTGGCAGCAGGGAGGTGGTGGGTTTCCAGCTGCGCTCCGTGGCTCTGCACTGTGGTTTTCATAATGTGCTGGTTGTCATACATGGCAGACATCTGATAGCAAGGGTTTTACAGTTCCAGGAAAGCAATTGGAGAGCCTGGAAGTACTGAAATGCAACATGCTCCGAAACAAGAAAATCCCTCATTGTTCAGCAAAACTGGGAGTCAAGTTCTTTCCACTTCCTTTCTAACCTGAAATCCTATCTGCAGTGTCATTCAAGCCACGTCAGGACTCGGAAAGCTTTGAGCCAGACGCTCCAATGGTCTAAATTGCCATAAACAATTACATCAGAGAAGGTCTGGCTGCGTGTGCCGGCCCTGCTGTGTGGTGCAGATGTGCACCATCAGCCCAAAAGAGCTCGAAGGGCCATAAATCCTTTTGCTCTGGTGCAACAAGATCCAAAGTCCTTTCGTTTGCTCTTCAGGAGGGTAGAGTGACAGAGCTGGGCTGGGGTGGAGATCTGAGAAGGCTTTTTGAGGGAATTTGCAGTGCTTTGAAAAGGATCAAGCTACTCTCCAGCCCAGTACAGAGCACGGAGTGAACTCTTGGCTCCAGCACTGTGGTCACAGACCCATCACTCCCCGCACACAGCGCTGGATGGTGCCCCAAGGATCCTTCCCATCGTGTTCTCATCTCTGCCTCATCTACAAACTACAATCCTGAAGTGGAAGGAGGACTTGCTGGCCAGGATGGACCTTTTTCTCTGAGCTAGCAGAGCTGCTCCAGCAATGGCACACTGTTGTCCCAACTGAGATGATGCTGGCTTTTGGGCAGAGCAGGAGCCCCTTCTCACCCGACACATTGCTCTAGTACAAAGTTGTCCAAACATCACTTTCAGCAGAATTTGTCCCAGAGTGGTTTTTGCTCTTTGTTCTTTTCTGTTTCCTGCCACTGAAAACATGATTCAAAGGTTTTCTGCAACAAAGCTCCTCGCTCTGCTGTCGCTGAATCCAGTCATTCACTCTGCACACATGAGCTCAGCGACAGCTGGCAGCACCACATCAGTTCCATGGCATTCAGCTCCCTGAAAACACTGAGGCTGCTGAAGGACAATCCTGGAGTCACTGCTGGTTTTAATCTCTGCTCTCCACGCAGGAATTTATGCTCTTTTTTTTTTTTTTTTTGATAATGTGCTGAGCTGTTGTTTCCTGGAAAAGCTGTTTTTTGTGCCCTGGACCATGGGCTGTCTGTGGAGCTCTTACTTAAAAGAAGTTTCTTGAACTCCCTCAGCTGGAGGGTGTGGGGTCACCCACTGACTGAGCAGGGGAAGGAATGGAGAACACTGGACTCGGTGTGGGCTGTGACAGCCCTGCAGGGTGTCAGTGGTAACTGAGCTCCTCACACCCTTAATCTTAGCAAATGAGTAGTGTTACTCCTAATCTTGCCCTTGAGTGACATGTTAGGAGTAGGTGCACAAGGTAGTAAAAGTGACTTGCCCAGGGTCATGGAGAAGGTCAGGTGGTGGTCGAGGGGGACCAGGAGAGGACACAACAGGCCATACTTGTCCTGCCCTACAGCCTGTCCTTTCCAGGAGCTGCTACATCAGCAGGGCCAGATCCTCTACTGGAGCCATTTCCAGGGCTGAAGGTGCTTGCACTTGGCCATGGTGTGTCCTTGTGTCACAGCCTTGGAGTATCATTGCTTGTACCCACCAATATCCAGCAAAGTCATAGGCAGGTATTTGCCTTGTATCCAAAATCAAAGGTGAATCAAGGTTCTCAGGAATGCAGTCAAATGCGCTTTGAAGAGGATGAGACCAAGGGTCAGGGTGATGCCTCTCCAGGGAGCTGCAGTCTCAGGTCTCTCTCATTCCCCTTTTAGAAGCAACATGGTCATCCCTGGGCACCTCTGCCCTGCAATCAACTTCTCCCCATGCTTTGATAACCAGTGCATTGCAGGTGACCTCAGGCTCAGCCTTTTCTGGGAGTCTAAACATCCCATTTTATGGAGAGGTGCATGCTGGATTTTGTTGTTTGGGAGATTTTATTGTGGGGGACTTTTTTTCCCCCTTTTCAGCTATTCTGCTCTCTGTGACTCAGTCCACCAAATCCACTGAAGCCTTTGGAGTGGACGTGAGTTGCCTGTGAGCCCTGTGAACCCTACAGGGAATCACAGAGCTCTCCCAGTCCCCAGGGAACCACTGCTTGCAGCAACCCAGGCTGCTCTCCAGCAGCTGAGGGGCCGTTTCGCCCTCACAGCGAAGCTCTGCTGCTGGGGAAGGCAGGCTGATCCCAGCTGGTCTTCGTTTAGAGTTAATAGGAGTCAAAATGAGCCAGAATTTGAAATAAATCCCATAGACTTGGCATGGTTTCTTTCCTGACTCAGAGTAAGGAGACGCACTTTTTGGGCAGTTACTCCAAGATTCCCCTCCTTATTGCAAGAGAGGATTTCATTCCCCTCCTCTTCCACAACCCCAGGGCATCTGTGTCCTTCAAAAGGAAGATACACTCTCCCTTGGTATTTGGGAGAGTGTAAATCAGCATTGTGCTGCCCAGGTGCTCTCTCTATTTCTTTCTTCCCCATTGTCAGCTTCCAACACTGGCTAATTTTTTGGAGCATTTTGGTGTCGTGTGTGAAAGCTTCAAGCTCGGTGGGGATGAGGCCTTACGCTTTTCCTGCACTTCCCACTCATCCATCAAGCCTTTTAGTGGCACTTTTGTCTCTTATGCTTCTTTAGAGACGAGGAAACGCAGGCAAAGAGAGGGGGAAGAAAAGGGATTTTCCCAGAAACAATAAATTAGTGGCAATTTAGGGCTATCAGACCAAACTAGACCAGCTCAGAGCACAGAGCTCTGCTCTGTACATGATTCTCCTTGCTGCCTTACACTGTGACTGCTCAGGAAAACCAGGTTAAACAGACCTCCTCCTCCACAAAACCAAAAGCAGCAAATTTCAGAGCAACAGCTGCATGCAGATAAGAATTTGCACTAAAGCAGAGAGTTTGGGATACAAGATTTTGGGGTTGGATTCCCATTTTAAGTCAAAGAGCTCAGCTGAAAGGAAAGTCAAAGTGACTCTGGCTGTAGTCTTTTCCAGCCCAGACCTTTTTATAGGATTTCCCCAATTTGCTGTTCCTTTGAATGCAGCCAGCCAGCTCTACCTGCGCTCTCCACTCGGGTTTCCACAAGCAGGCCAAGAGCCCATTACTTCCCAGTGATCCCAGTGAAACCCTCTGAACCTCACAGTACAATCAGGTCTTTCTTCTCGAGAACAGTTGAGTCTTTCTTCTTTCCCCATACTCATTCAGGAGCTGCTGCCCCGTCTCCTCCCCTTCCAAACTACTGCTAGGCAGAGTGATTATGAAATGTGTTTCTTATAAATCCAAAACATTTATGTCTTCAAATGCCCGGCCCCAATAATCCCACTAATTTCCTGAGTGCTTGTGAACTGTCCTCCATGGGGGGAGGCTTCTCTCGATCAAAGTTTATTAAGTGGAGGTTCTCATATGGAGACATTGCTGAGCGGTAGGAAATTATATGGGGCTTTTTCATTTCCCTTTAAATGAGCTCACTGGCTGGGCCTGGACAATATGGGCATGGTCATCCTATGGTTCATGCTTCCTACCTTTGTTCCTGCTTTAGTTTTCCTGCCCTTTCTACATCCACTGTCTCAAACTAGCACTTTTTTTTTCCCCTGTCACAATAGCCTTTTTTTCTTTACTCAGTAGCTGTGTTCTGGTTCTTCTGTTTCTTCCTGCCTCATTTTTGACTGGGAGGAGTGACCTCAGACCTTCATTCAGTGACACCCCAAAAAAAATACACTTCTGCTCCACAGCAATCCTGAGCAATCCTGAGTCTGTCTGAGACAGGCTTTGGGAAGTTCTCCCATCAGTTCTGTTCCCCTGAGAGCTTCCCTCATGTGCTGTGTTGTAAGGCTGCAAAGAAAGCAGGAACACATCTACCCTCTGGAATGCCAAGAGCCACAGTTCCCCTGAGCCAAACCAGGATGGTGAGTCACATCTCTTCCCTGGACCCAGTGCCTGTAGCAGAGCATCACTGGGTGTGGGGAAGTTTGGGTCAGGATTTTTCCCTGTTTGTTGTTTGGCTCCATTCGGGCCATATCTCTCTGCAGTTCATTCAACTTCCTCATTTTGTTTTTCTGGATGTTGTTGTCGGAACACAGATTTCAACTGTTGATGTCTTGAGAATTTAAAGCTGAGCTGCTCATCTCTTTGCTCCCAGTAAATGTTACTGCTGTGCTCTGCAAGAGACCTGACTTTGCTGTCAAGGCCATCAGCAGCTGAAAGCCTCTTTTTTTTTCTTTCAAAATGAACTGATTTGCATTAAAAAATAAACCACACAGCTTTCCCTTAGGGGAATATCTAAGGCCATACTAAAAAAACCCCTTATAAATCTGAGTCCTTAGTGAAGATGGCAATGAAATTCCAAATGTGCTAGACCTCAGATTATAATTTTTTTGCTTCCCTTGGATATTTTGGCATAGCTGAAGGCATGTGACTTCGTAAAACCGCTGGTTTCCACTGTCCCTGGTCACAAATACCTTCATCATCTGGAGGCACTGATATGCTTCTCTAGTGAAGAATGCAGCATAAAAAGAGAAATCACCATTTAAAAATAGTTCTGCTCAAGGAAGAAACTTGGAAAGAGGATTTGTTTTCTCAGCAAACCAGTAACCCAAAGCATACAACAAAATGTGTACAAACCCCGAGAATAAAAGCATCGAGTGTTCAGTGCCTTGGCACACTAACCCAACTGATGTGAGTCCAGCAAAGAGAACTTGGATTTAATTATTTTGATGTGTAGGCTTTTGTACATCTTCTCCCATCATTGCTATCTCTGCTCAAGAGAGTAGGAACCCTAGGAACCTTAGGAACCTCACATTGCAGGGAAGGAGGTACCAAATGGTGCTACATTCCTGATGTGCTGTGGAGACCTTGGATAAAGACACAACCTCATTTAATTTTTTTATTTTTATTTTTTTACCCCCTGATCTTTCTATCCCTGGGCAGATGAGTCAGAAGAACAGAGAGGAAAAGGATTTGACTTTTTTTGAAGGCTACCAGAGTTGTTGCTGGGCTTGTTATTCCCTGTATAATGTGTGGTAGTGCAGTGATTTCTGGGAACTGTGCAAACCCCTGCGTATGTGCCCTGAGAGCATCGGGAATTGCAACAGCAACCACATCTGGATTATCACAAATAGAGATATCGCATATCTGGGAACCCCAGACAAGTGTTGAGCTGCCTCTAAATTCATCTGGGCAGAATTCCTGCGCTGTTGGAGAAAGCACATCCAGGAAAATCAGACACATGGTAGGCTTCCCACTCACCAGCAGAGCTCGCTGGCCAAAGTCCTAGAAAGCGTGCTGGGAGAGCACAGAAATATCCCTCCCTGATAGAGCCGATTCCGCTCGAGGAGGTGACTCAGGCTGCGAGATCCAAGCCACGTCCCTGCCCATGGTGTCACCAGCATGGTTTGACCCGTTTATTTCTACCAGCAAAGCTTTTAACCAGCAGACAGGAGTTAAGGGAGGCTCGAAGGAAGGTCTCCAGGGCTCACTGTGAGTGACAAGTCATCCCACAGTCACTGACAGGAGTTGGAGATGCTCCAATGTTTTTTCCTGCGGCGATGGAGAAGGAGCCACGCCCCAGCTGGAGGACCCAGGAGAGCCTTCTGGAGAAGATGAACATCCCTGCTCCACAGAGCCGATGCGTCATCAGGGGAAAAGCCAGTACATGGAGTTTATCAGAGCCCATATCTGTGCTCAGGCTCCACCAACAGGGAAAGACAAGCTGAAGGAACCCAGAGAGAGTGAAAAGCTGTTTGAACGTGGCACAGTCTTCTATAAATCAAGTTTATTTTTGGGTGCAGGACTTGAACTGTCAAAGTTGGGGCTGTGTTTTGTTTTTTACCCTCTCCCATGTGACTCCAGTCCTATATCTGTACTCCATGATTTTGGGTACAAGCAAGAACTTGAATGCTGGCAGATTTTAGGAGCAGTGTGGAAATTTTTTTTCTCAGATGGGAAGTTTTAAGGCCTGAGCTTGTCCTCCCAAAAAGCAAGGACATCTCCCAGTGCAGGGTAGAAGCAAGTTTCAGCCATGGGACTTCCATGGGAGATGTATCCAGGTGAAGGGAGACAGGCTGTACTTCAAACTCTTCTGAAGTAGCAGTGAGATCCTCGTGACCTCCCTGTGAGTGGGATCCACCTGCCTTGCACAACAATAAAGGATATGTTTCATCAACACACTGGAGTCTGAATCTTTTACAGACAGTGTAACACACCCTCAACCTGGGGATGGAGCCATAACATGGAAGTCTTTGTTTCAAGAGGTGTCACAGCACAGCAACTCAGGAGCACATCTGAGTGTGCAAAACTACTCTGCTGGAGAAGATCAAGGGCTTGGCCACCACCTGGTCAGGAACAGATTTAACTTAAAGCAGGCTTTCTCCCATTTGCAAGAAACATCTATTGCCTGTGCTTCCAAAAGCTCTTGGAGCACAGTCCAGGGAGACTGATGGAAAAACACGATGCAACTAATTGGAAACCCCAGTTGTGTATTTATTCGCTCACATCTTGTTTGGACAGTGAAGTTTTGTGATTGATTCCACTACTCACTCTCCAAATTCTCAAGCCACTGAGCTCTACAGCAGGACCTGTGGGAGTTACTGCTGCTTCAGACCCACACCACAACCCAGGAGTGGGGCTGCTTAGGGCCCTGGTACCAGCTCTCAGAGTGAGATGGGGGTGGCCATCCTGCTGTAGAGCTGGATGGGGGTGGCCATTTCTCAGGCTGATGCTTTCATTAGTGAGGATTTCTCTGTACTCCTGTCAAAAGTGTAGATCGTGTGGGTGACGCTGGAGGCTTGGCACCCATTGTCTGCTGCACCTGCTCAGCATCTGTGGGAAAGTAATTCCAAAAGTGATCTCTTGGAAAGTGGCAGCGAAAAATAGCAGACAGAAACCCTGAGCAGTATGGAAGAGACACAGAGCAGGGCTCAGCAGGGACCTGTCCTTTGTGAAGTCTAATATTGTTAGCAAGGTGGGCTCCTGAAATGTTTGACTTAGGTAAAATGGAGCTATTCCCTTTGGGAAAGTGAACTGGCACAATTCTTTAGGGCTATAAGGAGTCTGAATTGCTCCTTTGTGTTCAGAGCAGGCACTTCTAAGGCCCGTGTTTCAGATCAGAGTGAAAACCCCCTGATATGTCTCCCTTTATAAGTTGCTTTCATTCATCTGAGACTGCAACATCAACCATGATGAAAATTATACCTTCTTAACTGGGAGGAGGGGGAGCAGGGGGAGAGATGCTGGGCTGATGTGGAGATGCTGTTGAAAAGTTTGTCACAATTGCCAAAAAGTATGATTTATTTTCTTCAGTGATACTTCTGCTTCTTTCTGTCAAATCCAAAATATTCTGTCTGCCTTGCAGCCAACAGGGTCAAACACTGAAAAAAATGAGCTCCCTGGGCTCCCTGAGGAGAGGCTGCTGTATTTAGCTGCTCATCAGATTAATTCTGTGGTGTGGGTGCAAGGAGGGGCAGCAGGTTCTGCACCCACACTGGATGCTGAAAGCAGCCCAACATTCCTGTCTCTGCTTGCCATGGCTCCCACCTGGAGTTTTGCATTCCACTCCATTTCTAGATGCCCGATCAGTATATTGTGGTTTCTGTGTGTGGCAGTAACAATAATACAAATAGAGGGAAGGGGTTTCCAACGTGAGCAGAAAATTGTGCATGGTAGGTGGATAGAGAATGAAACCACTGCCTGTTTTCACAAGGGAAAAGTAAGGATAATTACTGTGGAGGCAATGGTTCTATTGACAGCAGCCTAAAACCATATAAGAAGTGTCACTTTTCAACTGTGTTGCCCAGTAGTCAGCTGAGCACAGAGATCTTTACACCTTTAAGAAATGAGGTTTCCTTCTCCTCCACGTGTTGGAGCAGCTCAAAACCAGAGTCAGCCATACCCCAGCTATAGGACCTGTGAATTGTGGTCTTAACTGCATGACTTCCTGGCCTCCTTGATGGCTTCCGTGGGAATAGGATAGGGTGGGTGAGGATGCTTTCAGGGTTGAGTGTACCAGAGAAGTGGCCTGGGAGTGGCTGGTTGGGATGTGACTTCTTTGTTTTCCCATTCCAACAGCTTTTTTTTATTTTTTCCCTCTCCTAGGGACCAGAAGGGAAACCAGGAAAACAGGGGGAAAAGGGCAAGCCTGGCCAGAAGGTAGGAACATCTCCTGTTGAGAACGTCTCCCTGGACAATCCTCTGGGTCTCCTGATCCTTGCTCATCTTTCATGTTTATCTGTAGAAGCAGCTTTGTCCTACACTAAAGTCAGTGCTTTTGTTCTGCAGGGCAGCAAGGGCTACCAGGGGCAGCTTGGAGAGACTGGATCCCCAGGGAAGGAGGGGCCGAAGGGGAACCAAGGCCCTAAAGGATCCCGAGGTACCCTGGGACCTATGGTGAGAAGAGCTCTGCAAATGGTTGAACACAACACGCAGAAACGTGACTGGCAGTGGTGGGCACGGGCCTGAATGAAGCAGAGAGCCCAGCAGGGGCTTCAGAGCACAGAAAGGGAAATGCTGTTGGATTGGTTTAATTGGCCAAAAGAGCTTAAGTTGCTCTGAGTAGCACAGAAGAGACTCCACAGAGCTGGTTGGGTTGGTGCCCCGTGAGCCCAGCTCACGTTGCACCGTGGTGGTTTTTCACAACTCCCCAGATGGGCTGAAATAGCTGAAATATTGGGGATTTTTCCTGAGCTGAGTGAGCTGATAAGCTATTTTTTGCTAAGATCTTTCCCTTTGAGACTGCACACTCATGGCAAGAGCTGCTTCCAAGTCGAACTCTGTTAATATAAGGAACTCTGCCTTGGACTTCTGCCCTGTTTCTACACCCACTCCTGATCTACTTATCTAAAACACTTGGAGCAAGAAGAAATATAGCATGGGAAAGGGTTTGAGCTGGGGACTGAAGGTGAGGCTTTCAGAGAGAATAGTAGTAATACAGCAGAGAGAGAAGAAAGTTAATTTGCTTTAGGCACATGAGAAAAATGCCTTGGGACAGCAGCAGTAAGTAAAAGTAACCCTCATGCAATGCAGGCTGGTAAGGAAACTTGCACTCTGGTAGAACTTAGTGAAATAGCAGGAGTTATTTATGAAGCAGGAGTCACGGTGGTGTTTCAGAGCAGTAGCAAATTAATGATGGAGTGATGGTTCTGCTGATAGTGTTTCCCTGCACTAAAAATTATGGCCTCACCATATTTCCTCACTTAATATTCTTTGGCAAAGCCTCCATGGATTATTTCACAAGGAAGCAAAGAAACATCTGAACAGCAGCCTATTGGGCTGGACACTTCTCTGTCATGTGTGAAGAGCTTCCATCCACACTAAATGGGATTATATGGAAAGTCTGTGGCTCACTTAAATCGGATGATCTGATTTAAACCCTTTTGTTCAATCTGCTAAAGGTGTGATAAACAGCTCGTGCAGTGCCCCCATCACAGTGCAGAAAACTCACTTCTTGGCTTCAGAACCCACACTGGAAGGCTTGCTCCCAACAGTTTAGGATTAGGTCGTGCATGAGCGAGGTCTCACTGGTGGACTTCCTAGCACAACACTAGTTTGGATATAGAGATGTTCCGAAGGGCAGATGAAGAGCACACAAATGCAGACATTTCTGGTAGCAAATCTGAATGAGGTGGAGAACCTATTGCTGCAGGCTGGTAAAGGCATAGAACAGACTCCTGACCTCCCTCTCCATGTGTAAGAGGTTAAAGCCAAGCAAGAGCCCTACAGGTGGCTGCAGCAGAGCTCACAGGTGGCCAGGAGGAGGGGCTGCCACAGTCCCACCTGGTGCTGAGCTTTGCTTTGCATCCTCTTCTCATGGGGTGACACCACGGGCTGCTCTCACAGTTCCTCTGTGCTTGCCTCTCCAGGGAGCTCCAGGAAGGATGGGTGCTCAAGGGGACCCAGGCTTAAAGGGCTACCAGGTAAGGGTTTTATTTTCATCTTCCAGCTTTTATCTGTTCTCAAATGCAACAAAATGGTCACTCCAGGATGTAAGTTGTTCTTAAACTATGATTTATTTCTGATCTCAAGTTTAGTTCTTTGTCTAGTCTCCATTTACACCATCATGGCTTATCCACATGCATTCGGTCCATCTCTGCCACAACCCATGTGTCCCTCTGAAGCTGGGATGCACCACACAGGGTTTGTGAGACCTGGCAGGGAACCAGGGAGGACTTTCAGTCCAACAGCTCTTTCCTGCCTCCTCACATGCTGTCTGCTCTCCACAGGGACATGCAGGACCACCAGGGCCAATTGGACCACCAGGGCCAAAGGGGGAAAAGGTAAGTTCAGGGAGTTTAGCTATCTCATCTCCCCTTGGTGTGGAAGCTGGGCTGGCATAGAGATGATTGTCCTGCTGCCATAATTCCTGTGCATCCGTGCTCTCCTCTCCCTACAGCAGAGATGCCTCCTCAACTGCACAGTCACCAATGTAACCCCTACAAAAAGCTACTAAATATACAGCTTTACCTCTGCAAATCAGTGCCAGGACACCCATGCCATTAGCATGTGCTTACCAGACACCACATGCCCTTGTGCTGGAGGCTGAACCGCCTAGTATGTGCTCTGGAGACACGTTTTTTCTGCACCCACAAAAATTCAGCTCAATCCCCAAGACAAAAGAAATCAGTCCTAGTAGGTTTCTGTGATCAGGTCAGAATCACAGCCTGCACAAACGAGCTGATGTTCAGCACACTGCCATGTCTGTGCTGAAATCAGCCACCGGCGTTTCTCCTCGTCACCTGCCACCCCCTCGCCTCGCTCGTCCCCCACCCCTTGACGAGCCCCCTTGTTGCAGCTGCCCTGACTCAGAGCCACAGTGGCTTTCCCCTGGTGTTTCCCACTTTTGCTGAGTCAGCAGAGCCATAACCAGTTCGGGCTGGAGCAGTGACTCACCCTTTAATGGTTTCCTGTCGGCGGAGCTGGGAGCTGGACGGCCCAGCTGGCCTTGGCTGCTCACAGAGCTGATGGAACCCCTCACGTGCCTTCAGCAGCGATGCTCCCTCCCTCCTGAGGTCTCCCTGGAGAAAGCTTCAGGGAGAACTCATTGTGACCTTCCAGCACTTAAAGGAGGCTCATCAAAAAGTGGGGAGCAGCTTCTTACACAAACAAATAGCGACAGGACAAGGGGGAACAGTTCTAAACTAAAAGAGGAGAGATATAGGTTAGAGGTTAGGAAGTTCTTTACTCAGAGGGTGGTGAGGCACCTGCACAGGTTGCCCAGAGAAGCTGTGGCTGCCCCATCCCTGGAAGTGCTCAAGGCCAGGTTGGATGGAGCTTGGAGCAACCTGGGACAGTGGAAGGTGTCCCTGCCCACGGCAGGGGGGTGGAACAAGATGAGTTTTAAGGTCCCTTCCAATGCAAACCATTCTCCCTATGATTCTCCCTTGGTGTGGGAAGGGAAGTGATGGTGATGCAGACTAGTCAGTCATGAGGTCCCCATGAAGAGGAAAGATGTGTGAACTCTTTTTACTCATTTTCTACTCCCCATCACCAAGAGAGTGTTCAGCCTTGCCTCTGGCACACAGTGGGAGTGCAGCTGTAGCGCAGACAGGAGCTTCATCCCTTATAAGATGATTTTATAAGGGCTTGTCTTTGCTGGGGCTTTGAATGCACCCTTTCAAGCTCAGGCTCTGCTGTCAGGACACCCTGTTCACACCATGCTCTGCCTGGAGACTCCCTGTGCAGCAGCAAACCCCTGTGCTGGTGGCTGGGAGTCAGTCAGTGAACCCTTGTGCTCCACTAACATATTCACATGCCTCAGAAATTTTGCTTTGGGGAGGAACAGTGGTCATGCTGCTTTTTCTCTCATTTCCTGCTGCTGAGACACATCCGTGGAGGAACAGCTGGTGATGTTCCTGCTGCTCTGCACCTCCATCACTGCCTTGCTGAACTTCCTCTCCACCCCCAGCCTTTCTAACTCTGCCCCATCCACCTCCCAGGCTGCACCTCTTGCTCTTCCAGACTTCAGCAGCATTCCTCCTCAGGTGTATCCCACTCAGTGGCCGTGTGGGGAGTGGCAAGTGTTAGCCAAGCACAACCAGCCCTGGATAATAATGCAAGAGCTCGTGACCAGGCACATTTGTCAGCTGAGAGCCTGCCCAGAGGTTTCGCACAGCCCCACTGTTGAATTTTCAGCATCCTGGCAAAAAGTTGTGAGTTGTCACTACCAAAAGCAAAGTCAGTCATTGACCCTGCAGCAGAAGGAATAAGGCATGTGCAGATACATATCTCTGTTGCTTAAATTGCAGCTGTTGCTTTATTTGAAAACTTTTAAAGTTGCCATCGTGAAAGCTCCCATAATTTCAGTTGGAAATGATCCCCAAATTATTATTCTGAAGCACTCAATGAAGCACTCAAGATATTCTTCTGGAAATGGACACTAAGAGCACTCCCTGAGTGGATCTGATGCCAACAGAGCGCAGCAGTGTTATGATAAATGAATTCTACATGCAAGTGTCCAAGTTGAAGCCTGACGAGGGCACTAAGACATCTAATGCATCCTGCTGAGAGCAGTCAGCTCTGTTAATGGCCCCTGACAGCTGGATCTCACTCATGTCTCCCTGGAAGGCCAGCAGGTCTGCTGACACCTTGCTGGGCAGCAGAAGGAGATGCTGAGTGAGGAGAGCACAAGATTGTGTGCTGAGCCTCCAGCACTGCTTCCTGCACCATCCAGGTGCTCCACAAAAGTCTTGCATCTAAGTTTTCTTACCCATCCTCCCTTATCTCCTAAGAGTTGTCTGGATCCTAGCCTAAGGATAGACAGATTCCTTCCCTCCAGGCATCTGTAACCTCTCCCACACGTGTGAACACGGAAATGGAAGCCTAAATCTGAGAAATTAAGAGAAAATGGAAATGGGATCACGAGTGCTCTGTGAGCTTTAAGCAACTTGGTAAAAGGAGCTGTGCTGAAGGAGGATATGTAACGATGGGGAAGGTCTTCCCTTCTCCAGAGAAGAAAGCAGCTTGGTGAGAGGCATTGCTGTGGAATTCAGCTCCCCTGGCCATACCAGGCAGCTACTCCACCACATTTAATACATTTGCAGCTCCTCAAAGAGGCCTTGCTCGGAGCAGACGCCTGCACTTGGCAGCTGCTTAAAGCAGTCCAGATGGGATCCTTTTAAAAATTACAAACTGGTGTATCTCACTTTGGGACAGGAGCCAACAACAACAAGCCTTCCCTTCTTCTCCATGCATTTTCCATTTGTATCCCAACATGTTTACTTTGCTGCCCTTTACTCTAACTTTTTTTCACTGCAACTTTCCGAAGAATTAGTGCAGACCTTTCATCTCCCTCTTGAGCAGCTGAGGCATCAGGAAGCTCTGGAGGAGCTCAGTTTTGCAGTCCTAAAGCTGACCAGGCTGCAGGATTTTCTCAGGCAGAAGGCAAGGACAAGATGGCAATTAGCCTCAAGGGGGCCCAGAGCCACAACTCAGCTTTGGGGAGAAAGTCTGTGAGTCTTGATGCTCTTCAAGGGTCCCCAGAATTATGAGCTTTCTTTGAGTTCATCATGCTCATCTCAGCTTCCAAATGGCAAAGGTGTTCACATCCTGTTTGGGAAGAAGGAATCAGTGCCAAGATTTCTGCACAGTAACACACACACACTAGGATTTTTTTTTTTTCCCCGAGAGTTGAGAAACAGAGACTTTGTTTCCCTTCTAGCCAACATTCCTTTGATAGTGGCTAGAAAGCAAACCAGTTGCCAGGTATTCTGCTTCTGACTTCAGGCAGCAAGTTCAGTAGCACTGGAAACCATCAGCAGAGCCTGTGAGGCTTTACTTTCCATCCTCTCCTCCTCGCCACCCAAATTTCTCCATCCACATTGCTCAGTACTGTATTTTCAAGCTCTCCTGGCACAGTTTCTCTCTCTATATATATTCCTACTGCCGTGGCTCCCCGAAATCCCAGATAAGGAGATTGGAGTTCCCCACCTAGCACACAATCTCTTAGGGACATAACCAGTGGGTCTCTATCAACTCCTGGCAAAGTTCATCCAACAGGTCACAGCAGCAGAGAGAGAAAATGCCACTGTCATCAAGCACATAATGGAGGGAGATGCACTGAGCTCTCTTCTACCTGTTGAGGTGCAAACTGCAAGAGATTTTGCCAAATCTTGAGTCTCATTCAACAAAGCTGTGAATGGCAATACAGGTGCTCAGCCCATGAGAAGTCAGTGTGTGTCAGTGTCTCTCTCCCGGTGGTGGCACAGCCCTGATTCCAAGCTGTGACCCAGTTCTCACAGAAAAGAAGCTGTTGTCTCCACCAGTATTGTCTTCTCCCAGAGGCAGGATCATCAAGACATTTCCCAAGCATCCTTACTACCAGCAGCTGCAACTCAAACAGGAAAATAACCCAGGGAGAACATCAAAAAGAATGGTAAATACACCAGAGAGGGTTGGTGCAATCACTGAGAATTACAGAAGTCTGTGGAAAACTTGGCACTGCAATGTCTGGAGATCTGGATGTTCAAGGCTCTAGGAGCACCCCAAACACACCAAATACAGCAGCTTCTGTGACAGGACCCCCCCAGACCCTCTCTGTCCAGTAGCTGCAGCATCAATGAGTTCTGAGGCATGTTCATCCTGAGGAGCCAAAGTGCCAGAGACTCTTATGCAGCGTAGTCAAAAACTGGAGGAGCTGGAATGCAGTGGTCTTCCATGGGGAGCAAAGAAACAGCCAACTCTGAGCTGGACTCCAGAGAAAACAGGACATCGTGACCCTGAGTGACTTATACACAGAATTTGAAAGGATAATGTCTCTGTTAAGTCTTAAGGGATCTCTCTGTGGATGTTTTAGAGAGACCTCGGCTATAAATAATCCGGGTGATTTTATCTCCCAGCCAAACCATGAGCTCTGAGCTTGTGCTGTGGAGCATCCCATCAAGGAGAGGAGTGTGGAAGGGGCCAACCCTCTCACCTGGCTGATTGTAAGACAATCCCACAGCAGTGGCAGACAACCCATCCAGACCACCCATGTTCCCACGATAGCCCACGCAGCACTCAACAAGGGTGGGGAAATGCTTGATTAAAGAGTTTGGTTGGGCTGTCAGCAACAAAATTCAGAGGCAGGGAGCTATTTCCCATGTTGTCGTAATTACATCCTTCTTGCTTAGTTTTAGGAATTGTTAAAAATAACCCTTTGCACCTGGTTCCTTAGGGGGGAGGGTTAGACCAGGCAGAAACAACCACCAGAAACCAGGAAAGCAATGAGAGGACTCAGTGTATTCCAGGCTGCGAAACAAACAACCAAAAAAATTGTTTAGTCTTTCTTTGGATGAAAAATGAGTAAATTCAACAGAGGCTTTGACTTACGAGCCCATGATACAGGAGGACTGGATCAGGACAGAAACATCTGCTGTAAAATCTGCTGTCTGTATTAATATTAACATTTTTATTCTCAGGGAGAACAAGGTGATGATGGGAAGGTAGAAGGCCCACAGGGACCACCTGGAGACAGAGTAAGATGTTAAATCCCTTCTCTAAACAATTTTTGTGGGTGGATTATTTGGGTTGCTTCCTTGCTTGTAGAACATGCACAAGCCATTGAGATACTGCAGATGAGGGGTTGTTTACATCCACCTTAAGTCTTTGTCCTGCTGTTGTAGGGCCCTGTTGGTGACAGAGGTGATCGAGGGGAGCCTGGAGACCCTGGTTATCCTGTGAGTCTTATTCCAAATGCATGATTGAGGCATATTTATCTTGGGGAAGTGCTTCCAGCCCACACCAGCCCACAGAACTGCCCAGCAGTCACAATTCATAACTCACCATTGTCCCAGGTCATCTGTGATTTGGACAAGGAGTAAATCAGTTGTCTTTACCTAAAGCAGTAAAAATTTTGCTGAAGGCAAATGTAGGCCCTGCAGGTCACCCTGCCATGCACCTGCCTGAGCACAGGAGGCTGAAAGAATGAGCAGGACCATCTCAGCAAAGGTCTCTGTGATTGCTGAGGAGATCCCCCAGGGAAGGTGTGCACAAGAGAGGTCATGTCAGTGCTGGACAAAATTAAAGACTGATATGCCCATGGCTGTAGATTCTTCCATGGGAAGATCTCTGTTAACTTGGAGGTTGGAAGCTTCCAAAATCTTACTGGGATTTCTCTCAAAAGCAAGACCAGGGTTATGAATTATTTCATAACTCTTTGTGGGATATTTCCGTTTTCCTTTCTCATTGCCACAAAATTACCCAAGAACAAAGACATCTTCCCTCTCTGTTTTTTATTTAAGGGTCAAGAAGGGCTTGATGGAGAAAGAGGAAAACCTGGACAGCAAGGCTTACCTGTAAGAGATGCTGCTTTATTGTAAGCTCCCCAATGCCCCATGTCTGTGAGAAACAGATGCACAAAGGAAGGCAGGTGGGAAGGGCTGCAGCGAGGAGTGTGTGGTGAGCTGTGAAATGCAAATGTGGGCACTTCTACAAGCCAAGCCTATGGAATGGGCATTCTGAGCCACATTTGAGACTAGTGGTGAAACAGGGAGCACTCCCAGTAGTGCCTGTCTCCAAAACTGTCTTTTCTGAATGGTCCATGAGGATCACTAGGAATCTTAGGGGATGGGTGGTGGGAGATGACAACAGCAGTGGAAGAGTCTGCTTGGAAATGATCCATTTGACATGCTGTTGGTCCAGTGTGAGGAGAGACCATATTATTCTGCCTGCATGGTGTTTCCTCTCAGACCACTGAAAGACTTCATGAAAGACTAAATTAAATCCAAATTTAAGGGAAGGACTCTTTATTCCCTTGCTATATACGGTAGCATCTGATTTTTATATGTGACTATTGCAATTGTGAGTGCAGCAGCACATTGAATGTAGTTTGTATTGGAAAATAAAGTTGAATCAATTCCCACTTTTTATAAGGCCACTAGGAGGAACAGATTCTATTTTGGGGTGAAGTCTTAATGCTTTGTCATATGGCCTAGGAATGAGTAGAGCTGCTGCATTCCCCAGTGGATGTAGTTTATTTTGGGGAGTGATATCCCCTCAGATGTCAGTGATTCAGATGCTTTGCTCCTCTCTAACACCTGATATCCAGGTGAAACCAAGGAAGGGGCTGCAGCAGACCCACACTGACAATGTAGTCACTGTGTAAACTAATTCTGCACACAGTTTCTGCACACAGGCTGCTTCCTGCCCACTTCTCAGCACTGTTCTCCAGCCACCATCTGGAATTTGGTGAATGATTTCCGCAAATACAAGTACCACCCAAGTGAGGGGTAGACTTGCTTCTTCTCCAATTGACACCCTGTTAAATGCTCTCTGGAGACAATTCCTTTCTCCTTTTTCCCCAGGGGCCTGTCTGAGCACAGGCTGTTCCCCTGAATTGTTTCCATACAGTCAGTGTTGTTAGGGCACAAAAAATGCTGTTCTTTGTACTTCGTGCAAGATACTGCCAGAAGAGAATTTTAAGCAGATTTTTCTTGCTTATGTTTTGTAGGGGGATCCTGGATCACCAGGCAAGCCGGGAGCAAAGGGATCCAAAGGTGATGTGGTAGGTTTCAGCAGGGTGGATTTATAGTGTCTCAAGTTTAAAGAAAGTGTCTAATTAAGAGGACTCTCATGTGTGATTTTTCCCATGGTCTGTGCCTTGAAAGGCTGTGGAGAACCTCGTGGGAGGGCTGTAAACATGTATTTGGGTGTCCAAGCCCAATGGTTTGTTGGCTTTGTGGAGCTGGAGAAGACCAAGACAATTACAGCCCCAGCATGATGGGTGACTCCTGGGCAGGTCTTTGGTCCCTGCCATGGGCTGTGTCTCTTTCCCATGCCCCAGCTTGTGGTGCTTCCAGCCACAACTGGCTCGTCTGTCCCAAAGGAGGTCTGAGCCAGGCAAGAGCCTCTCTCTTTCACTTGAACCATAAACTTTTCTGGCGTGAAACCTTCCGGGTTTGGAGTCCATTATCCATGCACTTATGTTTCTTGGAAGAGCCCCTCCAACTTCTTGTCCTTATTGAGCAAGAAAACACAACACACATGGGTCCTTCGGGGTTCATTGGGGCACCTCATACCTGCTCCTACATCTGGCTGTAATGAAGCTTGCTAATTATTCTTGCAGATTAGGGACTTTATTTGCTGAAACGTAAATACGTGAACTCAATACTCAGCAAATTCCTGCTCTCTCTTGGCAGATGTCAGGATTTTTAGCCTGACCCTGTTGGGGTAATGCCAGAAGAGAGTTTCAGGTCTTTTTGGCAAAAAGCATACAAGGTGATAAGATAAATAAATTCTGCCCATCGATGGACAATCTGGAACTGCCTTTGGGCCTAATGAATAGCAGGGAAAGCACCCCCGGGAATATTTCTTTCAGGACCAGGCCTGCCTGGTCCTCTGCAGATGGAGAAACAATGCACAGAAAATGAGTTCTTCGATTTAAAAGTGCTTTAGTACATGACCTCACTGAGGGAGCCCTGGTGAAGGTGGTGAGGCTGAGTTTTCCATTCATACTGCAGAAATTAATCCTTTTTACGGCTAATAAACCTCAGGAGTATTTCTTTTGTGCCTTTATCCACAAAACAGCATTGCAAATTTCAGAACCCATTTTCATTTCCATTAACTTTCCAAAGCACAGGAGGCTACCTCTCAGAGAGAAGCTCCCCCTTAATGCCCCCAGAAGACTCTCCAGGTCCTGGGTTCAGCACCACACTGTCAATGAACCGATGGAGGACGCAGGTTTTTAAGCATCTTGTTCTAATGTTTGCCAGTGTACTGAGTCCTCCCTCGAGTTCATCCTGCTTTATTTGTCCTCATCTGCTCTGTATTAGGAAAAATGTAGGTCCTTGCCTCCTAGCTATTCATTCCTGCCCTAGAACTCTCAGGACATACGAAGAATCACTTGTAATAAAACTAAATAGCAGTTCATTCCCCAGCGCTGGAGCAACTGACTTTATAAATCTCCTTTTTTTTATAAAACTCTTTCCAGTCATTATCCAAAAGCACACCCTGAAGTCAGGCTCAAAAGTGGAGTTGTGCTAGAACTGCTGCAATCTTAGATGCCTTTCTTTTTTTGCTTGCAGGGTCAAAAAGGAAAGCAAGGAGCACGGGGCAGTGCAGGGAGCAGAGGCTCACCGGTGGGTGAAAATTCAACTTTCTGCCCCAGGAAATGCTGTCTGGGAGCTCCATCTCTAACACCTCTGTGATTTCAGGGCATCCTTGGGCTACCAGGTCCTCGAGGAGTGGTGGGAAGGCAAGGTCAAGAGGGAGCCCCTGGAGTGGACGGAGTGCCCGGGAAGGACGGTGTGCCCGGAATCCTGGTGAGTTTCAATTACAGCCTTTTGGCATCAATAACAAATGCAACTTAGGAGCTGGAAAACTAAAAGGGAGCACAGGAGAAATTACGTTACCCAGCTGTGGATATTCCTGTTTACACGTACCCGGAGTGGACCCTCCTCACATCTCACGTGCACACAGAGGCAGCAGCTGCCTTTGCATGACCAGGTCTGTAAATGAAGTGGGGTTTGTAGCCTGACAGACACTTGCATGCACAGAAATCTGTCCACATCTGCTAATCCACCCCTGCCCAGATGGATGGTGCCTGCTGAGGGCAGAAGCTGTGCAGAGGGGGAAAGAACATGTTGTTTCATAACCTCTTCTGGGTTTCTTTTCTAGGGAGAGCAGGGGGATGATGGGGAAGAAGGTGTGACTGGGATGTCAGGCAAGAGAGGGAACCCAGGTGTGCCAGGCCTCCCCGGGGCACAGGGACCACCAGGATTCAAGGTGAGTTTCTGACTCCCAAAGATATTGCTGTGAGTAATCCAGTCTGTAGCCTGATGTCTCTAGAGGTGGGAATCTCCAAGGTCTAATATAGTCTCAATTCCTGCTGCCATCTTTCACTTAGCTAGAGGCTCTGTAGGCTTCTCTCTTTATCCATCCATCCATCCATCCATCCATTTTCATGGTGGTCACAGCAGCTGAATGTCCCAGAAACCTTTCCTCCCTTGTCAAAGGTCACCGAGCTCAGGAACCTCCAGACACACATACCCACACTACAAACTTCCATCTTTTTTCATTAGAATTCTGGCTTGAAAAAAAAATGGAGAGTTTGCAGAGGAACTGCTACAGCCCACCTGTAGAATGTCCAGGATGGACAACTCCATGGGAAATTCGAGTTTCCTCTAGCTGCTCTACAAGGCCTGAACTGCTGAAGGGAAATTTGTGCTGCTTGGGTTTTAACATATATTTAGTGGGTAAATATATAATATATAATTAATATATAATATATAAAATATAAAATATAATATATAAAATATAATATATAATGACTGGAACCAGTATGGACTTGGACATCACGCTGGGTGGAAGCAGGGCCAAGCTGCTTCAGTGACCTCGGGGTTTATTCCTGGTCCTTGCCCTGATCCAGACTGGCCACAAGACCTAAATTAGACCCACAGCAATTCAGCCTTTTGTAGAGAGACTCTGTAAATAGGAAGACTCCAGCTGGGTTTGGAGAGGCTCTGGGATCTGATTTAAATTAGGGCTCCACAGCACATCACCCTTAAACTGTCACTTGCTGCCCTCCAGCTGCCTTGGGCAGAACAACAGGCTGTGACCAGAGGTGACTGACAGACCCTCGTGTCCTTGTCACAGACTCACATCCTGCCTCCAGGGAAAATTGCCCCTTTTCCAGCTGTTCAGCCACCCCAGCCTCTCACCTGCTGCACCTCTTGTTGCTCCTGGCACTTGGCAAGGGGAAGAGGAGGGGAGCAAAGTGTGGTGCTGGGTCACAGAAGCCCCTCTCTGGACTGAAGTTGTGGAATTAGTGCGGGGGAAAATGTTGGCTTTTCAGCCTCTGGATTGAAGTTCTCCAGCTGAAGTCTTGGCATGTCTTCAGCATTTTCCATGGGTTAATCATCAGTTGCCAGCCTGCTGGGGGGAAGAGATTATGGCAAGCTGCAGGGCAGGACAAAGAATGTACAAAGTGCAAAGAGAAGACAACTCATTCCCATTCTCTCCTCAGCCCACGCAGGCAGGACAGCTCTGCTGAAGCTCCTGCTCTGTGGGGAACCCAGGAGGGGACATGGCCAGGCCCACCCTGCTCTCATCCTGTGCATCCTGAACAACCCACCTTAGCAGACCTGGGGCATCCCCTGACGCGACCACATTTCTTATCCCACTGAGCCATCCCTTCCAGCTTTCCATCTATGGCTATTTTGGCTGAGTGTTGTTATATTTAGCTCTTGCCCCTTGGAATAACAGGAAAATCTGTTATTTTTAGGGTGAAAGAGGATTGCCTGGACAGACTGGCCAAACAGGGAAGAGAGGATCACCGGGAGGAACGGGCCTTCCAGGGAGCCCCGGCGACCCAGGACCCAAAGGACAGCCGGTTAGTGGTGATGGAGCTGATCACACCTGACTCCAGGCTGTCTCCTGCAGGAGAGGGTGCGGATCCACAGGCTGGGACAGCAGGGTGAACCCTGGGAGGGTCTTTAGGGGACCCCATATCCAGCTTGTGCGTGGTTATAGGAGAGAGATTAGGACTAATGTAAAACAAGGCACAAGGTGAACCCCCAACTACCTCAACTAAAATACTTTGGTTTTATATTTTACCTAACACCCTGTGATGGCAGTATTCAAGCTGAAAGATAGTAGCCAACACCACCATAATGAGGCCATTTTGTCTCAGATATCCACAAGTGACACGTTTATTTGCCCTGTATTGCCACTGCTGCTTCGCTGCAGGGACAATGACCAGGTCCCCTTGGCTGAGATGACTCCATTGTCTTTAAATCCTTCTGATTTCTTTTGCTTTTGCCTGAAATCCCTCTAAAAAGAGGGCTTGGTTGATTCTCCTAATGCAGGGAAGACCTTGGTCCTCCCTTAGTAGCAGTTTTGCTTTCCAGGATCCATAAATGGGCAGTTAAATCAATTTGTATCCTTGGAAAGTTTCTTACGCTCCACCGAGTCCAACCGAGCCCTTCCTTGCCAAGCAGTTTCTCACTGTTGTGGCAGGAAAAACTTCCTAACAGTGAGATTTCTAAACTGACTCTGGAACAGCTTTGTAACAGAGGTGGTGGAAACCCCATTGCTTGGGTCATTTACAGCTGGGCTGAACAAGTCATTGTAAAACACCCTGTAAAGCACAATCCACCACGGGTCACACAGTCCTGCCGAGAGGCCAAACAAGCTTTTTCCATCTCTGATGTTCCTGAGACTGGAGATGAATCATCTGGTGAAGGTTTCTGACCCCCCCTTTTTTTTTTTTTATTAACATTGAATCATTTTGCATTTTGACATCTGAGAAGCTCGGAAATATCAAAGGACAAACATCTCAAACATGGTGAAAGGAGGGTGTTTACATAAGGACATGCTACCCAGGGTGGGTTTTTTATTCTCAGAGTGCAAGCTATGTGCTGATTCAAGCTTGATGGCCTTCCAAATATTTTATTATTATTTTTCTTACAAAATTGAGCAAAAATCCCTGCAGAGTTAAATAGGAAAAGAATTAGGGGACATGCATGGTTTTCCTGGGTTTGAGTGGGAGGTTATATTGTAGGAACACACACTTTTTTAACAGCTTGAATGAGCATAGTTTGAAATTATCCTTTAAAAGGTCAGTTCAGTTGGTACTAGAAATAAAAGAAGACCTTGTTTTAAGGGGCTTTGAGGCTATTTTTTTTCAGCATGAACTTTCAAGGTCAATCTCAGAGCAGATGCTCTCCATCCTGCTTCTACTGATTGTGAGCCAAACCAGAGAAGCATCTGCTAGAAATAGTGCATGTATGCCTCCTGTCTGGGGGCAAAAAGGTTTAGTCTGTGAGATCTAAGTGATCTACAGGTCTGTGAGATCTTCTGGAGTTGCTTCTAGATTGCTGTTTGTGTAGTTCCTCCAACAGATTTCTTTCATGCTTCCTCCTCCTCACTCTTGCTTAGACTGAAGGGTGGTCTTGGATTTCTCTTTGAAGCAGCTGAACTCTTGGTGGCTCTCTAAGTGACCAGCCATCAGTGTGAACTTACTGTTGTGCTTTGTCCTTGTATTTGTCTTGGCTGTTACTTGCAGGGGGACTTCGGAGAGGCAGGATTTCCAGGGATTGCAGGATTGTTTGGGCCAAAGGTAAGAGGCTGTTTGTGATCAGCTGGTTTTCTGGTCCTTCTTTACTGGGGACAGACAACACAGTACTTGTTGCAAAGACTTTGTTATCTGCTCTGCAGAAACTGTGGAAATTGAATCATGATCCCAACTTTCTTTAGTTTATGCATCTTTATTTGTTAAATGAGTGTGTGTAAATACATGCAGGAATTTATTCCTGTTAAAATGGGCAGCTGTTAGAGGGGGAAAGGGCTGTCCTAGAGACTCCATGGCTGTTTTTCCCACCTGAACATCTTTCAGACCTTTGTATTTCCAGCATCTGTCATCAGCCTGCACCTGAAACACCGACGTGCATCCCTAACACTGAGGGCCTTGATTTGAAGTTTAGACCCATTTTATCATTATATAATTTTCCTGGCAAAGAGGGAACTGTCTTTTTACAGTAGAAAGTAAAGGTCTTGCAAAACAGGAGTGGGAAAAGAATTTTTAAAAACGTGGACCTCCCTATTCCCATATAGGAGGCAGCACCTTATCCTTGCAGCAGAGCTGTAAACAAGGGCATAAACACAAGGTCTGGTTATTTAGTGGATCTCATTTTTGCTTGCAGGGCCCCCCAGGAGACCTTGGGTTCAAAGGCATTCAGGGACCACGTGGGCCACCGGGTCTCATGGTGAGTGGTTTTCCAGTTTGTTGGTTTGGGAGGATTTTCTTCCTTCCCCCACCCCTGTTTCTGAGGCTCCAGGGTGCTGTGAGGAGCACAGTGCACTGCTCACAGCTGTAGGTGACCACATCTGCACGGGGCTTGGGCAGTCATGGTGCACAGACCACTCCAGCTACACTGAAACCTTTCTATTTCTGGAATTTCCGAGGTTTAACATGGGTTGTGGCAACCATACTGCGAGGGCTTGTCTCTTTGGACTTGCACTTTGAAACAGCTTTTTATTCCAGCTACAGCAAATACCACCATCGTGTAGCAAAGAGGCTCAGTGTCTTCACTGAGTCTGCCCTGCTAAAAGTGACCATCAGTTCCCATGTGATGATTCACACATATCTTTTCTTTTCTAGGGAAAAGAAGGAATTATTGGTCCACTTGGCATTCAGGGTCCCACGGGAAGCCCAGTAAGTGTCTGTGCTTTTTTCTGCCTGTCTTTTTCAGAGGAGCACAGTGCGTGAGATCCAAGATGTTTGAGGCCAGCATAAGTAAATCCCATTAAATGAGGAAAACAAAAGGGGTTTTAAGATCAGCAGCTTCAGAAAAGTGCAGGCTTAGTCTCTGGCTGCATAGATGGTTGCAAGAAGATTATTAGCTTAAAAGTGAGGAGCAACTCAGCCTAAGTGCAAGGTTTTCTGTAGATTGCCTCAGAGGCAAAAGTGTTATTGCAGATTTTCAAAAGCAAGCTGCCAGACTTCCCAAAGAGCTTGGCCTGAGGGGTCAAAAAAACACAAACCAAACTGATAAGTGTAATAAACTGGCAAACATTTGATTCTAGGAAGTGTTGAACATCCCTGCCTGCCCCAAAATGCCAAAAGCACTGAACACAGACTAAGGGTCAGGTCAGTGCTTTCATAAAAACACGAACATGACACTACTCAGAGTTCAGTCCAGAGCCTGCTACTGGCAGAGGGGAAAACCAGCAAGATGAATTTGGGCATTGCCCAAACATCCAGTAATGGTGCTTTTGTGCCTCGGGATGGAGGAGCCAATATAACAACCTGAGCTGATGTGTCAGAGATGCACTTGGGTCCTTGCAAGGAGCTTCTGGGGAGCAACACTCAGCAGTGCAGCTTGTGAACAGTCACTGACAGACACCTCATGTGCTTTACAGGGGCCCAAGGGAGACAAAGGCAGCCGTGGGGAAATGGTAAGTGCTGGTCCCACCCCTGGATGTCCCTAAGAGGGTCCCTCCCTTTGAGCAACCAAGAGTCACACCAGGCTCTGCTGCACCCACCCGGGCTTGGGCTCAGGGTGGTGGCATCAGGCTCCCATGAGGGAGCCTCTGGTTCTCCCTGCTCACATTTCCTACCTACATGGGCACAGCAGAGGACACTGTGATGGCAGGGACCTCCACCCAGAGTGAGCGTTCACTGGTGCCAGGGCCATCACCATCCTCTGCAATAACCTCTCTGCTGTTGGCAGACCCCCTGTCCCTCCAGTGCAGCACCCAGCCCTTGCACAGGCACCTTGGGAACAACACACGGGTGTACAGGGAGATTTGGGGTTAGTAATGAGCATCTTCTGACAGCTTCTGCCTCTTTTTCTTCTTTTTTATTTTTCTGCAGGGTCTGCAAGGTCCAAGGGTAAGTATTCGACATCACTTTTTATGACTGATATCTTGCATTTAAATAAAACAGTTGCTTTTACAGTTTATCAAATGTAAAGCTGCAGGGTGGGTTATTGTGCACACAGGGAACATGACAAGTACCTGGGGATAAGGAATTAATGACAGTTGAAGAGCTGGAAGGGCTGGGAGCAAGGGATGCCATAGGAATGGGCCAGAAGAAGGCAAATGCACCCACAGCTGGAATATGGACAAAATGGAGCCAACTCCTTTCTCTTGAAGGGTTTGAGGGAGAAGCTGCTGTGAGGTGTCAAAAATCCAGAGGATTTCAGCTGGGAACAGATTCCTGCTGATGACAACAGGAATGGAAATACAAACTGGAGATATTTCACTAACTGATGCCACTCTGTCTTTAGGGTCCTCCAGGCCCACGAGGACATCCTGGCCCTCCGGTATGTATATGTGGAAAGAGTTCAAAGACATTATTGAAACAAGCTAAAATTATTGCCATGATATTCTCCAGAGGGACTGTTCACTCACTGGAAATTATAGCTTAGCCCCATTCCTCGTATGCAAAACTGTGTGTGTGAATGGACTAGTGTTCCTTGTGCTTTACTCCAAGTGTTTTATAGAGACAGCATTGTTGCCTCTCTCACTCCTCTGCATTGAGGGGCTCCAGGGAAACGAGGATTTCAAAAGGCCATGACTGAATATCTGTGCAATAGTGACTGCCCAGCTTTCTGGCTGATGCCCCTTTTTCCTTTTGATTTCCAGGGACCGCCAGGAATTCCAGCCTCGTTTGTAAGTTGCCATTTTCTGTGTGTTTGTTAATGATGACAATAAGTCCTGTAGAGCCCAGGTGCTGCTGAGACCCTGAAGGCACACACTCAGGTCCAGCAGAAACTGCTGTGTTGGCAGGGCAATGCTTGAGTTGCAGTCTTAGATTGAGAAGCAACTGTTTGCATCAGGGCATGTTCAGCTTCTGGCAATCTCAGTTACCATCTTTTTCACACCCCCCCACTAGCAACAAGATGGCTTTGGGACAGCTTTCCAGACACTGATCGACTCGAACACCGCGCTCAAGACAGAGGTAAGAGTGAATTTTTAAACTCCCTGGTCTTTGCTGGAGCTGGAGGCTGGGAATGGTCACAACGGTGTTGTCTGTGTGTTCAGAGTTTATACACACAAAGCTCTGATTTATTAATGTTCCTGTGGAATATTTGGAGTTTATGTATGCAGAGGTTCCAGTTTAAAGGATATGGTTCTGTTGCATCACTCATTTGTGAAGTTTCAGACCTCATGACTTTGCCATCGTGACTTTGCCAGCGCTTTAATGATGTCCTACTTGGGACAGCAGGATCCTAGCCAGCACAGCCTGTCTTTGACCCACTGATTTCCCCACAGATGATGCAGAAACCCTTGTAGTTACAGCACCTGGTGTCCCCAAGGCACCCCTTTTTTCCTTTTCTCTCCAGGGTTACCAACATCCAGACCTTCTCATGCTGGACCATGGAGGGGAGATCTTTAAGACTCTACACTACCTCAGCAACCTCATTCAGAGCATCAAAAGACCCCTGGGAACCAAGGAAAACCCTGCACGAATCTGCCGGGACCTCATGAACTGTGAACAGAAGATGAACGATGGTAGGGAGCCCTGAGTGTGCAAAGGCTGTGTCCTCCACAGGCTGTTTCATATGGCCCAAACCGGTCTCCTTCCCTGGGACCAGTCACAGAGAACCCAAAACTTCCCTTCTCTCATTCACAGAAAAGGTTAAGTGTCCTTGTTAATCCCCAAACCATTTCTTCAGGTACCTACTGGATTGACCCAAATCTTGGCTGTTCCTCAGACACCATCCAGGTCACCTGCAACTTCACCAACGGTGGGCAGACGTGTCTCAGCCCCATCACCGTCTCCAAGGTAGGCACAGCTCAACCCCAGAGTGGTATTTCCCATCCTGCTATTGCCAAATATTTATGCAAGGGTGTGTTGTCCTGGGACACCAGATGGTGACCACAATGACACAGCACACAGGTTTCTCCTCAAGGCAGAGTTAGTGCAGCTGTAACATTGAGAACTGCTCTGATGTGTTAAAAAAAATACACCCAAAACTCTTATTGACTTCTGTCAAGACAGAACTATAAGTTCCAGTGATGTTTAATGAACCCATAACCTTCACAAGACCAGTAATTTTGCAAACACGCTGCTCCCAAATCCTTTGTTGAATTAATTTATGTTCAGGTCACTCTTGCATTTTGCTTTCTGCCACCTGAAAAAGTGAGGTCAGCTTAAACATACAAGTTTCCAGTGAAGTTAGTGCTACAGGGTTTTCTTGAGGAAGCACCTGCACCAAAAATAGAAATATCAATATCTGGGTTCATTTTCACCTGCTGCTTTGCAGAACTGTGTATTGAAGTCAAACTTTACATTGTTTTCCTTCTACTTAAGGACCTTCCAGTTTTATTCTGCAAACTAAAGGACCAGCTGTGTCCCCACGAAAACTTTCCAAACTGGTTTGGCATCTGGCCCTTACGCCCATACTCGTGCCAGATCCAGCTCCCCCCCAGCCCCTCTGCAGGGCACCCCTGACCTCTCTGTCACCTTCACAGCTGGATTTTGACATCGGTAGAGTCCAGATGAACTTCCTGCGCCTGCTGAGCTCCGAGGTGGTGCAGCACATCACCATCCACTGCCTGAACACCTCCGTCTGGCGGGAAGGCTCCTCCGAGAAACCCTCGGACAAAGCCGTGCGCTTCAAGGCCTGGAACGGGCAGATGTTTGAGGCAGGGGGGCAGCTCAGGCCAGAAGTGGCAGCTGATGATTGCAAGGTATGTTGCTCCTGAAGAGGGAAGAGGTGGAGAGAAATGCCAGGCTGAGCCCACTCAGGGCTCGCAACAAGGCTCGAGTTACACCTGTGCTGCTCATTCTACAGAAAAAGGGGAGAAGGGTCAAGTTTACCTGTTCACCACTAATTTTCCAGTCCGGGATGCAGTAGCAGCTCCTGTGAAGTAGATGGCCTTCAGACAGGAAGCAAAAAACTAAATTCCAAAGTTATATGTGAGATGTAGCAGCAGTTAAATGGCAGAAGGAGAATGGCCGCCCGTGGGTGGTGGACGTGGCTCTTGCCTGATGCCATGCAGAGTTGAGAGCCACAGGGCTGCATCTGGGCTCACTGAACTAGGAGTTTGTGTTGGTGGTACCATCCAAATTGTATTTTCATCAACCTGGTAAAGGATTCCCCAAAATGCTCTCTAAACCCCACCCCAGACCTGTTCAGCCCGAAGGACAGTCCTTTGTGTCATGAAACACATTCCTGTCCAGCAGGATTCACCCCCCAGCTCATCACCTTTTTCTCTGTCCCCCCTCCCTGCACAGATCAAGGATGGACGCTGGCATCGGACTCTCTTTTCGTTTCGGACACAGGACCCTCAGCAGCTGCCAATTGTCAACATCTACAACCTCCCCCCCTCCGAGCCAGGAAAGCAATATCACCTCGAGGTCGGCCCCGTCTGCTTCCTTTGAACCAAGCTATGGAAACCGGGCTCCGAGGCTCCGACCCCACGGTTGGCCTGTCCTTATACAGGCTCTCCCACCTCTCTGCAGCAAGGGCAGCTGGGCTGTATCTTTTGGGTCAACTCTTGCTCTAAGCCTTTGGCTCAAGGTCTCAAAGAACCCATGATCTGCTGAACTCAGCCGGGTGTTGAAAGGAGGAAGAACAAGGACGTGACCAGTGAAAAGGGATCAGGGGACTGGATGTTGCGGTTCCACACACAAAGCTTTTCCCATGACCAAAGAAAACATTGAGAGAAACCTCAAGCGAGTTGGAGCGTGTGGGGGGTTTTTTTGTTGTTGTTTCTCCCTCACCACCACCACCACCACCACCCATTTTGTCTGGTTCCTGAGTTACCAAATGTTCTTTCAATTGAGAAAAATAATTAAAAAAAAAAAAATAGAGCTTCCCTCTCAGAGCTTGTCACCTTCTGGACGGCCACGTGCTGCATCAGGTCTCCCAGGCGGAGCTGCAAGTTGAATCTGGGCTGCTCTGTGTACAGGAAGCATTTTGATGTGCAATATTAGAAGAAACAAAATATATATATTATATTATTTAAAGCAAAAAGAAAAAGGAAAAAAAAAAAAAAGCTAAGTTCCTCCTCCTTCCATGAGTTTGATCAGCATCCCCTCTCATGTGTGGTGTTGGGGTAGGGGGAGTCCTTGAAGCCAAGAGTGGGGACTGGAAGGAGGAGAGGGGAAGAGATTGGTGCTAAAATAGAGAG
Source organism: Pipra filicauda (assembly GCF_003945595.2). Classification (NCBI taxonomy): domain Eukaryota; kingdom Metazoa; phylum Chordata; class Aves; order Passeriformes; family Pipridae; genus Pipra; species Pipra filicauda. The sequence continues at coordinate 956,310 of NW_024103674.1, forward strand.
AGGGAATGGGCTCGTCTGATTTGTTTCTACCTCTCACTGTGAAATCTCTGGTGCTCTTAAAAAAGTGTGTTATTTTATATATATATGACTTTAAACTATTTAAGGTTGTGAAGGTGCTACAGTGTCTTGCCACAGACCCAAAAACAAAAAGCCCCATAGGATCACCTCTCTCTGGGAAGAGAGGAGCTTACAGTCCACAGCTAAATCAGAGAAACAAATCACCTTAAAAGGGATCCTTTAGTGGCCGTGGATGTCATTCACATGTGACAACTCCCACTGCATCCAAAATCACCTACAGGATATTTTACAAGCAAATTTGCTTTTTTATTTTTTTTTTCGTTCATCAGCACTTCACGGCTTTGGGAGGGGAGTGAGGGACACAGCTCATCTGGAAGTGTTGAGCCTCAGAGAGCTATTTTTGAGTCAGTTGTCGTGTAACTAGTTGGGCTGTAGCTGCACTGGCCCCATGTCCATGCCAGCTGCGACTCCCTGGGCTAAGCTCATATTTAAACCCAGCTCTGCAACCCTTCCCTCGGCCCCCCTGTCAAGACTGACTTGATGGTACCTTGTTTCAGAACCCAGCCGAGCTTGGAGGGGTTTTGTTTTGTTAAGTTTTGTAGAAATTTAGTCTCTATATGTAAATTTGGAGGATTTTTTTTTTTTTAAAGAGGATAATTATGGTAATCTTTAATTCTATATAAGGAATAATATTGATGTAATCAGAGCTGTACTGTATCAGAAACTCTTCAGCGCCTGTTTGGAGTTTTCATGTCTCATATGGACTATGGAATTTATTTTTTTTGAGGAAAAAAAAAATTATCTGTGAGTCTCTCTTCGTGTATTCTTTTTTTTTTTTTTTTTTTAACTACTGCCTGCTGGTTGATTTCCAGCAACCATCAGAAAAGGTTAACAGGATCTGTCCCAAATACCTCGCCCTCCACGCAACCCCCTGCCAGAAATACCTCACCCCCAGGCCAAAATCACCATCACCCATCACTCACTGCCTCCCTGCACACCCACCACACTGCAGGTCTCTCCATCTCTCATCCCTTGCCATTGGTTTTATGTGTTTTCCTGAGGCTGCAGTTACCATTTGTTCTCATTAAAGCTTTTTTCCCTTTTCTTTTTCTTTTTTTTTTTTTTTTTTTGGACTTTAAATAAATATTTAAAACTGAGGCAATGAAAACTGGACTGGAAAATGTTTTTTGGTTTGGTTTTTTTTTTTTTCTTTGTAGGAAACTAAGCGGGCAAGAGGTGCAGAAATCCCCCCCCCCCCCATTTCCCAGGGGTGACAACATTGGTGTGACAGTCTAGGTTCCCCCAAACCCACATCCCAAAGCCTTCCACAACCTGCCCAACCCTCAGCATGATGCTAAATGCACAACGAGGTTGGGATCCTGATGGTTCCCCACTGTTGTGCATCACCCCATCACCCCATGCCTCATCCATGTCCCCACCCTGACACAGTGCCCAGAGCAAGAGGGAAAGAAAAAAAAAAAAAAGAGGGGACAAAAAAAGGGGGGAAAAACCGGAGGGGAAAAGGAGGAGAGGGAAAAAGGGAGACAACAAACTGTAAGGGAAACAAACTGTAAGGGAAACAAACTGTAAGGGAAACAAACTGTAAGGGACACAAACTGTAAGGGAAACAAACTGTAAGGGAAATTGTAAGGCCGGGGAAAAAACCCAGTTATGCTGCACCACAGACGCTGCCTTGGCTGGTCCCGGTTGCGACAGGAGCAGCGGGAAGGGGCTGAGCTGTGTTTGCTCACCCGCTGCTCTGCCCTTTCCCAGCAGTGCTGAGACACCCCAGGGCACGATGAGGTGCTGGGTGATGGCACCAGGTCAGCTTTGGCACTAAAACCCATCTGGGCTGGGGCTGTCCCTCACACGAGCTGCCGGTCCTGAACCGCACTGCGGTCAGGGCTAAAGCAAACACATCTAATAAATCATTCACCACACTTAAATACAAAGCCAACATTACAGGAGCTCTAAGGCGCTGTTAAATGAGGAGATTCTGCATTTGAAGAAGTTGTAATTTATGTAGTTCGTTAAAAGCCTGAGCCCACTGCACTGGTGGGTCTCCTGCCTCATACCCAAGGCCCCGTTCCCCACGGAATCCCCCCCAGTATCTGCCCCCCAAGAGCACATGTGAACCCCTGTGCCAGCCCCGTGCCCCGGCAGGGAGCAAGGCCAGTGTGAACTGAAGCCTGGGGGTGAACAACCACCCCCTATCAAGCTCTGCAGAGGTTTATTTGCCCTCTGGAGGGAAGCCACACCCAGGTCCCCTCAGTGCCCTCAAGGTCTCTAAGCACACCTGGAGCTCCACACCCACAAAACCAGTTGCAGTTTTTGAGGAAAAAAAAGCCTGCATTGGTGAAACGTTATGTTGGTGGGGTTTTCTCATCTTTTTCTGTTGGAGAAATCCAAGATTTTGTAAGTTGAATTTCCTCCACCTGCTATTGCTTCATGCCTGAGCAAACAGCCCAGCAGCAGAACAGGCACGTTGGTGCTGGGAATGTCCAGCGTTGCTGGCAGCTGTATATAAGGGACAGAGCTGATCAACAGCCTGGCAGAGCAGGAGCATCCTCTCAGCTGGCCAGGACATGCTGGCCACCATCACCCTCCTCCTGGGGCTGCCCCTGGCCCTCGCCACCGAGCCCCCCAGCTGCGCCCCACTCATCCCGATCACCTTCGACAACACCACCATCCCCAGGGTAAGCCCTGCCCTCTCCTTTCCTGTCAGCATTCCTAGCCCTTACAGGTCCAGGAAGAGGTTATAGACTCATCAGCTCTATGCTTATCTGGCTGGCTATCCATGCTGCTTTTCTTAAAAAAAAAAAAATCCAGACAGCTGTACCAGGGCACAGGGAAGGGGTGAAGCCTTGCAGCTCTGCACCCATAATCCCATGAGCAGGCACTTTTGGAGGCTCCTGCTTCCATCTCCTCGTGCCAGCCAGGCTGGGCACCACCATCCCAGTGGCTTGTCACTCTGTTTTAAGTCCTTCAGGTGGTGGTGACCTAGGTCACAAGTCTCCATCCACAAACCCTTCACTGCACAAACAGTATTTAGTCCCTTGGGAGTGTTTAATGGGAGGAAAGCAATGAGAACTGGGCATTGAGCAGGAGGGACACCACCACAGAAAGAACCAGCCATCCTGGGAGCTGCAGCAGCACTTTGGCAGAGAGGGGACAGAACTCAGGAGATAAAACCCCTCACTCAGCCTGGATCCTGCCCCAGGGTGGTCACCTACCAGGGGTCCTCGTGGCAGGGGGATGGCAGGACATAGCATCTGCTTTCACTGATGTAGTGCCCGTGGGTGAAGCTGGTGTGGCTGCCCCAACCTTCCCCACTTCCCTCCCCTCTGCAGCTCCTGGGACAATGGTTCTACATCGTCGGTGCCACCAGGTACCCCCCTTACCTGCCAGAGTTAAGAGCAGCGAAATTCTCAGCTTTTTCCTTCTCCCCTGGCAGCCGTGAGGACGAGCTCAACGTCACCGAATTCATAAGACTGTAAGGACAGGCATTCACCCCCTCATCAAGCTCCCCCAACCCCAGGGGCACTTCTACCTGCTGGTGCCATCCTCTGGGCTGAGGCACCCTTTCAAATTTGGGACTGGAGAGCAGCTGTGCCACCTTTATTTAAGCTCTGCAGTCCCACTCAAGTTCCAAGTCCTTCGGGCTTGACAGGGACATTTGCTCCATCTGACCTCTCTGCCCCACAGGAACGAGACGTGTGTGGGGAGGAACAGCAAGGTCCAGGTCTTGCAGGAGAACTCCACCCTGGTGCACGGTGAGGCCCGGTCAGAGCATGGGGAGGGGATGCACCTGGGAGTCTCCTGCTTCTGCCCCCCAGAACTGGGCACCACAAGCCCTTTTACACCTAAAATTGTGTCTGGAGGTGGAGGGAAAAATTTCTTCCACCCCACACCATGGGTACAGCAGCGCTGTGGGACCAGGCTGGTCCCCACTGGGATGAGTCTCAAGGATAAAAGGGGATGAGCAGCCCCTGCCAGCTCTGCCCAGGGTGAGCCCCAGCACGGGGTGATCCCACTCTCTCCATGCCTTCCAGTTGATGATAACCAGGTGGTTTCCATGGCCACACTGATCCAAAGCAACAAGGACCTGCTAATCCTGAACCACATCAACATTGACTCCCCAAGTCTGAGCCTCTCAGGTGAGTGGATGCTGCCTGGATATGTGGGGCAAAGCCTTGTCCAGGGACAAATCAAGGGGCACAGGCACCCCCAACCCTCACAGGCAGGGCAAAAAGCCCCTTTTCCTCTGATACAGAAAGGGGAAAGATGGGGGCAGGCAGGCAGCGGGTTCCACATCTGCACTATGGGGATCACCCAGGAGCAAAGCACCCCTAAAACTCCCTTTTGTTCCCCCCCTTCTCCATTCCTCTGACAGCACGGACACACAATGTGAGCAAGGAGCACATGGAAGAGTTCAAAGCCCACCTGCACTGTCTGGGCCTCACTGAGGAGGACACGTACTACACTTCCATAAAGGTACCAACCCCTCCCCAGGGTGGGCGAGCCCCAGGCCAGCTTCTGCCTCCAGTTGGGATGGGGTTCTGGGTGAGGTGTAAGTGTTGTTCCCCACTGCAACTTCCCCTCTGTGCATCTCCCCTCCTCCCTAAGCATCCAACCCAGTCATTCCTTGTGGTTTTGGGGCAGAGGGGCACTGACAGCCACTCTCCCCTCTCCTGTAGGATTCCTGTCCCCCTTCTGGGGAGAAAACAGGTGAAGGTGACGCAGATCCACAGCTGGAGTAACCCCCATGGACCAGTTCAGCTGCTCCATTCTCATCCTCCTAGAGCCAGGCTCAGTGCAGCCTCAGGAGCTCCTATCCAGGCTTTGTTTTTATCTCATGGATTAAACACCCAGTTTCACTGTTCTCATCTGGACCCAAAATAAACCCCTGTGTTACAATCACCAGCTGCTCCTGCTCCATCCTCTCTGGCACCATGTGCAGGACCCCCTCCTGCACACCCTGCCAATGGTGCTGCATCTCCAAACCTGCCAAGAGGTGTGAAAAGCCCCAGACAAAACCCAGACAGGGCCAGATGTGGCAGCAGGCACAGAGATGCTCATCCCTCACACCAGCTCTGTGGTGGCAGGGGATCCCAGCCTCAGGATGTTGGGATGTGAGCAACAACCCATCAGCCCCAACCCCATGGGAAGACACACAAACCAGTCAACCCCCTCAAATCTCCTCCACCACGACACTTTTCGCACCTGAACATCCCACCCTCAATTTTCAAGCCAAATCCCACAAGGCTTCATTTGCACCAGGGCCTTCCACAGGGGTTACAGTGGGGTGGGGTGACAAAAGGTGACATTGCACCTTCCCTGAGTGTCTCCGAGCATGGAGAAGGGGAGACAATGGGAAAAACCATCACCCAGGGCCAGACCAAGGGATTCAGGGAGGCTTTGCTACCAGAGGGGAAAAGGTAAGCAGAAATAATGCCAGAGAAGCAGGTCCTGCCCTGACCAGCAGCACAGGGACAGCAGCGGGACAGGGAGGGGAAATCAGGGAGCTGCTACAGATCAATCTAGCAGGATGGGGTGAGCTCCTGGGACCCACCAGTCCTATTTTTATGGCTGGCTTTGGCAAGGACAGCAAAAACATGTTCCCTTCTGTTCAAAGCCGCCCTGGGCTTTGGCTGGGATGGGGGGAGCTGCACCGTACCTCGTTACCAGAGCTAGGGGCAACTACAGCGGCCACTTGTGAGGGGGAAAATGGGCAAACTTAGGGCACATTTAAGTTTTAAATGCAGGGACTGCATCGCCCCCATCACCAACAGCCCACACCTATCCCCGGCTGCAGCCAGAGGGCCAGGGCGAGCACCGGCGCCTAAAAGGTGCTGGTTGCATCACCGGTGCGGAGCCGGCAGTCCCGGGCACATCCCGTCCCCTCCCAGCAGGGCTGCAAGAGCCGAGCGAGTGTGTCCGTCTGTCCGGGGCTCGGGAGCCATGGCCGGGATCGCGGTCACCCTCGGGCTGGCGGTGCTGCTGCCCACGGCCGCCTTCCCCTGCGGAGCCCTGCGCCCTGACAACGCCACGGCCACCAAGGTAGGAGAGACACGAGCCCCGGGGGGCTGCCCCGCTCCTACAAATAACTTGTGGGTGCTCTGCCAAGCCTCCCTGTCCCCTGGGAAAAGGGGGGAACCCCACCTTGACCCCTCCCGGCACATCTGCCAGTGTGCCCTCGGTGAAACACCTTGCAACAAACGTGAAACATTTGCTTTCCAAAACACCCCGAATCGCCCGGTTTTCTCGTGGCACCCTAGCAAGTCCCAAAAGCAACCTCCAAAGAAAGAGGGGTGGCTGGGTATTTTTTGGGCTGCCCTGACCCTGCTGCACCACCCAGAGCACCCACAGCCGGCGCCAGCACCTCTCCCAGTCCCCACACGCAGCTTGGTTTTTTTTACCCCGGTGCAAAGGTTTCATCCGCTGGCTGCCAATGTAGTGCCAGAGGGAGAACTCACAGAGATACCAATTCTGCCACGGGGAGGGTGGGGATCTCCTCCCCACGGCTCTCCCTGCAAACCCAGCAGCCCTCACCGCCCTGCCCCTCTCTCCCCACAGCTGCTGGGGACGTGGCTGTACGTGGCCGGGGCTGCCCAGTTCCCCCAGCACCTCCTGGAGATGCTGCTCATCGACCACGGGCACCTGCAGGTGGAGCCCCTCACGGATGGGCGGGAGCTGCTCATCACCCAGCACGTGGCCGCGTAAGATGCTGCCCCCAAACCCGTCCCCTCCCACCTGCTGCAGCCCCGCAGCCTTTCAGTACAAAATACGAGCACAGTTTCAGATAGTTTTTTTGGAGAAATCATTCTCCTGGCTGCTCTGTGCATCCTCTCCCATCTCTTCTCTTCCTCACTCCCTTCAATTAATTATTTATTTCAACAGTCCCCGGGTTTGGGTGAATTTTGCAGGGCACAGAGGTCTCACAGACACCAAGCCCTGTGGGCAAGGAGAAGACCTCTGTGGAGGAGGAGACCTCTTCAGAGGTCCCAGTGCCACAGCCACTGATCCTGCCAGGCACCAAAAGGTGTTTCCCTTGCCAGGTCAGACTTTCAGGGGATGATTTTTTTCTGTGCCAACACAGGCAGCAATTTGTTGTTTCAGTTATTTCAGGGTGGAAAATATCTCACCACCAAGGAGTGGGGGCAAGGCACAAAAAATGCACAGGAGAAATGCCCTAATTTTAACAGTGAGAGCAATTAACCCAGTGAAGGAGGTGGCAGGTGCCTGGTGTGGACTCAGGAGCAGGGTTGGGTCTTTGCTGGTCCTTTCCAAGCCCATGGCATCACCCCCTGCCCCTCCCTCTCTCTCTCCAGGGGGGACCAATGTCTCACCAACAACCTCACCTACTTGGAAATCGCCGCTGGTAACACCACACTGGTGAAGCATGGTGAGCACCCATTATCCCCCAGCCCGTGTTTTTCCATGGATTGAGGCACACAAAGGGCCCATGTCCATGTTTTACATCATCTGATGCATTTTCTTCCTGAGTCACTTTGCCTGTTTGAAGCCTCGGTGGGCTCCAAACAACTCCCCACACCAGGACACCCAGGGGATCACACACCCCCTTCCAGCCACACTAAACCCCACAGAGCAATGCTGTTCCGGGAGCAAACCTGCTCCCATCCCTGCTGGAGAACACCATCTTGTTTGTGAAGTTATTTCACAATCCCTGGGGGAAAGGAGGGAACGTTCATGGCAGTTTTCAGTGAGTTAATGGAGCTTCTCATTCTGAATTGCTTCCTCCTTGCAGAGGAAACAGGGGGAGCCATTCAGGGTGGGAATTGCAACCTCCTGGGTTACAGTTTGCACTGACCCAGCCACAGCAGCACTGCTGTGAGCAGGGGGCAGCTTCTCCACGTTTTTGCAGACCCCCAAGCTGCAAGGTCAGGCACTTGGGGTCAGGCACACCCTCATACCCCGAGCCTCAGAATGCCACACCATGCAGCACATTCCAAAAGCAGGACAGGAGTTGAGTGACTTTGGCTCCTTCACACCCCAGCCCCATATTTAAGGAACACAATTCAAATAAACCAAGAACCAAACAAGTCACCTCATGTCAGGACATTTGTCCTCACACACTGCTGAGGGCTGGGTTCCAGGGGCTACTGGCACTGCTCACACCTGGGCTGGGGTTTGTTGCTACTGCAGCACTAAAAATCTGAATATTGTGGCTGTTCTCTCCAAGCCAAGACCCAGGAAACTGTGGGGACACTGATGAACCTCAGCTCTGAAGACCTTTTACTCATCCAGTACCAACTGCAGAGGGAAAGGACATATTTGGGACTGTATCTCTACGGTACGCAAACTCCTTCCCAAAGTAACTTTGTCATGGGACACCAAAATACACACATAAAATTATCAACTGAAACCACAACAACAGCTTGGTTTCACCAACAGTGAAACTTTTCTGAGACCAGCGCTCCAGGGGTCATGGAGGCATTTACAAAGCCCATTAAATCCCACATCTCTTGGCAGAACAGAAAGAACAAGTTAAAGACCAAACTCACTTAGGCCATAAATATTCAAAGAACAGGAAGCAAATACAACTCAGCATCAATATCGTTGTAAAATCTCAATATTTTCAAGCCAACCATGATGTTTCAGTGCTTACCTCCCAGGGCAGAGCACGTGGCTTTGCAGTGCCAGCACAGGCAAAGCTGATCAGATCTACCCACAACCTCATAAAGCACTTTTAGACCCTGATAAGGCTCCCCATTGCCCATCCAGGCTGCAAAGCAATTGATTAAGAGAGAAAACTGCCTCCATACTCAGCCTTGGACCCTCCCAACACCCCAGGAATGTCAGACTATCCTGCCATCCCTTAAAGCAGACAGGACTGGAGTAGTTTGGGAGAGGAAAAAAAAGTGATACCCAAGGCTGGTTTTGTTCATGTGTGTTCACCATGGGCACAAGAGATCCCTGCAAAGACCACATCCACAGCAAGCACTGGTGGGGAAAGGAGGCAGCAAGGGCAGGGATATCCTGAAGGGCCATCCTAAGGCCACTCGTCCATATTTAACTCCTGGCAAATGCTTCTCCTCTTCCAGCCCGGAACCTGAGCGTGAGCACAGCTGACCGTGAGGAATTCGAGCACCATGCCAAGTGCCTGGGGCTGAGGGCAGAGGAGATCATTTATGCACCCTGGAAAACAGTACGTGGGTGTCCGTGGGTGGGCACGGGTCAGCAGAGCCAGCACAGCCCCCACCCCAGGCTGTACCCCCAGCTGCCCAACTGGGGTCTTGGAGAGACGTTTTTGAGGTGGTGGAAAGGATTTAGGGGACTAAATAACCACAGGGTTGCTTAAATGGAGGTTTAAAATAACATCCCCCTGCAGATAGGTGACTCCTGATAGCAAATACCTGCACCCGAGCATCTCCAGGGAAACCTGGTAACTGCCTCCCACTGCCAGGAGAGAAATAGCTACAGCATGGGATCTTTGCCCTGAAATTCCTCATTTTGCCTCGAAACTCCTGATTTTGCCCCACCAACCCCCAGCAGAGACCAGCTGCCCCCAGGAGCTGCAGCAAGGGTCAGGAGGGGCCAGTGCATCGGGGATTTTTCCTTTAGGTTTTTCCCCAAAACATTAACCAGACCCAGCCCTTGCCTCTGCCACCTTACTTAGGACATTTTATCCTGCAAATGACCCAGTGCCCAAGTCAGCTTGAAAAGTGAAGGTGAAAAATATCCTACCTTTTTCTGTTCCATCCTGCTGTTCCACCTCAGGAGGCTCTGACTTTCAGAGGTGCCCAAAACCCCACACCAGGCAGCCAGGCTGGATCCAACATTGTCCCCAACACCCATCCAGCCTCAAGATGCTTCTTTTAAAACTGTCCCCCACAGTTCAGGGGAACTGGGGACAGGGACAAAGACAGGGAGTGAAACCCTCTTGCTGTGGCAGGGCCAGGTCTCCTTTCCCATTTAGGCAACAAGCAGCACCTGGGAGGAAGAGCCCAGCTCCCCCACACTAACCACAGGCAGCTGTGGACTGGGGGTTGCAGAGGCATTTGGGTCACATTTAACTTTGGACAAGGTGAAGGAAGGTTAGAGAAAGGCAGAGAAAGGCAAAGTGAGTGTAGTAAGACAAAACTGGCTGTCCTTACAAGCTGTGGTGCAATTGGTGTTGTCAGAGAAGGGTTTTGTGCCCAGCCAAGGTAGGACACTGCATCCAAGGAGTAAAAAACTGATTAAACAAACACAGAAAATATTTTGGGGACCTTGGTCATCAGGGTGAAGGAGATGGATGTGAACAGAGCATCAGAGCAGGCTCACGTACCCCTCCTCCAGCCCCAGGCACTAATAGACCTTAACTTATAGCAAATGCCTGGGTAGCATGAGGTTTTTACTTATTTCACCAGAAGTTTGAGTCCCCCTTTCCTTCAGCACTCATTTACTGAACCCCCAGTGTAGCACAGCTTTGCCCCAGAAACTTGGTTTCTTCTTTCCAGCACACACCTGGAAAATGTCACCAGCAGCACCTGGGCAGTGTCTGTGCCTGGGGAAGCCCGGAGCTTCCTTAGCCCCTCTTAGACTTAGGATTGGCTAAAAAGGGAAAGGAAAATACTTCTTTCTTCAGTAAATTCTTTCCTGTTGGTGCCTTGGCATTTTCACTTATCCTGTTATTGTTGTTTTGACAGGAACTGTGTCAAACAAAAGAAATAGAAAAAGGCAACACCCCACACAGGGAGCCCGTGGCTGAGGGCACAGCATCACCTCCTCCAGGTACCCCCCGGCCTGGGAGTGTGGGAAACTGACCCCACTTCAAGCAATAAATGTTTTCTTCAAATTCCATGCATTTTGTTGCCGAGCTGTTGGAGAGCAGAGGGTTCTGAAGAGGTCAGAAGTGGGGCTTGTAAAAAGAAATTGGGCACCCAGTTCACCTTGTGTGTCATTCAGGTGGGAGCTGGGAAGAGTCATCCTGGAGCTTTACACCAAGCTTGGAAGAGAGCTCTGCCAAAAAGGCAGCACTGAAATGGAGCAGTAAGAGAGGCCAACCAGGAGAGGGCAATCACTAACTATGTTAAATAACATGCCAAGCCTTTGAGGAGCAAGTGGGATATACAGAAGGCTGGAAACCTCTTTGCCCGTACAGCCTGGGGAAGAGGGTACTTAAACAGAAGAAACCACCCAATTCCCTTGACAGCAGTTCGACCACCAGGTAACCCAGATGGGGCAGAAGTTCCTGCCCAAACCCTTTGGATCTGGCAAGTGCTCCCCAATAATGTCCATCCACAGCAAGGTTTGCACACGTTGACACTGACAAATAATCCTCCTGCCAGAGGGAGGAGGTGCTGGCCCAACCCAGGCTGGATTTTTACTTTTCCAGAGAAAGGGCCATGTTTTCTTATTTCCCAGTAAGCTCAGCACCGTGGAGGTGGGAAGGTACAAGTGCCAAGGTTGAAATTGCTCTCTGTGCCTCTGGTACACCCCTGCACTTGTCAGGCACCTCACTCATCCCTTATCCCACCCCCAGCCCCAAAGGGAGGACAGCACTGTCACTGCATTTGTGTAAGTGGAGGAGTTTAACAAGAGACTGCTGTTGCTGCGTGTCTGGAGAGTAGTTCAGTCTCTGCTCTAACCTAGTAATTAAGCACTGAAAATATCTCTCTTCCTTAAAAAGGAAGAAAATGAGCAAAGCTGGAGGGAAGGCAGCAGTGGGCCCCACTCCTCCCACTGCAGCTCCAGGGTGCCCTGTCCCTGTCCAGCCTTTACTGGGCAGTGTTTCAGTGTCGAGCCTTTGGACAGATTCCTGTAGCAAAAATGAATTTTACAAGATCACAGAATCATTAAGGTTGGGAAAGACCTCCAAGATCATTGAGTCCAACCTGTGCCCAATCCCCACCTTGTCACCCAGCCCAGAGCACTTAGTGTCACATCCAGTCCTTCCTTGGACACCTCCAGGGATGGGGACTCCACCACCTTCCTGGGCAGCCCCTTCCAATGCCTGACCAACCTTTCTGTGAAGAAATTCCTCCTGATGTCCAACGTGAACCTCCCCTGGCACAGTCTGAGGCAGTTTCCTCTTGTCCTGTCACTTGTTACCTGGGAGAAGAGGCCAAACCCCACCTGGCTTCACCCTCGTCAGGGAGTTGTAGAGCGAGAAGGTGCCCCCTGAGACTCTTCTTCTCCATGCTAAGAAATAAATCCAGCTGATTCCCTCCTGGTCTCAGAGCACAGGTATCCAGCCAGCCCTTGCTTCAGACACCTTTTTATCACCTTGTGACATGAAACATAACCCCCCATCCCAGTCTGGGGTAGGAGAAGGCAGGGGTGCTGAGGGGATGCTGGGAGCAGCCTTGAGCGCTGCGGTCCAAGAGTGCATCGATAACAGTCTCAGCTGAGTGAAGCTGACACTGCTGGAGAGCTCAGATTACAAGGACCCAGACTTTATGAGCGGATTTATAGCTGAATAAAAGCCTTGAATTACAGTCAGAGACGTAAGGAACCAACAAATCCAGTCTGGCCCCCGCAGCAAGTTTTGTTAACCAAATCAGAGGCCACCTGCACTACCAGCTATGGCTCCTGAATGACCTTCAGGGTTAGCTCCTGGTTGGGTTGTTATTTAAGAAAAAAATTGTACAAGGCCTTTATTTTGAGAACCCTGTAAACCAGGTTCTTCCAAGGGGATAATTGGACTGCAGAGCTTTCAATTTTTCTGGGAAATTTCTCTGAACAGAGTGTTATGGATACTGCAGAGATGAGCAAAGTCCAGCAACACTCAGAGACAGGTAAACAGTGTCTGAACATCCCTGACTCATCACCACCAGCATTAGCCTTGGTCTTGCTGTCTTTGCATTTAAGAATTCCGTCCTCCCAGGTCCTCAAAGGGAGAATCCTTCCCAGTGTTGGTGACCTTGGTGAGAATTATCCCAGGAAAAGTCTGGCCACAAACAACATCACTAAACCATATCAGGAAAGAGATGCAGACACACAGTTTCTCTTTAACAGACCTTTATTAGCAGACTGTTCCCTACATGAAGAATCCGAGTTAGATTTGCATTATAACAATTTGTGGTTACAGCTACAAAGATGGTTGTCATTTTGCATTGATTTTTGCATTCTGATATTCATATTCTCATTAGGCCACACTGGTAGGAAGGAGCCACTGCAGAATTTATGACAGGTCTCAGGAAGAGGGGGGTGGAAAAAAATCATCACTAATCCAGATTGGTTAGATTTCCAAGTGGCTGCTATTGACAGCACTGAGAGTTAAGGCAGAGCCTCACCTAGGAGACTCTCCATGAACCACCAAAATCTGTCCAAAAAAAAGCAGCTGCTGAGTGCTAGCAAATCCTTCTCCAGTTTCTCATACACATCTCCACAGTGTCCTCCTGCATGTGGTGAGCACTCACTCAGCAGCAGGGTCTTCTGATTCAGCCTCAAAGCACTGATTCAGCTCATGTCCAAGTGCAAGTTTCCTTCCACCTCTCTGGAAATGTGTACTGTCTTTAGTCCCTGAGATTTCTCTCCTCCCCCCTCACCTAAAAATTCCCCAAATTGCTCTTAATTAGCTGTTGTGACATCCAACATACACAGACCTTCTACTTCCCAACTTCAACCATCCACCCAAAGCCTTTCAGCCACGCACAGAGGCAATTCCAAACTAAGGCAAGCCTCACAGTGCACCCTCTCCCCAGGCTTCTGCTTCCTCACCTGCTCCCTTCTCTCCTATGGCTTCTTGCTACAGAATTTCTCTGGGCTGAGGTCCTCCAGCAACAACCCCAGATGTGGGAAAGGCAGCTCAAGCCCCACAGGGAAGGTACACGAGTGACTTTAGCGTCCCTCCCCACGACTCAGCTGTGTGATGTGAGAGAACTAATAGAGAACTTTTTAAAACAGGAGAAATATAAGCACAGTAACAATATTTAAACAAGTCTATAAAAATAGTCTGACATAACTCTGTTCAAATAAATACAAAATAAATATGCTTTAAGCAGTAAAACAGTGGAATGCAACGCTGGTCCATTTTGCCCAAAATGAAAAGTTGAATGAGGATCTTCCAGGCCTCAGAAGTCGGATCCTATTAACTAAAGCAGCCCATAATGCAATCAGAGAAATTTTAAAGCCATCTCTTTCCCTTAGCCTTATGAAAAGCACCCTTTGAAAGACGAGCAAGCATGTCTTCAGGACTGAAAGCCCACCTCTCCCAGTGACAACCAGCCCCTCTCCCTAACACCCCTTCCCACAGCGGACATTCCTGACTTGGGGCACCCATGGAAACCTGAACATCCATCTACCAAGAGGTCTAAAGAGAGAAATAGCAGCGTAGGCACGGGGTTTGGAAAAGGCCCAACAGCTCTCCTTGGCACCAGGCAGAATGGAATCGAGAGGTCCATGCAACGCTGCACAGGGGCTCTCACGTCGTGCTGGGAGCACAACTGCACAGGAGCTGTGAAATATTGTGTTTGTTCACTAAAGCCATGCATCACGGTGCCGGTCAGCCCAGGGCTCTCCTGTCTTCCCCTTCCCAAGCCCCTGCTGAGTATAAGACAAGCCAATCCCGGCATGCAAAGGATACAGGCATGCAGGCTCTAGTCTGCTGCTTCTTGTTAGTAAGTGCATCTTGTTAGTGGGTTTATGAGACACACTTAAACCTATAAAAAATAAATAATTCTAATTCTTCATCAGGCTGGCTTAAGCAACCTTCAGCCTGACTGGATAAACCACTGCCCACCAGCCCTCCAAACCAGTATAGATCAAAATTACATTTCATGTCAAGTCTTGGAAGCAGAACATGAATGTCTCCTACCCAAAGGAATATTTGTAAACATTATAACAAGCCCGGTGTGGCAGCAGCTCCTACACAAGGTTTGTACAAATTTAAACAATGGGTAGGAAGTTAAACAACTGAATGGAAAAAGCAGCTGTCTGAATGGAAAAAGAAGCTCTTTCAGCAAGTCAGAAGGTGCTCATCTGTAGGCAAACAGCTCTGTACAGGCAACAGGCTGAGGGCAGACCTGTAACCCAGATCTTTGCTACTCTGTCATACTGCTGGGAACTGACCTCAGCAACTCCTGCCCTAAGATTCTCTCAGGAGTTCACCTCCTGGTCTCCCAAAGGCCCAACAAAAAGGACCACGTGATGGTTTATGTGGAGCTCTGAGTAGCAAGATGGCAAAGGACACCAGATCCTCCCCTCCCCCTTACTGACTCACAAACAATCTGGGATTTCACAGCTTTGCTTAGTCAGCTTAGTGTCGACACATTCACAGAATGAGAGATGGCTTATACGTCTTGGGATTGCATCCCAAGATTTCAGAGTTCAAAGTCCTCAGCATCTCCTGGTCACCGTGAATCCACGCCCAGAGTCATCTTCAAGTTCTCATACACCACATAGCTGATGCTCACAGCTGGGATCACCTTCATAAAGTTCGGCGCCAGACCCCGGTAAAGCCCAAACGCTCCCTCTGTCTTCAGGATGTGTTTGAACAGTCCCCTCATTGTCACCTCGGGAGCACCCTCCACTGAAGCTGCAACAGGGAAAAACACGATAAATAATGCAGCCTAGGTGGTGAAAACATGTTAAGAGCAGTTCTGGGTCACACGCTTCCAGATGTTCGCAGAGCAAAGGTGCTTTGTGGGGGACAACATTAACTTCTCAGCACACCATGGCCATGCTTGCACATCACCACTATTTTCTCAAACTGCTGTACAGACACCCTTAGCCAAAACTCCTGATCTAAGCAAAACAGAACCTCTGTCCTGGAAGTCCTTGGCCCCAGTTGTTGAAGGGCAGCACAAAGTCCACTTGCAGCATCACAAACAGCCCACGGCTCAGCTGCACGGGCCCAGCTGAGGCTGTTGTCACAATATTTACACTACAGAACCTTTACCCTGCTCAGAAACCATGCCAGGAGTTCCCACTGCTCCCAGTAAGTTCTCACCTTGGGCCTGCATGCGTGTCCTCACGAGAGCCAGTGGGTAACTGGCAAGCTGTCCACAGGTACTGGAGATGGTGCCACAGGCCAGCAGGACGAAGACCCCGGGGTCGGCACTGTTGACGGCATAGCGTTGCAACCAGGTATTCTTTAGTGTCTGGAAGGAACAAGCCCAAAGTTAGCAGTGAAGAAACAATCAAAAGAATATCACATCTCATAAAAGATCCAGCTTAAAGGCCCAGGAAGCTACGTGCAAGCTCAGCCAGAAGCACAGGGCTTCTCAAATCTTTTTAGGCTTCTGCTACTGTAGCGCCCCTGGGAAAATCTCTTTTTTAGTTTCCTGCTGCAATTTTCTCATGAAAAGAAACAAGTGACCATGCACGATGCTGACTATGGTTTATGAAGTAGAATCATTGTATTGGATTATCTTTTAGGCCATTTGGGGTAAAAAAAAAATCCATTTGTGCCCCGTAAGGCTGATCAGGAAAGCTTTGATAAATTAATTAAAGTCCTGTAGTGACTGAAGGTGTGACAGTGATAAAGCCACACAAGCAGCACAGCTCTATAACAATAATACATAATGTAACATAATATAATAATTTTTAGTTTGAAGGGTTCATACCTCATAGACTGCCAGGTCAATACCAGCATATGGAATGATTCCCAGCATGTTGGGGATGTAGCCTTTGTAGAAGGCAGACATTCCTTCCTTTGTAAGGATGTTTTTGGCACAGTCCAACATGCCCGAATATTGTCCTGTCTTCCTTAGAGCCATCCGTGTTTTCAGAACCTGGGAAACAAGAATAAATACTAAGAATAAATACAAGAATAAAGGCCTAAAGGACAATCAGCAGGAGACAAACGTACAGACAATGTCATTAAGAGCATAGACAGCCAGGACAACAGCAGTGTCCTGACAGCAGTACTTGATATCACCTCCAAGAACCCATCAATTATTACAGTGCTGGTGTTCTACCCACATTTTCCCATCCCTGCCCTTGCCACGAGCCCCCCTGGGCTGGGCTATCCTTCCTCACCTCCATGGGGTAGATGCTGCTCTGTGCAATGGCCCCAGCCAGAGAACCAGCCAAGAGCCGCTCGTGGATCCTCAGCATCTCCTGGTCAGTACCAATGAACCGCTTGATCTGCAGAAGCCAGAACAGACAGACATTGAGGCTCCATGACCCATCTCAATCACCTCCTTCTTCTAAGACTGTCCTTCTGCACACCCTTCTGCAGCCAGACTTGTCTGTGCCCTTGTGCCCTTTCACTCACCTGCTCATAGGCCATGAACTTGATGGCCGATTCGGGTGCGATCTTGAGCACGTTGATGCCGTTCCCTCGCCACAGTGACCTGGGACCACCCTCCCGGATCATCTGAGTGAACCCGCCGATGATGCACATGTTGTTACTGCGGGAGGCATGGACCTGGGAGGGAGAAGCAAGCCTGGATTAGTTCCAGTCCCGATTACGACAGCCCTACGTTTTTCCGTAATCCAGGGACAAAAGGGCGCTTTTTTATTTATCCAGAGATTTGCCAAGGCTTTAATCCCTCCCAGATAACTACTACAATGGGAAAGCAAGATTCTTTTCTTTTTTGCCAAGTCTAGCGTTAACTAATGAATCTAATCAATATCTCCCCTCTGGAATGGGAGGAAAGGTTAAATAGGCTGTTTTTTTCCCATACCTAACTTAAGATCAACTACCCATCAACTTCTCAGCTGGTTCACGAGCAGGTGCAGTGACAAAGCAGGCTAAAATCAAGATCTTCTAACTCTTTTCTAATACTGAGTACAAGCTCTGCCAACTCAACACCACATCCACTTCAACTCTCATGGCCTCAGGGGCCTCTCAAGTGAACACAGGACTTGAACTTGTTTCACCAAACCCCAGCTTTTCCACAAAGCTGTCTAACTACTGACAGTTTTCACATGTCTACCTCTCAAAAGATTCTCTGTATTTTTTTTAGTCAATGAAGAATAACTTTTTAACATGGCTTCAATCCCTCAAACAATCCAAAACGCTTTCAAAAATGGCAGTATAAGAGCTTAACCTTGGCCACAGTGCTGTACTGTGCTGATGAACATTATCATCTCCTAGGCATCCATGAATATTAAAGGAATCTGCTGAGGTGTTCAAACAAAGTGGAACTGCTCCATCATACCTGCATGAGCACTTTCAAGCGGTCCAAGGGAGCTGTACAGGTTCTGGACACGGCACCTGCACCTCCACCTGCAACCAGATGTCTCCACCACATCCCTGTCTGCCTCTCTTCCACTGTGAACTCATCAGGGACAGTCAAGTTCTCTCCTACATCAAAGATCTGCAAAAGTAGAAGGTGTTGAGAAATGCTTCATTGGCCAGTGATTTTGCTAAAGTTTTACTGCTCTTTGTCAGTGTAAAGTGTTGAAGTTCTGAATATGCTTATTCCAAGCCAGCAGCTTATCTACAGCCGTTAACTGCTGTGTCTGGCCACAGGAGCTGCCACTGCTACACAACATGTCACAGGAGGAAGATTTCTGTCCAAGAACCTGGCAACTGCTGAACATTTGTCTGCATCAAAATACCATGGATCGTGGTTAGGAACAAACCGACCAGCTGCAGGCAGCTGCACGGCAAAAAGGCTGGACCTTTCTGGAATCTTCCAAGCTCACAGCCAGTTAAACCTCATTACCTACTATTCACACACAGAAATATCTCCAGGAAGGATGGCTGCCTGTGGAATCAGTTTCTAGTTTTAACAGGTCCTGAACCAGTCAGGGCTGGCCAGTGGCAGGAGCTCTCAGAGCTGCCAAGAGAACACCCTCACCTCCCTGAAGAACATGCAGTTATCACTTGTGCCTCCAGCTGTGCCAGTGATGGGTGGCAAGATCACAGGACAGGAAGCAATTTAGCTTCCAGGGCAGCTATGAACCATGAAGAGAAAGATAGGGACTGTGATAGCTCCTGGGGAACAAGAAGTTGGGCAAAGACCAAGACTTGCTGCAGAGGAACTATTTCTTACCGTGGAGTGCTTCCAGTACAGGATGATTTCAGGAATGTTCTCCACTGGGTGCAGCAGGTGATAGTCTCGCCACTCATTCCAATCAATTGTCATTGTCCCATTTTTATCCATGCTAAAAAGATTTATCATCAGATGAGTACAGGCTCCCACTGGGTGACAAATTCCTCCTCCCCTTCCCTTTGGTTATTCAGGCTTACACCAAAAAAAGCTTTGCAAAGCAACTACTAAAAGACTTCTAAAGAGACACAAGACAAGGCTAGAAAATCTTCTATTCACCAGACACAGAGGGCTCTCTTTCCTCCCCTCTCTCTCCCTTCTAACCAGCCCACAGCAGTAGTTGGACCCCCTCTTATCAAAGTTAGAGACATAACTAACACTAAAGGGAAAATTATACTTACTAGGTGACAGGACCCCAGAAGTGTCCCGTCCTTATTCTGACACACAGGCAAACAGACAGAGGGAAGGTAGCAGAGGAAAAAAAGAGGAAAAAACAGCACAAATAAGTGGTTGTTAACATGTTAGTGCCACATGCATAAAGCACTCGGCATTTCCAAAGAGCAACTGCACGGTCCCTCTCCAAAGCAGCAAGCTCAGGGCAGCAGGACAATCAGACAGGGATGCAAATAGCTCAGATACAAGCACTTCCCCTCAACAGGTCAGGGAGAGACTCTGACAGTAACTCTCCATAAAGCATTATGACTTTATTATGTCAATTCATGGGGGAAAATCAAAATTAAAAGTAATAGGAAAAAAGGGAGGAGCTGAAGTAATTGGAAAGTGTGTACAGGGTAAAAAGAGATAGGTGTTCCACGTCCCTACATTTCTTTCTAACCCCCTCAACGTAAAACAGAAAAACCAATGGAATCTTCACCTCTTGAGTATTTTCTCAGCCTGCTGTTCAGAGATCTTGACTCCCAGGTCCCGCAGGGACTGTACAATCTCCTGGGCGTCGATGCGGCCTGCAAAGGTCAGCCAGTGAGCTCAGGTACATGTATGACAAGCTAACACAGGCACTTAGTCCATTCATGAGCATACTTACCATCATTCTTTTTATCCAAACTCTTGAAGACCAGTCTCAGCTTCTTTTCGTGGTCTTGGAGATAGTGAACAAATTCCTCAAAATCCAGCTGTCCATCCAGGTCCTTGTCTCCAGCCTTCACAATTTTCTGTTCAGAAAACAGTAAAAACCTGTCAGTCCCTTTGTTCATTCAGACAGGTCAGCCCTTTCTTCTACCATATTTAAAGATCTTTTCCTACATGACTTTGACTTTTCCTCCAGAAAGTCAACGACAGAATTATAATTCCTCAAAGAAATTTGAGCAAAGCAGTAGCGTAGAAAAGTCACCTGATTCCAACTGTCTTCCAAAGTTCACTATGCAGGCAGAATGCCTCATGCTTTTATCAGGGACATTCTGTTAGTGTAATGTGTCTGATCTCAGGACTGTATCTTAACACCTCACAAAGCCCTTGTGAAGGTTCTTGAACTAAGTATGAGGCAACAGATTTGCATTAAAAGTGAATCACAGAACTCGAGGTAATAAAAAAAAACTGAACAGAAGGAATTTCTTGCCTGCTACGATCCTTAGAGAAGTAAGCTCCCTCTGGCAATAACTAATTCCAACCAGCAAAAGCCTGTCCAGGTCTAGTGAACACAGTCAAAGATAAAAACCCCTGTGAACTGGTTTAGGCACCCTGAAGCTATTTGCTTTAATTACACAAGTTTCCATGAGATGCATATAGAGCAAGAAAAGGTTCTTAGTAGGACAAAACTAAAATCAAGATCAAACTGTGCCAGACATCTAGGACAAGGTAAATGACTAATTAACTCACTGCAGCATGAGGCAATAGCCCATGGACTGCCCTATGTAAGGGTATATGGCTGCATGACAGGAGAGGTGATCTCCAGACTGCAAGAATGTGGCTCAGGGAGTTCCTATTTCCCTTCTTGTTCAGTCACTTGCCTTTGACAGCTTTTAAGTCTTTTTCAACATCAATCAGTGAGCAACACTAAATGAAGTATGATTCAATCCACTGCATCACCCAAAGTTTTGTTTCAATGCTTGTAACATTTATGTTAACAGCAAATGGGTTGTCAAGGAAGCTCTGAGCTGAGATCAAACACTGAGTTATCCCTCCATTCATCAATATTTTGTTCAATATTCAGGCTTCAACAGTAATAGGCAAACCTAAGCTTACTGTGATATCTCCTCACTCTATGACCACCAGTCCCCTTCACAAGCCTTAAGTCTTTGTTTCAATGCCATTTTAAATTACTTCAGTACTAAATAATTTGCTATTAAAACTCTCTCACCCACTAAGTCCTGTCTCTTTAGCCTTAATGCTATGAGGATTATTCCTAATCACTTTCTGAACCTTAAATAAGAAAGTGCTGTCCCAGCTGCCCTGACCCCCGAGGTATGCCCAGTATTCCCAACATGCCATTTATCATATGACTGTTGTAAAGTTCAGATACGACCTCACATTCAACTTCTGGGCTAAATATAGACCAACACCCCTCGTCTGTCAGCACACTGGGCTTGAACAGCTGAATCAGGGCTTCCCCTCTCACTGGCAACCCCCAACCAGTTGACAGGCATTAATAATTTGGAGGCTCTGTAAGAGAGATGTGACTGTGCAACTGCTCCTGCTCTCTCAGCACACCCTAACAACCGCAGAGAGGTGCCACGAGTGATCAGAGACCACAGGCAATAAAAGCTTTGCTCTGCTCACCTTCCTCCCCCACAATCACAGAGCAAAAACACCGCAGGCCTGACCGACAGCAACCCACAACACACGTGTGAGGGGGGTGGGAAAGCCAAGCATCTTCTCCAGAGATGTGAACAAATATCTGCCTGCAGCTCTTCGCCCTTAACAGCAAATATGAAATCTGGTCACTGACAGCTATTTTGGCCACAGAAGTTCCTGTGGTCACCTGCACAGCCACAGCCCCTGCAGTGCTGTGGGACCTCACACACTTCCCAGCTTGCAGCATCCCATTTATGTCTCTGCACAAAGGTATAAAAAGCCTCCCCAGCTTTGCTGATCAATAATCAGCTCTCTGGGCTGACAGCCTGGTCATGAAAAAGAAGTAGCGACAAGATGGATTTAGTGCATCTCCCTTCCGAAGCAAAAGGTTCTTGCACAACCTCCCCCAGCTCAGCCCACCCACCTCTGGCTGAGTCACTCACACAGACCCGCTCTCCTGCTCACAGCACAAACCTGCTCTCCTGCACCAGCTTGAGCTGACACTACATTACACACCTCCTGTCAGAAGGGAGGCAGGATGCAAGAAGAAGGAAAAGGAAGAGGATGTGGAAACGTATCTGAGCAGACCAGTTGAAGCAGCAGACTGTAATTTGGAAAACCCCTTTCTCTATTTAACTCACATCAAATCAGCTGGTTTAAAGTCTTGGAGGCACCGAGATCTCACCCAATTCAGAACAAAAGAATGAGAAAGAAAAAAGTCCACTCTCCACTGCTTCAGCAATCCCTGCCAAGGAGCATGAGAAGTGTGTCCATGCTGTACTCAGTTATTACAACAGAGCCATCACAGACTTCTCCCCCTTCCAATCAGCCACTCGGGGTGTAGAGACCACCCTTCCATCACTCCCTCCCTCCCATTCCTCCCTCGGGGCCATACCTGCTTCCACTGGCGGTAGGTGGAGAACTCCTGGGAAGGAATGAAGAGGCTGAGGCGGAAGATGGATTTGAGTTCGGCCGGCAGCCCCTTCGACTCAAAGTATTCAAACTCCGTCTCCCCGAGCACCGGCACGTACAGACAGAGGCAGAGCATCTTTCTGAGCCCCAGACTCAGCTGCCCTGCTCAGACCCACCGGGAAGGAAGGGAAGTAAAACTGAATGATTCCCCTCAGCTAATTTCAGTGCGTAGTGGAAAGGAAATACCAGCAAGTCTCATGACACATGCCTATGAGCGAGGCTGGCTCCGGCGGGATTGGCTGCACAAGCCCTGCCCTTCTACTTAAAAGGGAAGCCGGGGCTGTACAGTCCCACCCATCTGACACAGAGCAGCCACGTGAGGTGCTCCCATTGCTCAACACCTGACTCCCATTAACACAGAACCCTTACATCACACTCACCACCAGTTAACTCTTACTGGGTGTCCCTCTTAGCTCAAGAGGCTTTGGCCAAGGGCCAGGACATTCACTTGCTGTTCCTTACATCCCCATCAGTCTTTCCTGATCCTGTTCTCGCCTCTGTGGGGATTTACACAGGCAGCACAGTAAGGATCAGTCTTGATCATAACCTTTCCCACCATGCAACACAGGAGAACTCTCATTGTCTTCCAGAAAGTTCTTCTAAAACACAGTAACACCAGGATGCCAGCCACTTACTGCCTTCATACACGTTTAGGATATCCAGCTTAAGCAACAGTCTTGAAATTCCACTTTTACAAGGTTACTTTGCTGTACCAGAGTTGATTGGCTTTGTTGCAAGTTCTCCTAAAACGACTTGTGTCAGCTAGGAACAGGCAACCCCTGCACATCAAGATCTCTCCCCTCTGCAGCACTCCAGTGTTACTAACACAGCAGCAATAAAGCCTGTGGAGGTTTGTCATTGTGCCAAATACACAGAAAATCACCCAAATCAAGGGCGGGCTTCAAAACAGCCCCAGCTGTTTCTAAGCCTCCTAGCTAAGCATCCACACAGCAGTTACACCAGCTTAATATTTTCCCTCCTCTTCCGACCACAATTAAACATTGCAGTCAGATCTGTGCTAAGAGAAGTGGCACGGGCAGAACAACATTTTCCAGCTTCTACCCTTGACAATTTAACTGCTTTGCAAGCGAGTTCCTGAGGTCTCATTAGGAGCAAGCCAGGCTGGAGGGAGCGTGGCACAAGCACCATTTAATGCAGATATAATTACAGGTTTCTGAGCATTTAGTGGAGTTTGATGTACGGGATAATACCAAGCTCACCAGAGAGAGTACCAGAGTGCAAGAACGCCACTCGGGACAGAATTATTGATTGCTAATGTGAATTGTAAAATAAAGTTATAGTCTTGATATTTATCAGAGAGAAGCTATCACACAAAGAAGATGCAGGAAGCCATAGCCCATAACCCAAACTCTAATCCTGTCTGCACCAGAAGTAACACTGTGTTTGCTGAACTGGTTCAAGCCAGCCCAGATAACAGCTTTCGCCACCACTGCGGACACAACAACATTTTCTGGTGTTTGCTGTGTTCAAACAGCCTGCTTGGCAGAGCAAAGTCCAACCAGCACTCCCCTCCTCAGGCCCTCATGCACAGGGGGCTCTTACGTCTTTGCCGTGGTATTTTGTTCTTTAAAGCAAAGCCAAGGTCTGTAATGAGTTGTTTGTGGAGCTGCATGTCAATCACACAAACTGGGAATATTTAATCTGGGGCTTTATGTCAAGGATTTTTTTTTTTTTAAAGCTTAATGGATCATGACCCACAGGGACTCAGTACCCTTGAGAGTTGTGGCCTACAGTCTCCTCTGCCCTCCCTTGGGCACCTCACCAACCATGGCACCGCTGCCACGTTACCTAACCGGGCTTAACCTACTCCCTGCTGACGTCTCTCCACACGAAAACAAGATCTTCTCAGGGATTCCAGATCCTCTTAAAGATCAGCTGCAGCAGCTCACTGCATGCATGCCAACAGCACACCCCAGCCTTCCCACCACTCTCACTGCAAGCAGCGCCCCAGTGCTACATCCCCCCCACTGAGCAGCACCAAACACCTTCAGCAGCCTGACCGAGGCGAGCAGAGCAGCTCCCCCCCAGCAACAGGTACTAAGTGAACAAATCTAACTCAGATTTGCTCCACAAAGCCTCAAGATCCTCAGCAGTCCTTCCCACGAGTTGCCAAGCATCACTATTATAGCTGCTTGGCAGCTCAGTTGCTATGCCAACATGATGCAGATTTTCCTAAGGAACTCTGTTTGGAGTTGGCAGCTAGAGACAAAAGGCAAAAATCGGCACATTTTAGGAAAAAAAGCCCTACTACCTACGTCATAGGAAAGGAGAAAGCTAATGAGGTTAAAGCTGATTTTAAGCAGGGTATTAATTACAGGACAGCAAGCTAAGAAGGAGAGACAGATTACGAATGAAGTTTATACCAGCAATTCAGGTTATAATGACAAAGGGAGCTTAAACAAGCATTAAGAAGTTTTTAGATTTCACCTAAAAAAATCCTGGTAAAGCTGGAAGTACTCAAAAGCCAGGCAGCTCTCCAAGGCTGCAGGGATCAGCACTTCTGGGACATTAGCATGGGGTCACTGCCCAAGTCTCAGCACACACAGAGCTAGTCCTGCTCTCCCAGCCCCTGTGGGCAGCACACCCAGCCCAGGGCTTCAGGCATGAGCTACGGATAGTACATCCCTCATTAGCACTGTCTATTCCTGATCAAACCAAGGACAGGGCACAGAGCACCAAATAAGGTCACTCCTCCCTGATACTTCTACCAGACACCAATTCTGCCAATGAAGCCATTTTTGGGTGATGTAGAGCCAGTCTGGCCGATATCCTCTGCTAAAGGGAGCAGTATCTGGGTTTGTCTACCTTCACAGCTCACTGTTCTTGTCATCAAGGAAGCTGCCAACTCATTTTCATTTTATTTATAGGATTTGGTTCTTCTTTAAACCTCACGAGTTACCAGTTTCCATACCCTGCCATTCCAACACTAACCTTTCCAAGTCATTTCTACTCTTCTAGGCATCTGCTTCATCACTGATTTACTACATCAGCTCCAGAACGTACCTCCCAAAGGATGGAAAGATGCAGCCATACAAGGAGCAGCAAAGTATGCTGTTTAATTTTGAATTTACTTTGCTAAAAAAAAAGTCTCTAAAAATATCAAGTGCCAGCGAGCGTCACAGTCACATAACATCCTCCTTCAGAGGCAAAACAGTTCCTGGGCCCCAGCCCTATTGCTCGAAGGTTTCACTGGGTTCTGCTGACTTGGTTTCCTCTAATTTCTAGAAACTAGCTTATAATTAATTGGACGGTACAGAAAGTCCTCAAAAACACAGAGAGTATGAAGGAGGGGAGTTAATAATTTAAGAGACCCCAGGAGAGTAAAGAGGTGCAGCCAGCCAAAGCTTTGCAAGGGAAAGGACAGAGACCAGGGACGGCAGACAACACTACGCAGTCTTTGACACAAAGGTAACCAGGACAGGTGACCTGTTCCACTGACAACACGCAGATCCAAAGTTACAAGTCCAGATAGTGACATCAGGGGCAGATTATACGTCTCTCCTGTGTACACACATCCGGGGCAAACACAACACATCGGCAATCAGTATTTTCTTCCACGTTTGCAGAAACAGCCTCATGTTGAAATCGTTACCTTCAGGTAAGGTTCTCTGAGGAGAAACACACCAATGACAAGTGGAGATTGAAGAGCCAAGGCCAGGAAGCCCCTCCTCTCAAGTTTATTGATACATGGCAATTCCTTAACATCAGTATCAGGTGTCATATTTTTTGTGGTTTTAGCAAATAGGTAGTTACAGGTGTTTTTACAAAACAAAGTGGCCTACCAGTCAAGAGACTGCTCCCAAGGTCACAGCCAGCCAGTTGCTTTATTATCTCTCCCTAAGGCTGTATGAGACTTTTCCCAACACTTCTCCTTCAGACAGGTAATTAGAACACTGATATCTGATCAAGCACAAACAAGTCATTGCAGCTTAACAAGTTGCTGTCCATCAGCAGAGCCACAGTGGCTGGATGCAGCATTAGCTGGCCTGAACTGCAAGGTAAAACATATCTGCATAATCCTCAACAGAAGAGCTTTACGCTGTGTTTTACTTGACAATCAGGGCAGGCTAAAATTACACAGTTACAACCTCCTGGCAGATGGGCAGTTACTTCCTAAGATGCAACAACTCCATTTTACCACATCTTTACCCACTAGGTATTTCTCCATTAGCCAATTGTAGGGTTCCTATGCAGTAAAACTTCCCAGGGTCACACAGGAAAGAGGAGATTGGTATCAGCTTTCAGAGAAAGCTTAATTTCTAGGTGTGAACAGATGGACTCTCCCTGACTGAGGGACTATTATTCCCTAGAAGACACCAGAAATTTTCAGCCCTACACTTGCAAGGCTTTCATCACAAGCTACTTCAGTTCAGAGCCTCTGTCCTTCTTCAACCTCTGTGCACCAAAGTCCTCCTCTTCTCAGGACGCGCATGCTCCTTTTTTGGAAGGAGATGCACACTGCTAACTGCTAAGGATAGACATGAAGGCAAAAGTCCCTGCAGATTTTTCAGTCTGATTCAAGCAGGGAGTGGCTTCTGCTCCCCGGAATGAGAAATGCCGTCCTGTTTCCATTCAAAACAGCAGCAGAATAGATATTAAGCTCCTCTACTTAAACCTGTACGTCCCCCATTTTAAAAAGAAACCTTGCAGCAACAACCACACCTGATTCCCTGTCAAATAAGCTGGATCCTGAAAGTCACACACCCTTGCAGCCCTTCAGCATCATCCCCAGCTCCCACCTCTAGCAGGGGCTATGCCCAAGTCGTTCTCCCCTAATCCCAGGTCACACCCTTGTTCTTAAACCACATGTAGTCAGAGCTGACTGCACCATCCTCAGGGGAGACGGACAGCATTCCCTCCCCATCATAACACACCAGAACCGCAGTCGGCCAGCACTGTGCTGGAAGCCCCAGCACTAAACTAAGCAGCTTTTGTTCACCTCCCCCCAGACAAAGCCTCACCATTTATTCTTTGCCAACTGTGCGCCCCCACCTCCTCCCTGCTCTCCCATCCCCTGGGAACTTCCCATCCTCACGCAGATTTTAGTCTCTCCCTTGTGCCACCCGCTCCCCAGAGACAGGCTTTACTCTCTTCCGGGCTGTGCCATTCAAATAATACAGCCAGTTACTCATTTGCCCAGAACATGCAAGTTTTACCAGAGGCTTGCCAAATTACCAGAGACTGACTCAGGAACATTTTAGGATCTATCCGATCCGTTGCTGGTCTCCAGTGCAGGGGTGGGACTCACCACTAACCTGCATTATCATTCCCTGCCCTCTCAGTCATGTTGCTAAGGAACCCTGGAGACCCCACACACTCCTTCTCGCCCCTAAACAGCATTTTTTGCCCACTTAGAACATCATGTTTGGAAGGTTAGATCACCTCCTCTCTTCGGTCATTCCCCTGCCCCCCCTTCCTTTCTAACAGGCACACCCTTTTTCCTGTCCCTCTCCCCCCTCCCCAAATTCACACACACACACTCCAATTGCAACAGCCCTTCTCCCACAGACCACACACTCGGCTGTCATGTGCACCAACCCCTCCTCAGGCCCCTGGATGTCCCATTACCTTTGGAAAATGCTCTGCGGGTCCAACCACCAGTAGGATAGTTGGTCTCCTTTCAGTGGGATCAGTCCCTCTGTCCTGTGTCTTCCCCAACATCTTTGGCCCTTTCTCCCCGGGGCCTGGAAGTGGGGTGGTGTTTCTGGCCTCATCCTCTTTTTCATCTGCAGGACCTTGGCATATGGCCCTGGGAAGGAAGCTAGACAGAAAATGCCACAGGGTCTGCAGCATTGCTGCTCCAGCGAGCATCCCGGGCAGGGAAACCCTGCGCGCTCGGGAGCTGCCCGCTGCCAAGGATGATGTGACTGCACTACCAAGCACCCCCAAGACGGGAATCGGCACAGCAGCCAGCGGGGAGGTTCAACCCAGCGACTCCACAGGCTCAGAATTCTTTACAGACCGCTCCTGCGGACGCTTCCTGCCTTTTGAAATTGCTGCTACTGCAGTCGTGCCTGGCCTGACAAGCAGCTCATTGTACCAGAGCCTCAGAAATCTGATGGCAACAGACAAAGCACAAGCCCCCTTGGCAAGGAGACGCCGAGAGACGCTGAGCTTTGGAGACGGCTTGGACTGAGAAGCCGAGACGCTGCGCTCAGGAGGCAAAGCTAAAGATGAGCTTCTCAGAGCTGCCAATGGAGCGGCGCGTCCCGGCTCATCCCGGCGGCACGGCAGGGGAGCGGGGAGGCTGAGCAGCGATGCTGAGCACCCGGGCTGCGTCCCCACTGCAGCAGTGCCCAGCCAATCCTCGCTCCCAACGCTGCGGAGCTCCGGAGCACGGCAGCGCGCGCAGCCGGCCGGGAGCGCGCCCCGGGCCGCCCGCACGGGAGCGCGCCCGCGGGCACGGAGGGCAGCCGGGTACCCAACCCGAGCGTGGAACACACGGCCCCGAGGGAACGGGGTGGCCCGAGGGATGTGTGTACCCGCGTCTGCAGCCTCGGCTGCGGCTCTTTGTTAGGGCGGCAGATGGCTGTGCGGAGAGAAGCCGGCTTTGCCCAGCCACGGCCGCATTAACCTCCAACTGCACTCGCTCCCTGGTCTATTATAGTCTCATCCGAGCCTACAATAGCTCTTTGGTGCTGCATTGTGCTGCTTCCCTTGGCGCCCAGCGCAGCACAGCGACGCGCCCACACAGCGTTTACGACCATTCATCTGTGCAGGAGCTGCCCAGCTCTGCTAGGACCAAGGCTAGGACCAGCCAGAGCAGGACTACGAGTAGGTATCAATATACAGGCACAGATACCAATATATTCCCTGGATTTCTGCAAGAAATGCCACGTTTTCCTCTCTGCTGCCCTAGCAGCAATTGCTCCTCCACTGGTGAGGACATCGGCCTCCCACCACAAGAGTCAACCCACCCTGGAGGAACCCAGCAGCATTTTCCATCTTACTTCGTATTCCCAGGTTCTTTGCATCCACAGACAGAGGGCACTGCACGCCTCACTTCCAAACTATTATGACTTTTCCATAAGTTTGGGGGTTTTAACATGCAGGGAAATGAGTACAGATCACAGCTTCCATCACTCAGGGCTCCCTACCCACCGTAGCAAAGCAAGATCCACGGGGAGCAAAGGATGTCAGTTTTCAGCTTTTAACTTTTGAGAGTGATAGACTGCAGGACACTTCTGTTATACAGATATTAGATGTGAAATTAAGATCCAAAATCTGGAAGGTCTGCAAGCTTTAAGTAGCCAATCTGCAAATAAAGGAAAAACACTAAACATCACATTTGGCAACTTGCTAAAGTTGAATTCCTGTAATCGACCTGAGTAATGGAAAAAGTGAGAGACAAGCACATAGCAGACATCACATTAAAAAAGAATTCTTCTGCAAATACACCAGAATTACTTAGGAAGAAAAAAATGCTCTTTAATCACAAGGTCTACAAAGAGTACGCAACAAAGTTTTTTATCTTAAAACTTGACACATGCCAAAAACTAACCACATAGAAAAAAATTTTAAAAATTCAGAGGCAGTAACACTGGGAGGGGGGTGTGGGAAAAGCCCTGCCCCTCTCTGAGGAATGGCACAGTCCAGCTCTAGTTGGGATGCAGTCAGAAGCCCAGGCTCAGGCACAGGCAGAAAAGACTGAGGAATTCTTGTCATGCTTCAATTATCTTGAGCTGCTGCCAGTCATCACAACTACAAGCACAAAAGTTAAACTACTTTCTAACACGAAGTGAATCACATCCTTTAGGATGACATTTGAAAAGTTTTTAATGCTCTCAAGCCAGAAGAACAAAGCAGATTTTCTGAACTGGGCACGGTTCTTCAAAATCAGCTCCTATTAGCCTAAGGCTGTGGTTTCACAAGCAGCTGTGAGCTAATCTGAAGCTTACTGCCACTAAAACAAGTCATCTCACACATCCACATAAACCCTGCGCTTACCTTGCTCCCCTGCTCCTCTCACAACCTCATTAAACCAGCCAAAAATTACAGAGCTTTCTGCTGGGGTAACCAGTTGAGGCTACTCATGGACGGGGTCCAAAAAAGTGTGGAAAGGGCATCCAAGCTGCCTGTGGCTGCAGGCAAACTGCCCCACCATTCACAGAGCTACAAGCCATGATACAGAAGGCAAAGCACCCATGTGGGACTTGAGATTTGTCCTCTGTGGTCACTTAATACTTATGAGGTCCCATTAAACAGTTGATGTTACCTGACACTACTGAAATTACATGCCTGGGGTGCAATTATAGCAGAAACTCAGCAATGCTTCCTTGGCCTCTGTCCTCACTAAAGGAAACCTCAGAGGAATTCTGCCACCACACTAATTCACACAGCTCCTTGAGAACAGACAGACTTTTCTAATCATATTTAGGAAAAAAAATTATTTTACCAAGTGGGAAATTTTATTAGGGCAGAATAATAAACCTAGTAACAGCAGGATGATTATAGCTAGAGGCAAGACAACTGCTCTCCTACAGGGAATTTGTAGGGAATTATTACCCTACCAACACCACCACAAAGCCAATCATTCACACGAGAGAAAAGATGCAATAAATACCGTGAGTCCCGCCTGAAGGGTGACACAAATGAACATATGAGGAGCAAGAATTCACTTTTTCAAGAAATCATGAACACCTAGGCCACAGTAAAACAGCCTTCCCAACCTCAGCTTCATTAGGAGACAGCCAGCCCTCCAACTCCAGCTGTTTGCATGATCCAAACCTGGGATTTAAGGCAGAAAAGCAGGAGGGCTGATCTGAACGCTGGCTCTTGGCCAGCACACCAGTCACTGGGGACAGAAGGCGCCTGTGGCAGCTGGCCTGGGAGTCCTACACACCAAAATGGATAGTCATTAGATAGCCTGAGGAGACGCCGACAATAAAGTTCTGTAATCTACCCAAATGGAGACAAAACAGAAGGGAAAGAGCAAGAGAGTGATGTGTTTTGCTCAATTAAAACTATTTTCCTTAGTACCACAAGCTGTCAGAGGGAGATTTTGTTTAAGCCACAGATTTTTGTTTAATCCAAGTTATGTTGTATCTTCTTCAGCCACGTCATCAGGCTACATCTTAGTACCTGTTAAGTCTAAAACTCCAGCTTTCAGACAGGCAGTTGCCTTTTCCAGGCCGGTAGTACCAGGCAGAAATTCAGACTTTTGCTTTAAGATGGCTTCTAGAAGACTTTTTTGAGTAAATGCACAGCATTTTCCCACAAGCATGTGAGCCTTGTCACCGACAAAGAGCTAACATGTGAAAAATGTGAGAGGGAGGGCAAAAAGGGAGCTGTGCTGGGAGCAGTGACCCTTCTCCTCCTCGGCACAGGAAGAGCTGGCACTGCAGTCGCCGTCTCCGGTTCCTCAGGTGACCCTGCAGGAACCATCCATGACTCACCTCCTTTGGGAGCTCCCCTGGAAGCACCCCAAGGAGCACTGCTGCCCTCAAGTGTGTGTGCGTGTCACCCACAGACAGCACCCAGTCCCCCAGCTGGGATGGGCCACCATGACTACCATTACCTCTTATCTTCTCAAATGGAATTTCTGAAAGAGGAAAACATTAAATACTTCAGACTTTTTAGAGAGACAAAGTTAAGCCTGCACAGTGCTTCTTAAGACACAAAATCTAAATGTCTTGGCCACTGCTGCTTAAATAATTAAACTGTCTGGTGACATTCAAGTAGGTTCATATATTAAGGTGACACAGCATAGCTCAGGGAACACTACAAAGAAACCCAGGTCACCTCATTACAGAAACCCTGGCACAAGCAATTAACTATCCTGGCTGATACATTCAGGCATCCAGGGGCCAGAGCCAAGTACAGAAATACAGACAGAGCTGGCCAAGGAGGGGGAACACACAGCCATTGACCAGAACAGCAAGTTCCACCAAGGTCGTATTATATGAGGAACAGGGATAGACCAACAGACTAAGGGCATCCTTAGTACTTCAAAATTAGAAAATTAACTTCTTGCTGCACCAGAGAGTTAAGAAGGAAAAGACCCAGTGAGAAACGATGGCCCTGCAGCAGCCCAGGCCCAGGCTTGCCCTCACACAGTTCTCCTCAGGCTAAACCATGTAGGTTCACGTACCAAACAGCTTTGCCTTTCCAAGCAGCTCATGATCTAAAAATTTCAACAATTTCTCTTAGAGCAGAATTCCCCACTATAAGCCACTCTAGCTGCCAGAAGCTCCCCTGCAGCTCCCGACATGAGCTGGAAAAACTAAGATATCTTGGCTGTCTCCCCACATGGACATGAGTTATCACAGCTACGCTTCTCCACCCGAGACAAAGACTGGGCCGTCATTAAACCGTGCTCATGTCCCACATTCGGGGGACAAATATAGCCATAGGACACGAACAAGAACAAAGACTCATTTACCATTTGCTACAAGTAGGTCTGTAGGAAAGAACTCCCTCCCCCTTCTCCTCCTCCCTCCGTGATACAACATATCGTGTTGTACTGTGTGCAGCTGAGAGCACAGGGCTGCAGCACCATCATTTTTTAGGGCTCTCAAACAGGAGACCAAGTCCTTATTATGATTTTGATGTCATTTTATTAACAGTTATCAACCATTTAAGGGTTCTGCTCAATATTAAGCCAGATTCATTCAAAAATAAAAATTAAAAGAAACAATAAGTATCCTGAAGTCTGGAGTTTTTTTACCTGCTGTTATCTCAGTAATCTGACAACTCCCTGAGAGGTGGGGGTTGACTTCTTCTCCCAAGCAACCAGGGACAGGACAAGTGGAAATGGCCACACGCTGTGCCAGGGGAGGCTCAGGCTGGACATCAGGAAGAATTTCTTCACTGAAAGGGAGGTCAGGCATTGGAAGGGGCTGCCCAGAGAGGTGGAGTCCCCGTCCCTGGAGGTGTTCAAGACACAACTCTACCTGGCACTCAGTGCTACAGTTTAGTTAAAGTGGTGGTGTTTGTCAAAGGTTAAACTTAATCTTGCAGGCCTTTTCCAACATTAATGATTCTAATAATCCAGTTGTATGAGAATAAGGAGACATTTCCACTACCTACCAAGGTATCAAGCTCTGGTCACTAAAGAATGCCCCACAGAACACACGTTAAAAGATCAAAGCACTGCTGCATATTCTACACAGGCACATTCAGCTGCCTTGGATCAGTTTTGTTGTCTCATTTCACTCACTGGGGTTCCTACAGGTCCCTCCAGGGTTCAGAACCAACACCATCCTGCAGGAAGCAACACTGCAAGGCCACACCGGTGACATGCAGGATGCCTTTCTAGAAGAGACGCTCTTACATAACACTGACATTTAAAACTTATGTGCTCCAGTCAAAGTGGCACCTACATCTCCCAAAGGTCAGCCAGCTTCCTTCAGTCGTTTGCACCGCTAAAACAGGACAAAGGTCTCTGCTAAATAAACCTGAGAACCACCAGGCTTCTCCAGTTTGCTGCAAGGCTGGACAAAAACAATCCTGGAAGAACAAACATCCCTCGAGTTATATACCTGGTCCTGTACGTACATGAACATAAAGCAACACTTGCCTACTCCATAATTTTGTTTGTTTGTTTATATGCAAGGGAAACATGCAGGAGCAAGTTTCTCTTGTATGTATTTGCACCTAAAAATTGGCTTCTGACCTCCCCTTGAACACAGGGTGAACACACACTGCCCATTTCACATATTAATCACACCAAGGCAGGGCTGATGGCCAGAGATCCAAACTGAGAAAAGACTTTCACCGTGAAGGTGTGAGATTCCCTGCTCTCCAGCCCCTCCCTCCTCCTGCTGTCCCTGCAGGACCTCTGGCAGCAGGGTGCCAGCCCTTGTCCCCTGACATTCCCTGTCCCAGTGCACCCTCGGCCCAAGGCTCTCACTGTAGGCCAAGGCTATTTATGACCAACACTGAGCCCACAAGTTTCTCTTGTGCTAAAACCAACCCCTGTATTTCTTCTCAAAGCCTCTTCAGCAGCTGTCAAGAACTCATATGACTGATTACAAGGAGTTCATTTGCGTCATTAGCCTAAATCAGAGAAGGTAACAGGACCCAAAATTCACACCAACTCATCCACTCACCACAGATCTGAAGGCTTTATCTACAACTAAATCACTGACCTACAGTTCTGCTCTTGCACAAGAGAACAGGGCCTCCATCAAACCACACATTTCATAATTTACAAAGAGCAGCAACAGACCTCTGGTCCCTACAGACCCACAAAATATGATCTATTATGCTTATTATTTTAATAAACATTATTCATAAATGTGTGTGGAGTTAATTAACGTGTTTTTGAAAGCAATTTCATCCTGTTTTAAACCGGTTCACGGTATCCACATTCGTCCTTTGGGATTAGTAAGGAGATGGGTGGATGAGAACTTGTTGGCAAATAACTGCTGAAAGCAGCAGGAGGAAGGGTATCAACTGGAATTTCAATCTGTAACAGTGCTTCGCTTGTCTGATACACCCTTGTGTTGCTCAATCCTTCAGGATGAATTACAGAAGCCTGGCTAAAAGCTCTACAACTGCCCCAGCAGGATTCAAGACATACAAACCAGGAAGATGTAAAAATGCATATAGGTTTGGAGTTGTGTTGTGAGATCTAAATGTATTTAGGTTTGGAGAGATATTCCAGTCCAGATTATGGAACTGTATTAGAATTCTGCTCTTTTTATCATAAACAGACTTCTGTTACACGATAAAAACTCAAGTCCTCCAATTCCAGATGGCTGTGAATGGAAAACAGGTGAAAGCATGACACAGGAAAGAGTCCCTGCTGCTTTTGCCCCTTACAGCTGCTGAGAATTCCAGTACATTGTGCATGGTGCAACACAGAGTCCTCAAAAGTTCTGGAGAGTCAAACAGTTACAGAAATAAAGAGCCTGAAAGGAAGAATTAAATGACGTCATGACAGGAGATAAAGTATTGATCAGAAACAAGATTAAATATTTTTATGCTTGCAACTGCTGCAGTAGAAGGAATTTCTCAATCCATCCATGGAAGCACTTGCGAAAGAACTAACTGATCTGTTATCCCAGAATGGCACGTGTACAGCTGGAAGAGTCCAC
The DNA here is from genome assembly GCF_003945595.2 of Pipra filicauda. NCBI lineage: Eukaryota > Metazoa > Chordata > Aves > Passeriformes > Pipridae > Pipra > Pipra filicauda. The sequence continues at coordinate 992,002 of NW_024103674.1, forward strand.
GGACACGCTTAAAAAGCAAAGTTGTTCAGAGGAAAGGCCTAAAGCAAACAGAACAGTGCAGTGTGGCTTTGCTTCTTTGGTACGTGGGAAAAGGGAACACCAGAACTTGCGGGGGAGTTTGGACAGCCAGAACCTTGAGATGAAAGAGAAGATACCAGGCTAAGAAAGAAGCGATGAAAGATTTCAGCAGAATGGGAGCTGACGTAGTTTCCCATGGGGAAGCTGATACCAAGGGAGCAATAGGCAGTCACATATATTAACTGGGGAGAGGAAAATATCACAAGGCCAAGGAGGATATCATCATTAGGGCAGAGCAACAGGACAAGGGTCATGTGTGCTCTGTTTCTTGCAGTGGAGAGAACTAGTCCCACAGAAGATGCTCAGCACCACCACAGAAGAGGCAGCTGCAGACAAAGTTCACCACTTCAGTGTGTCTCTAGGCAGCTGTGATTAATTCCACCAGTTCAGACTGTCTGGAACTTCAGCGGCAGAGATGAGTTTTTAGAATGGCACTCCAGCCCTGCAGTTAATCAGGATCAGTAGGAAAACAGTTATATTAGCAAACACACAAATATTACCATTACACATTCTTTCAACAATAGGACATCTCCAGATACAGAGCAGAAAACACAGTTCTGGCTCAACTATCTGTATTTCCATTAAGTCCATATTTCCAGTTCCATAAATCTATATAAAAGTCAGAAAGCAGCAGTAACAGGACACTGCCCATTCCAGAAGTAGATAGAATTTAGCAGTAAAAGACTATCCCTTTACACAGTAGAACAAGAACAGCTGTAAAAAAATTCTTCACATGGTTATTACCACTTTACTGCCCAAGCAAAGTGAAGTATGTGGATTGCTTCATGCTGACCAGTGCAAACAAACATTTCGTTACAAGGCTCACTGGTCTGGCACACTGTATTTGTCAAATGGTTTAAAGATAACAGCATGGGTAAAAAAAAAAAAATAGAAAGAAAGCACCGTTTATATAAGCAAATTCCACCTCAGAGGACATCTGAGTACAACCCCTTCTCTCCCCCACCACAGAAGGCCGCCTCTAAAACAGAAGGCAGCAATTTTCCAAGAATGCCACAAAGGGTTTTATCTCAGCAAGCACTCTGAAGCAGTGAAGGAGCCAAAATATTGCTCATTTTCTTTTCGAGTTCAGCCCAAAACTTATTGTTACCACAAAGGACTTTTCAGCCTACTGATGCAGGGAGATTAGCAGCTCGCAGCTGAGATTGGTGATAACCTCACATTACCAGCCCAGTGTTTTCTCCATCTGCTCCCAAAACGTTGGAAGGCAACTCCCGTATCAACTGTACTGCTGAATGGAAGGAAAAATAAAATGCACCAGGTAATTTACTAATCACAGGCAATCCATGTGATTTATGCCTAAACTGGGCTCCAAACACCATGGCCCGATACATCAAAAAGGTTTTTTATCTTGATTAAGCATTTTTCTTGAGCGTGACCTCACATTAGTTAAGCATCGAGGTGCCATAATTAGCTAAGGATGGAGCAGAAAAAAGACTGACTTATTAATAGAACTGCCTGGGAAACAGGAAGTTTATTTGATTTTCCTAAGAACCGCACTAGGAGGAAGCTTTCCAGCCAGCTCTCTGAGGGCTGTTCCCACATTTTTAACTGGAACTAGAGAGTTTTGGACTCTGCATCCTCGTTCTTTCTTAAAGGATGAGTTTTACCCTGCTAAGGGGATGCTCTGCCATACAAATAGTGCTTTGCAAACTCTAAGTGGTTTGGGTTGGAAAGAGAGCATTCAGTTCCAACCCCCTGCCATGGGTAGGGACACCTTTCACGAGACCAGGATGCTCAGAGCTCCAGCCAACCTGGTCTTGGACACTTCCAGGGATGGGGCAGTCCTCACACGATTCATCTAACCAGCCACTTCCCACACAGAGGAAGAGGAGGCAGAGGAACAATACTGACAGACAAGGGCTTCAGCAGAAAGACAGGATTGTTAAGCAGCATCCAGCCAGCGCTTCCCTTCGACAGCGAGTTCCAGTCCCCGCAGAACGAAGGTTCCTCTCTGCCGCTCCCATGGCGTGGAAAGCAAAGAAACTTCTCTGCTGGGAAGCAAAAACGCAGTTTGTTTTTAAGGTGCTTCCTCCCTGGGCTGGAGAATGTCAGGCTGGATCAAGTAACATGCATGGGAAGAGCAGGGAATGCAAACCCAGGCGGGCATGCAGGCGTGACACAGAACATTCTGGGAGGTGAGGGAGTTTTGCCAGGGGTAAGGGACTGTACCCCAGGGATGGCAGCAGATCAGTGTCCCAGGGCATGCACAGGTGATTGACGTGGTACAGTCAGATTTCAGTGCTAAAATTTACCCAGCAGAATATCATCATGGCAGTCGTGTTAATTTTAGAAACTAAGCCACTCATGAGACCACAGTGCCAAGGAATTCTCATATTTTACAGCAGCAACCAAAGAGAAATGTTAGAAGCTAAGGTGTTGGAGATTCAAAGTTAGAGAGGAACTAGAAACTCTAGAAAGGATGGGCATATGCAGATAAAGCACTCAAACTGAGGCGCCACTCCCAGAACAGGGAGAGAATATGAAATGTCACTTGAATTAAATATCTTTTCAGTGACTCAGAAGTTAAACTCTTCTTCCTTCCTGCAGGACTTAGGCACTGTGTCGTGGCACATCCCTGGATGCACTCATGTGTTTATCTCCCATCCTCACATAATACTGAGCTTTTTTATGGCTCTGCCACATAGACTACAAAAGACTCGGCAGGGGACAAACTGCAGCACTGAGGACAAGGCTATTGCTCTGATTAACAGACATGTAAATAGCACTAATTATGGTTAAATAGAGTACAATCATGTTGAACCTTGGAGTCCAGAACCCTCAGTGTACACAGAGCGGTGCGACCACAAAGGGCTTCTGATACTGAAAGAGAAAGCCAGTGCTGCACGTTTTGGTTTTTTATACACTCCGTGTGCAAACTGTACAGCACAGCAGCCTCCCTACACTTCAAGATACTTCCAGCCCCTGCAAACAAACGAGTCTGGCGTGCATAAGCCACCTCGAGCAAACCTGAGTAGCAACACTGTGCCAGACGGACTCATGTGAGGAAACGCGGTGATGCAATAAAATTCCTGACTGCAGGAACCCCTTCTAAAGGATCTTTTACTAGTTTAAGTCAGCATGCAAGCTGCCCTGTCCTCGGACCTGGCGAAAGGCCATTTCCTTTATGGTTTTCTTCCTGTCCAAGCAACAAGTTTTCAACCTTATTAACTGCGGGCAGTTAATACTGTACGTGCCTGCAGGGAGCGAGTAAACCGACTCCTCCGGGCTCAGTGTGCAGGTCGGCAGGGTCCCTTTGAGGCGAGTACCCAGAGGTGCCTCCCCGCTCCGTGGGGAGCGGAGCAGCGTCGTCACATCACACAGGGAATGTTCCATCTCGCTCAGGGCACACGCCGGTAACGGAAAGCGGGTGCAGCCGTGCCCCGCGCAGGAGCCCCCGCTGCCTCGGCCAGGCACAGCTGGAGGGTCTCCAGAGCCACCTCCCGCTCCCGAGACTCGCACGGAGCCAAGGGGGCAGCCCGACCCTCCCTCTCCCCCGGACCGCGGCACCAGAGCCCGTCCAGCCCCCGCCGCCCGCCGCTCACCAGCAGGTCCAGCTCGGAGCGCTGCAGCCCGAGGCGACCCAGCCCCACGGCCAGGTCGTGGATGCAGAGCGCGCCATCGCGGTTCACGTCGAGTTTCTGGAACAGCGCGCGGAGCCGCCGCTCCTGCTCGGAGGCCTCGCACAGCGACCGCCCGCAGGAGCCGCCGCTGCCGCCACTGCTCCCTCCGCCCTCTGCCGGCGGTGCGTGCGGGGACCCACAGGGGCAGAGGACGCCGCTGACCACGGGGGAGGCGAGGGATCGCCGCGCCCCCGGCATGGCCCCACCGGCACCTAGTCCCGAACGCCGCCCACCCGTCACGCCGGGGAACCGGCAAATGGCGCCGCTTCCGCCTTCGCGCCACGCGCCGCGGCCGCCACGTGACGCCTCGCGCCGCCCAATCACAGCGCCCGCCGAGCCCCTCGGGACACGCCCTCCTCGCGCTAGGCGGGGCGTGACGTCACGGGAGACGCCTTCGCCTCCGCCAATCGGGAGGAGGTGCCGCGGCGTGTCTTGTGTGTCGCACCGGGGGGGCGGTGCCAGAGCGCGGACCAGGCTGCGATTGGCTGAGCCGCCGGGGGAAGGCGGGGATAAGGCGACAGCGCCTCCAATCAGACGGAAAGGCGGGGGGGCAGTTTGAGTGTGACGGGCGTGGGGCGCGGCCGGTAGATTCCAGAGCAGGGCGCGCTCTGCGTTGATGGATGGGAAACCCGCCCAATGGAATCTGATCAGGGAAACCCGCGGGCGGGCCCGGCCTCACGCAGGCCCAGTGCGCCGAGGCCAGCAGCGGGGCGGGGCCGCGTAACGGGCGGGGTCACTAACCAATGATAGCGCGGCGCGGGAGGTGGGAGGCGGGCCTTCCGCGTGACGGGCAGGACCGCTAACCAATGACAACACAGCACTGGCGGAGGAAGGCGGGCACAGCGCGTGACGGGCAGGCTCGCTGTCCAATGGGGCGCGGCGGGAAGGGGGGCCGATTCTGGAAGCCATTACGCCAGTGCCGCAGGGCCGCGGCCGTTCTGCGGGGCCGCCGGGCGGGCGCCGTACGCAATTTGCGTATCGCCGGCGGTGCCCGGGGGGGAGCGGGGGGCACCGACCCCTGCGGGCCCTTAGGGGCCTCGGGGCCCCCCTGCCGTCCCCGTCCCCCCGGGGGGGGGGAGCCCTGCCACCCCTCGGCCCTGCCCGGCGCCCCCCGTGTCCCCCCCCTCCCGCGGTGTGACCCCCGGTGCCCCCACATGGCCATGGCGTCGCCGCCGGCCCCGCCGGCCAAGAAGCGTAAGATGAATTTCTCGGAGCGGGAGGTGGAGATCATCGTGGAGGAGCTGGAGCGGGGCAAGCACCTCCTGGTGAACCACTTCAACGCGGGCGTGCCGCTGGCCGCCAAGGCCGCCGCCTGGCACGACATCCTGCGCCGGGTCAACGCCGTGGCCACCTGCCACCGCGAGCTGCCCGAGGTCAAGAAGAAGTGGTCCGACCTCAAGACCGAGGTGCGGCGCAAAGTGGCCCAGGTGCGGGCGGCCATGGAAGGGGGAGGCGAGGGGCAGAACGGCGGCGCCGGCACCACCGAGGGCGAAGACCCCGCGGGCGCCGCGGCCGCCCCGGTGATCCTGACCCCGATGCAGCAGCGCATCTGCAACCTGCTGGGAGAGGCCACCATCATCAGCCTACCGAGCGGGGACTGCGGCGCGGGGGACGGCGGAGACATCCCCATCACTGCCTCGGCCACCACCGTCACCCTGACCCAGAGTGAGTGCTGGGCTGGAGGGGCACAAAGAGATCCTGAGCCCTGTGCAGGGGAAGAGTTGTAGAATGGTTTAGAAGGGTCCTGAAAGATCATCCCGTTCCACCATGGGCAGGGACACCTTGGGCTACATCAGGATGCTCCATCCTTGAACACCTCCAGGGGTAGGGCATCCACAGCTCCTCAGGGACACCTTCCACTAGACCAAGATGCTCCATCTGGCCTGGCCATGAACATCTCCAGGGGTAGGGCATCTCTCTGGGCAGGGAGAAGTCCCAGCAAAAAGGAATCCCCACCATCTCTGATGAAATGCCATTCCCCAGTCTGCCCTTGTGCTGTATGGGAGTGGCTGCAAGGCACATATGTGCTGAAAGTCAGCTTTGAGAGCTGTTCCTCAGAACCGAGGTTCCTTTGCACCTTAGAGATTTGTCAGTTCCTCTTTGGGGACGAAAAGGGGGAAACAGCAAGGGGAAAAGCATCTCCAGGGCTGATTTCCCAGTGTGCAGCATCCCAAAGAGCAGCTGTCCTGCCCTGCTGGCAGGGGCCGTTCTGGGTCTTGTCTTTGCCATTACGTCAGCCAGTTAATGCTGCTTGGAGAGATTGTTCTGAACTGGAGGTTAAGAAATGATTTTGTCTAGACAGATAAGGCATTCCCTATTCCTTTGGATTGTACAGCCTAGAAGGAAGCCCGACTGAGGGTGGAGTAGACTTAAATAAGTCGTTTTGTGCGTTTCTGGCCATTGTGTGTTATCTCACTGAACAGGCCGTATTCCTGTGATATCCACTGAATAGTCCTGTAGATAAAAAAAACCCATATCACAGCTACCTCTGACCCCCCTGTCTGCTCTTTGTTCTCAGTTCCTGCAGAGACAACCTACCACAGCCTGGAGGACGGGGTGGTGGAGTACTGCACCACGGAAGCCCCCGCCACAGTGACCACGGAGGCGCCCCTGGAGATGATGGCCCACCAGCACGAGGTGTCCGCCAAGCCCCAGGAGCTGAAGAGCCGCATCGCCCTGAACTCTGCCAAGCTCCTGCAGGAGCAGCGGGTGACCAACCTGCACGTGAAGGAGATCGCCCAGCACCTGGAGCAGCAGAACGACCTGCTGCAGATGATCCGCCGCTCCCAGGAGGTGCAGGCGTGCGCCCAGGAGCGGCAGGCGCAGGCCATGGAGGGCACGCAGGCGGCGCTGAGCGCCCTCATCCAGGTCCTCCGCCCCATGATCAAGGACTTCCGTCGATTTTTGCAGAGCAACACGCCCAGCCCGCCAGTCACCGCCGAGCCCGGCCAGGCAGGGCAGCAGGATGGTATGAGCCAGTGAAAGGAACAGTGCTGGGAGGGGACCTTTAGGTTGATATTGGGGAAAAAAAGGTTGTCAAGCCCTGGCACAAGCTGCCCGGGGCAGTGGTGGAGTCACTGTCCCCAAAGGGATTTGTGTGGATGTGGCACTTGGGGACACGGGTTAGTGGTGGATGTGGCAGTGCCGGGGGAACAGTTGGACTCGGTCTTAAAGGTCTTTTCCAACCTAAACAATTCTATGATTTTATGGGACATCTGCCTTGCAAAAAAACGCCCGTGCTGTCAGAGGACACGGGAGCGGGGGTGCTGGCTCTCTTCAGTGTGAATTGCTCCCTTGGAGCCTTGCTGAGCCTAAACAGCTTTCTCTGCTAATCTTATGCTAATCTGCCTTTTCAGACTCTCATACAGAGCCTTAGCAGGATGTGTAATAAATCAGCAACTTAACATTGGTTGCTTTAGTTCCTCAAACAATAGGTTGGTTTAAAAAAGTTATTTTTTAATTCCTATTTGGAAAAAAGCTCCCCTAAGTATGACACCTCTCTCTCTTTCTCTCTCAAGATCTATAGCCTTTAAATGACTTCTGATGTGGAGAGTTTTGTCAGGATATCACAGTGCTGCAGCTGCCCAAGGTACAGTGATCATGAACTGTAGTGAATGCATTTCTGGCTCTTGCTGAAAGCATTTACTGGAAGCGTGGCACCGGATGTGGTAGAACCTTCTCTCTGCACTGAGAGCTACAGAATCTGCTCCTGCAGCATAACATCCACCCAGCCCCTGCAGACCAGCACCAAGCCTCCGTGCAGTCCAAATCCCACCCACGTCCCCTGAGGATATCAATGGGACTAAAACAGTGTGTTCACCTCATGTTTTATCTACGTGCAGTTACGAAATTTTGCTGTCACCTTGGCAGATGAGATGAAAGTTTCATGTCTTGGTTACCAGAAACTGTCCCAGGACACATGTTGGAGCAACGTCTTTCCTGTTGCAGCATTAAATACCCAAGGGACTGGATGAGTTTCACTCAGGGGGGTGTAACAGGTGAAACTCCACTTCTGCCTCATCTGCATAGTTTGTCACCTCCAGAATACCTTAATCCATCAAAGTGGACCTGGACTACAGAGCTTCAGCCATGCAGGAATTCCCAACGTTTAGGAGTTTGTCAGCCACTGATTTAATTGAGTGAATTTTGGGGCATTACTTGGTTCTGCTGGTGGAGGTGTTTGTTCTGTAGTGCCTGGGAGCTGGAAGTGAGTCCAGCTGTTCTGTGTTCATCTGCTGGCTGGCCTCGAGTGGTGGCATCCTGAGAAACAGAGCTGAGGTTCTCACTGTCCTATACCTTATACAGGGTAAAACAACGTCGCAGCCACTCTTCTCTTTGAGGTGTTCAGGCCTTGGAGCTCAGTCTTTAATGAGAAAGCTTAATTGCACAGGATGGTCAACATGATTCTCACAGACTTGCAGCAACTTCATAAACTTTTAGATTAAAGCTCCACTTGTACATGCATGGAAGAAAAAAGAAAAAGAAGGAAGCATAATTCTTCTTCTCCCTGTACCTTGCAAAGTGTGTCACACTTAACGGGCTTGTTGCTTGCCAGGTATTACTTTTGAAATGGAACTTTTCCAGAGCTAGTATTTACTTGCTGTTAAGTCTCCTTTAGGGCTGATGAGGGAGTGGATTTGCACAATCAAATGAAACCTTTACACAGCCTTTAATGGGGGGAATGCTGATGGGGAACCCCCGGTTAGAGCAGAAGTGAAGAGGCCACCGCTGCCTGTCCCTGGGCCTTTACTCATCTCCTCTCATCTGCAAATCTGATGAGGGAGAAAAAGACAGCACAGTGAGAAGGGTTTTGTCCCTGGAAGAGTCCCAACCCCTTGGGACTGACACCTGAGCTGAGTCTGGGCAGATCAGCTGCCTTGTCCTGCCTTGTCTGGCATCTCGCCTCATGAGTAACACTTACCTGACTCTTCCTCTTGGACTTTGTGGAATCAAATCAATTGCTCAATTGAAATTTATTTTTAAAGTGAGAACTATGTCATATGTGTTGGTTTACCTCATTTGTGTAATGACCTCTCCTTTACAAATACAGATTTTAATAAAAAAATACATTTTTGGTAAACAGGCTGTTTCAGTTCATCAGAGTGTGCCAGGGCAGAAATGGATTCATGACAAAAAGTTTGCAACACAGAATCCTCGCTGTGAAGGGGCCAAGGAGAGCTGTGAACAGCCACATGTCACAGCAGCTTTTACTCTTGTTTTTGAACCTCCTGGCCTTGTATTTACATAATTATGGTCTTTTTCAAATAACAGCTTTTACAGCCCTACCTTGGAGCACGAGTTATTTCACTGTGTCTGACGGATTACTGAAGTACAGTAATCTCCCAGCTGCTCAATGATGCCACAATAGCCTAAAATAATGGTTGAAATACCAGCCTTTGGCTTTAAATTGCAGTGTGCTTTTTTTTCAGTGACTAAGCATTTAAGCTGTGTTAGTTTCATAGGACTAAACCTGTTGCCATTGGAACCACCCATTTTTCTTGTCTTTTCAGGATAAATATAGAGCTTAGTCAAGCCACCAGCATTCAGGTGCTTGTTCCACATTCACGTTTTTATCCCATTAAAAGGACGTGACAACATTTTAAACACAGGGTGAGCACTGTGATGAGGGGCTTGGTTGTGGCTCATGACGAAGTCATCAAACTTGGGGAAGGAGAGAGAAAAGTGTCTTTTAAAAACCAGGAGGAACAGGTGAACAGGATACTGACAGGGTGAGCAAGTACACAGGGCATTCAACTGAACAGGAACCAAGCAGAACTAAAGCTAAGGAGGGACATCTCTGGATGTTTGTCTGTGCTCCTCTGCTGTTCTTTTTGTACCTGGAGATTTGTATTCAGTATCCAGACTGGGAAGGAGCCACGCAGGGATGTTCTGCCACAGGGTACCTCGGAGGTGAGGGCAAGCAGCATCCTCCTGCATGCTGGGGACAAAGAAGTTTGGTGTGGGACTCTGGGTGTTCAGAGGATCGTCTTTGTGGCCATCAGAGGCAGCAGCCAAGCCGCCAGCAGCTCCCCCAGGAGCAAAACTCTGCTTGCGATGTGTCTCCAGCCCGGCTTTCCAGGAGATGGCACTGCACGACGGGATCCCGAGCTGTGGCACCGTCCCAAAAACCACGCTTGTCCTCCAGACCTTTTGGGATCCTGCTTGCTTCTCTCACTGATCAATCTTTTCAAAGCTGAGAGCCTGGAGAGGAAGAAATTCAACAGGCAGAGCTCAGCAATGAGGAACACGGGTACCCCTGGAAAAGTCAGGGTGCCTGGAATCATAAACTGGGTCCCTCTGCTTGAGGGAGAAAAAAGAGATGTCTCTCTTTGGGATGAGTTCTCTGCAGAACCAAATGGGCAAGGACAAGGTTAAAAAAAACATATGAAGTCTTTAATTATAAGCAAAGGGACAGCTTTTAAGATTTTTTAGAAGGCCACACATAATTATGTCAGTGTCCCATGAGAACAATGCACTGCCATTGCTACACTGCAGTTCTGGGAGCAGATCCCGGCCAAGGGACTGAATGATATCACCTGCACACTCACCCAAATTACCTGCACCTCCTCCAGCATGTTTTTAAAGTTTCTCAAGCCTGTTTTGGGAAAGCATCCTTCGGGGGATTCTTGTGGGTTTTTTCCTGCCATGTGAGAGGTTATGGCCAGCGGGTACTGTCAGCACAAGTGTGGTCAGGTCAGTGTGAAAATTGAAGTATTTAAGATTCTTTGTCTTTCTTGAAAGCATCTGATAAGAAGCTTGACTGGAATGGTCAGCACAGCTTCCAGGTGCTCTGTGTGCAAGACTGAAGTTGATACCACCTTCAAACAGGACTCATGAGCCCCTGGGTCCCAGCCATGCGAGTGATTAACCCAAGGCAGAATCCCAGCGCCAGCAGGGACAGTTTCTGTCACCTCTGCTGCCCAGGATCCCAAATTAGAGGTTGTTGTGTCAAGTGGGAACCACAGATTACAGTTGTTTCTGCTGCATTTGGGGTAACAGCAGCATTTGTGGGGTTGCAGCCAGAAGAACGGAACCAGTGGGACAGACCATGGCCACAGCCAGCAAGTCTCTTGTCCAGCAGAGCACTGAAGGGATGGACACTTGGGATACAGACACAGGATAACACTGATAAACATAACAAGCCTCGAGGTAAAGTGGGTTCCAGTCCGCAGATTTTGGAAGGGGCAAACCAGCTCCAGTTGCACCCATGGGCCTCCTGGAATGGAAGGAAGAGTCCTGCCATACATTCCCAGGACACACTGAAGCAGACATGGAAACCAGTAAACAAAAAAAGCCAGGCAGCTGGATTTTCAGGTCTAGCTGCATGTTTGGGGAAAGGAATCCACCGACTTCCAGATTCCAGTGCTCCCTCTGTCGATAACAGAATTCCCAGTTCTGGCAGGCCAGAAACCCACTGTGCAGGTGTGTCCTACGGGAAACCCAGCCTGCCACAGAAAGTGAAGCAGTTCCTGGCCCTTATGATGATGAGTTCAGTTAAATATGGAACAAGTGAAAAACACAAGCAGATCAAAGTGGAACTCACAGCCTGTTATTAAGCTGGGAAGACGCGAGCTTGGAATAACTTCACTCCATGGGATAATCCTGTGCCACGGGGATAGGTACCCATTCCCTTCACGGGATTTCCAGCTGCCTGCACGGAGATGGGACTCACACCACTGTGGTGGCTGCACCCCCTGCCCCATTTTGGGAGCTCTGGGTCTGCCCCCAGCTCTGGGGAAGGCACCCACCCACTGCAACTCACTCCCACCCACAGCTCCCCTGCAGCTCCTCAGAGCAGGGATTGCAGGTACACCCCACCCACAGCTCCAAGAACACATTTACAGTACAAAGCATCATGTGATAATCTCTTATTTTCGATGATGAAGCTGAAAGCTCATTAAGGCCATTACAGCAGAGGCGACAGGTGGAACAGAGGAGAGCCATTACTGTGTTTTTGCTGTTACAGCAACGTGTGTAATTTAGTTTTAAAACTTTAATCATTTGGCTGCCAGGAGAAACGAATTAGCGTGATGATGCTTTCCAAAGGAAGATGCTGATGATGTAGATTGCAGGGCTCGTGTATCTGGGATTCCCCTGGGATGATAGGATGTGATGGCTCACGAAGTGCATTACAGAATCTACCTCACTTCACCTCACCGAGTTTTCTGAATTTATCTCGCCTTGTTTCTCCCCTGCTGTTTTATCTCTGTCCTCAAAGCGGGGAGGGAGGAGGTAAGACAAGCCACTTTTGCTCGTGCTCACTCACAGAGCATCGAGATCCCAGCCCCGGCCAGCCAGGAAAACCTCTCCAGGAGAGCAGAGGTGAGGCCCAGACTGAACTGCAGAGCCCAGACTGATAAAAATATCCCAGACTGATAAGACGATGCCCTGAGCCAGCAAAAGTTGAGGAAGTGGTGGCGGCACAGGGGAGCTGCACCTGGAAAGGCTCAGGTCAGGGAGAGCACAGGGCAGGGATGTGGCTGAGGGTCATGGAGCAGAGCTGAGGTGTGCATGAGCCTGGAGGAGAAATCCACACTGTGGGAGTCTGGGGTGAGCAGAATCCATGTGTATCAGAGCACCTTGATCACACACAGATGGTGACTGGATTGGACCTGGAATGGAATATAATATAAAGTCAGTGGGATGGTGGATGGATGGAGATACCCTACACCCACATCCCCTCTGTGGGCGGGCTCAGACTAATCCACCCCCTCTGCAATCAAGAGCCACTGTCCCTTTAAAAAATATTAATTTCTCCAGAAACAATTATGCAGCATAAACACAGAAAAAAATCAACAGGGTGAATTTCAAACTAATAAAGATTTAATCTCTAAGTCATGAGGCTGCATTTGTTAGGAAAATACACATACCCCTGAGAATGCAGCTATGGTTGCTACACTACACACTGCTCAGCAGCTCGCTGGGCATTTTTCCAAGCCCGTTTATTTTTAACATCAGTCACATTATTCAATTAATTATAAAAACACTGAGGTTTTCAAGAGATGCTTCTGATAAAACTGCAAAGTAAATATGCGTGAGAACAGCGAGGATTAAAGTCTCTGTAAACTTTAGCATCTGGGTCTGTTGCTATAAACAAGAGAAGTCCTCAAGGAGATTGTTTATCAGGGTGAATCATAGCAGATAACACACAGCCTCCTCCCACACCACACACAGCGATCGTTTGTCCTTCACCTAGGGATGGAAGCGGAGCATCCACGTGTCTGTCAGCAGTAGCTGGGGCATGAGAGGTGTGAGAACTGGGCTGGATTCTTCAGATGCCTTCAGTATTTGAGCCTCCCAGCTTGGCAAATGTCAAATATTTAACAGGCCGAGCTCTTTCCTAACAAACTGAGAAACAGAAAGCAAAAATCCCAGCCCATCTCCAGCAATGTCTCAAAGCCTTGGAGACACCAGATAGAAACTGATGGAAGGATTCAAGCCCTGCCTGTAACAGCAGCCTCCACAAACCCTGCTGTTTCCTGATATCTCCTGGTATTTCCTGCAATGGTTTCATGGTACCAATACAAAATGTTTTCCCAGCCCAGTCTGCGTAAGCTTAACCTGGTAAGCCAAAAATCATAATAACACATTTGGCTTCATCCAATTTTTAACTTTTATCTGAGGGCATTGCTGTGTACTTCTCCTAGCAGACTTTTTTTTTTTTTTAAAGGCTCACATTGTGGTGGAATTATTTGATAGCTCTGATATTGTCTGCATAGATGGCAAAGATTAGAGGCAAGGACTCTGGGCATCAAAGCCTGGCAGAGAGAGCTCCCAGGCTTTCATCCAAGCTTTGCCAGACATGCACATCGACCTTGGGAACAGTCCCTCCCATATAAGCCTCAACTTCTCTGCCACAGAGACTCTTGGGCACATCCCTGTCTTTAAAAATTAGGCAAATCACGTTGATGATTGCAGACTCCTTCAGGACAAGGAGAGACATTTTGTTCTGCTTGCCCTTAAACGATGGAATCCTGCCTAGCCAGGGATCCCAGCCACAGCACAGGGCACGGCAGCAGCACCTAATAACAGGGAGCCATTTTGATGGGGAGATGTGTCCGACTGGTTGCCACAGCTCGCACACGGCGGGTGAGATCCCAGCTCCCGGCCCTGCCTCGTGCTGCCTGCAGGCTGTGTGGTGCCAGGGCCTCCTTCCCATTCCCGGCCGGCACAGGCACTGCCAGCCAGCCTGACCCACAGCCTGACCCACAGCCTGACCCGAGCCCACACTGCTGAGCATGAGGTGGCACAGCCTGAGGAGCCGTGTGCCTGTGGGACATCCTGCTGGGAAGGATGTCACCAGGGGCTGCTCGGGCCAGGAAGGCACTGGGACAAGCCAGAGTAAGGGTTTCTGGCTGTCAAACAGATGCAGAGATCATGTCTGTCACAGAATCACACAATGGGTTAGGTTGGAAGGGATCACAGTGGGTCACCTGGTCCAACCTCCCTGCCCAAGCAATGTCACCCCGGAGCACCTGGCACAGGATTGTGTCCAGATGGCTCTGGAGTATCTCCAGTGAGGGAAGACTCTACACCCTCTCTGGGCAATCTGTGCCAGTGTGTAGTCACTGCACAGTAAAGTTCTTCCTCGTATCCAAATGGAACTTCTTGCACATCAGTTTCTGCCTGTTGCCTCATGTCCTATTTCTTGGCACCATGGAGCAGAGCCTGGTTCCATCTTCTTGGCACCTTTAGATATTTATACACACTGATGAGGTCCCCTCTCAGTCGTCTCTTCTCGAGGCTGAACAGCCCCAGCTCCCTCTGCCTTTCCTCATATGAGAGATGTTCCAGTCCCCCAACCATCCTCGTTGCCCCACGCTGGACCCGCTCCAGGAGCTCCATGTCTGTCATGTCAGAGCTGCCCCCGCCATCCCCTCAGCTCCAGCGACAGCTGGGCGCTGCTCGGGCTGCAGAAGGGCCCCGGGACACCCTGTGAGGCGGGAAGCTCGAAAAGCCTCACCCGGCCCCACACAACGGCCCCACTGAGAGAACTCCGGATCCTCCGCGCCCGCCCCCTCGCCCAGAGGGCAGGGCTTCCCCAAATTGACAGCCCTGCTCTCCAATCGGTGCGCTCTCCTCTCCGCCCCGCGCGCGATTAGCCAATCAAATACCGCCGCGCTCAACCCGCCTCCTCGCTGCTGTCCAATCGGACGCCGCCGCTGTCGCTCCCCCGTCTCGGGACGGAGGGCGGGGGGTTACGCAGGGTCGGTATTCTCGAAGCGCGGCCGCGCCACCCGCCCTGCGCGCCGCCTGCGCTGTTGGCGTAGCGGGCGCAGTTGGCGCAGCGCGGGCAGAGGCGGCCGTGGCGGGGGAGCGGCGGCCGCCGGGCGAGCAGCGGGCGGGAGGAGCGGGCAGGGCCGGGCAGGCACCGCGCCGGGACCGCGCCGCAGGTGTGTGGAGCGCGCCGGGAAGCGGGATGAGACCGCCTGTAGGGCAGCTGGTGATGGGGGGGGCCGGGAATGGGGGTAGGACCGGGCTGCAGGTCGGTGCACGGGCTGGGAGCGGGCTGAGCCCGGGCTGCGGCTCCGGGCACGGGTGGTGGGGTCGGAGCTGGGCACGGCCCGGGCACGGCCCCGGTGCTTGGCCCCTGGGGCTGGAAGAGCGGTGAGACCGGGCTGCGGGGCACTCGGTGGTTCGGAGGTGCGGGAGGTGAGCTGAGACTGGGCACGGCTTAGTGCGAGGCTCGGAGAGAGAGCCGAGACCTGGGCACAGCTCAGTGCACGGCTCGGAAAGAGAGCCGAGACCTGGGCACAGCTCAGTGCACGGCTCGGAAAGAGAGCCGAGACCTGGGCACAGCTCAGTGTATGGCCCCGGGATGCCGGGGCAGGCTGTGACCTCCCTGCAGCCTGGTGCGTGGTCCGGGGGTGGGCTGGGACCTGTCCCCATCCCGGTGCACAGTCCAGGGAGCTGGAAGGCAGGATGAGCCCTGGCAGCAGCTCGGCGCAGGGACCGGTGGGGTACAGCAGTGCCACAGGACAGCGGAGGTGCCCAGGCTCCGGCAGAGCCGGCTGGGTTTACCCACAGCCAGCGAGGGGCTTTAACCACCCACACATTCAGGCAGCTGCTAGAATCCCTGAGGATTGTTTACTGCCCGACGTTCATAACCTTGTCCCTTTTGGATGCTGATCAGCTCCTGCCTCCCTGGTTTGGGTGTTGTGTCGGTGTGTAACGAAATGCCCATCTCCAGCCCCAAAGCTGAGCCGTGCAGGGCTCGATGTGGATCCGGTGCTGGGGAAAGGCAGCGTTCCCAGTGGGCCTGGTGATTGGGCAGCCAGATGACCTGATTCGGTTGTTATGCTCTGTAATCTGGAGCAGACTGCTTGTTTTCTCTCTCTGCTGCTTTCTCCATTTATAAGATACAGGTGCTAACACTTAGGGCTGGTTGGATATGCAGGAAAGAAGCAGATTTTTCCATTCTTGAGATGGCTTTTCCTTATCCTTGTTAGACTACACATTAGACTGATCTTGCTCTGTAAACTGCTTCTCAAGGTGGTGGCTGAAAACAGAGCAGATTTTTATTAGCTGCTTTGCAAAACAGAAATTACGAGGGGGATGACAACACTGAAACTTGCCCTAGGCAAAAAGGGGAAAGAGGATGTTGGGGCCAGGCTAATTGGGGCCATACCTCTTCAGACTGGAATGAGTCTGGACTGAATATTACCCATCCAAACAGGTTTTAGAGCAAGAGGAGGAGCCCAAGACTGGCTGGAACTAATTTACTCATTTCCCTCCCAAAGGCTGACCCGAAGACCTGTATCAAGGAGTTGCACAAGGGGAGGAGATAGAAACTGGAAGCTCTCTGAATGTGCTGCCCGCAGACTTGAGGCTTCTCTGGGGACTCGAGATGACTTCTCACAAGAGATGCTTTCAGGAGGGGTTGTGCTGAAGACAGAGCACTGCAGCCTCTAACTGGGACAGCTCCTGCTGGTCTGGAGCTGAGACCAACTTCCCTCCCTCCCTTTTCCCTTGGAGATGTTGCAGAGATTTAATCTGACCTCTTCCAGCTCACCTGAAGCCTGCCGTGGTGATGATCCCACAGCCAGATCCGACCACCAAAGAGAAGAGAATCGTGCGTTTGAAGCTGGGCCGTCGTTGTAACTGAACTGGAATTTACTCCCTGCTTGTGCTCCTGCAACGAGTGTCCTTCTTCTGCTTGTCTGTGTGTGTTTTGAGCCGCTTCTCCCTGATCTTGTTTGGAATTCCTGAGCTTTTCACGCTGAATTTGCCCATGGCTTTCCTGATGAAGAAGAAGAAATTCAAGTTTCAGACAAGTTTCACTCTAGAAGAGCTGACTGCCGTCCCCTTTGTGAATGGGGTTCTGTTTTGCAAAATTAGGCTGCTGGATGGAGGAGACTTTGCTAGTTTATCTACCAGGTAAGACCCTCCCTGCAGACTTGCTGCCTGGCTCTGCTTCTTTCCCTGGTTATTCATCCCTTGAGCGGTTTAGCATATGGCCACCACTTGCTTACCCCTTGATGGGATTTTAATAGTTCTGTTGTAGGGCCCCACATGCCACATCATTCTCTGGAGCGGGGGAAGTACATAGCTGGAGAGCTCTGAACCTGGGTGGTGTTGGCTGATCCGAGCTGGATTGAATTTTTCAGAGATGAGGGGAGGGAGCGGGAGGTCACTCCCCTGAAAGGGGCTGAGGTTTGTGGGTTAAATCCTCTCTTATATTTTTCCCCTCTCCTTGCCCAAGTTCTCCCACACTATTTCAGACCCTGTGCTGTATTGCCTTTGTGTCTTACTTGAAACTCGACTCTGTAGAAAACTATATCTAAACAAATCAACCCTTCCCAGCTTTGCTCTCCCACTTTGATTCTGAATTTGTGTTCTTGGTAAGGGTGGAAGTAGCTTGCTTTGCATTGCAAATTGCTGTGCAAGGGAAAACTGCTGCCTGGAGTCAAAGTTGTCAGTGTTAAAGACCCAGTTTATCTCCTTGAACTGATGCCATTGCATCTCCCAGTTTAGAGCAGCAGTGTTTTCTGTGTGATCTGTCACGTTGGGATTGTTCTGCTCCACATCTTACAAGGCTCTGCCATCGTGTATTGGCGTTTCTCTGACTCCTTCAGGCAGGTCTGTCCCTAGTCTTGCTACTAATTGCTAATAAAAACTTGCTTTGTTTCTAACTATGCACACAGATTATCACCAGCAGTATGCAAACACGAATTCCATAACAGCCCAGACTTGCTTTCTGCCTCAAGATGTGAAGGAAGCCTTCAGTGGCTTTCAAAACTTGTTTTTTTGCTTTCCTGAGTGACTGCTCAGTTTTAAAGGTACAGGATTAGTTTGTGCTAGCTGTTAACTGCTTTATCCCAGGGCTAAAGTCTGGTTTGGGCTGGTTTTCCTCTTTGTGGTGCTGCGTGCTGAGCTTTCTCGTTTCAGGAGAGATTTTATTGGGCAAGCATAAAACATTTGTCTTGCAAACAGAAGTGGTAGGGCATTGCTCAAAGCTTGGGTTTTTTTTTCCAGAGGCACGATGCAACCTCATCTGAAGTTTGTAGAAACCGTGGGCGTGGAACACCTCCAAAAATGGACTTTGAATTAATTTCTCTTTTGAAGAAAGTCTATCAAAAAAGCTTTTCCTCACAGTGTTTCTCCCCTGGGGCTAGGTCCTTGGGTTTGGTGGAAGCAGCTTATCTAAGGAATTCAAACAGTATGTGAACTTGGAAAGAAATTAACCCTTCTTCTTCCTGGAGTCACAATAAATTGAGTTGCGCTGGAGGGTGTCTCGGGAAAAGCCCGTGCTGAGAAATGCCCATCTCCCTCTCCCTGTTGTCTCTGAAAGTGGCTTCTGGGAGCCTTCGCTGGGGTTTGCTGGTGCTGCCAGCCGTGTGGGTTGTTTTCTGAGCTGGCTGGGGTTCAGCAGTTCACTCAGCAGAGCGCGTTGCAGATGTGTTCCAGCAGCAAAATCATCTGTAATTCAAACCAAACACATAAACTGCTCTCCCTGGGCTTGATTGCTTCAAAATGAGCAAAGAGGAAGTGGGCTGGGGGGTTTGCTGCCTTTCCCCCAACCTGTCTGGGCTCTAACTGAAAGCACATGGAAACCTGCTCCTGCTTGAAAAGTTACGGCTCTCAGTGGCACTGAGTCATTTGACCTTTTCCAAATATTTTCCCTGTTGCAGTTAGAGAAACTTCAGGAGGGATGAATTTCCAGGAATGGTGAGGAGAAGAGTTACCATGTGGAGAGGCTCCTGGATCATGCCTTGGGCTCTGCTCTGTGCTCATCTATTCATTTCCATCACATTTTTTGATACTCTTTGGATCTAGGGAAAGATTAAAGTGAAGGAGATGCTATGTCCATATCGTGTTTGAAATCTGTACATTATTTAGGGTCTGTGATTGTTTCTCGTCCCTGAAATCAACCACTTCCAAAACCGATTTTGTTTGAGGTTGTGATGTCTGGGAGGTCATCTCTTATGAGCTGCTTATGTACAAAATCTGGTGTTTGCTCTGCAATTGATTTGGGCTGCTTCTGTGGTCTGTGGCAATCAGAGGTTTGTGGCTGTGATGGAGCTCTTCCTGACCATGAGTTTTCAGAGAACTGATCTGAACAAGGTGTCCCACATCACCTGGAGTCTGTAAACAGAGGGCAGAAGTAGGTATACGAACTCTTCATAGGACACACTGAATCGTTTTTTTTTCTAGCTATGGTGTGCAATGAGAAGTGCTGTCTGAGAATATAAGAACCTCCAGAGATGGATTTTTCACATTATTTGCAGCAAACTTACCTGGCACCTCGTGCATGTGGCGGGAGGTGGGACTGTGATATACCCAGGGAGTTGCCAGGTGACACAGGGTTCATTTGACCTGCTCACAGAGCAGAAGCAGCAGGTTGTACTGCTGGCTCCTGTCAGCCCGTCCTGGTCCCAAGTCCAGTTCAGCCTGGGTTCCACGTACCTGCCACAGCCTGGTGCTGTGGGTCTGATGGGGCACACCCCGGGCTGGGACTCCCTTCCCAGGCTGCTCACACCCCCTCTGCCCAGCCTGGCTGAAGGGGAACCTGTCTGAAATGCATTAAGACTAAACACTCTTAGGAATTCAAGGCTCTCTGGAAAAGATCCAGGTCCTGTCAGCACATTCAGCTTTGGGGATCTGCCTCTCTTGGGTTTTCTGGTTTTGTTTTTTAGTTATTTTCTTGCAAGCAGGTACCCTTTTTCCATGCTTCCTGTGCTCAGGCCTTGCATTAAACCATGTGATTAAGTGACTGAAGTTACAGCTGTATATATCCTTTTGCTTGTCCTTTCCCCTCCCTTTGTAAACTCTTCTTACACTGTGGTGGCACTTTTGAGGATAAAACCCCCAGGTTTCACTTTACAGTGCTCTGCACGAAAAGCATCTATTGTCTGTGGGTTTATCACCTTGCTGTTGGATTACAGAAGCTGGGCTTTGAAAATGCATCTGAGCCAGGTGTAGACCAGGCAGATGCTGTATTTCCCCACAGAGAAGTGCCAATATATTCCTTGAATATTATTAGTCCAGATACTTAAATAGCACAACCGCCAGTGAATTCAGTTGCCTCCCAAGCACCTTTAAAAATAGCAGGCACAGAGCAGCAGGGATGTGTTCATGGCAACCGTTTTTGTGAAGCAGATGGGCAGCTGCATTTTGTACCAGTTTGAAGCTTTTTGGGGGGTTGTGCAGCTTTGTTCCTAGAGAGATGATACCACGAGCTCAGTGGGGGGTTTCCGACCGGCACAGGCAGGAGCCTGGGTGCCCAGATGAGAGCCCTAAAGCTGCAGGCTGATGTAGGACACACATGTACATCTTTGGGTATCCTGGAAGAGGAAGACTCGGTTAAATTCCCCGCTCTGTGCCTGCAGTGCTGGTGCCTGTTGAGTGACAGCCAGATGCTCTGTGCCTCGGTGCTGAGTGATCTCTGGCTGCGTGTTGGCAGCGAGCGTGGCCGGTGCACGATGTGAAGGAAGTGGAAAGCCAGGTGTTATCCACAGACTCCTGACACTTCATCCTACATTGTTCTGTTAGCCTGCCAGCAGTTTTCACTCTGGTATTTCTGGATTTGAAGGAAGGGATCGTGCTCTGAAATCCCCTGTCTGACTCCAGAGGAAAGACTGTTTTGCATGAGTTGAGCAACTTTGAGGGCATTTCCCACCTTCCTTATTGTCTTCTGAAGGCACCTCAGAGTGTATTTCCTTTGAGACCATGCTTTTCTAAGCATATGCAGCATTTCAGCTTGAATTTGTGATCCTACCACTCCTGCAGCAGTTCTAACTAAGGAATGTGGCTTGTCTCCTGTGACCCAGCCCTGTTTCCTTGCAGGCTTGATCTGGGAAGAGCTGACCCTGTTGGGGTGGTCTGACCTCCCAAGTATGTCAGTGCTGCAGCCTGAACCCAGAATGTTCTTAGCCTTGCAATTTTTGAGTCAGTATGAAAGGCCACTTCCTGCACTGCAAACTTTATTTTTTGGGGGTGTAAAGCTGCATCCAGAAAGCCAAAGGAAAAATGCTGGTATTTGGGAAGGCACCACACTGACAGCTCCCTGTGGACTGAGGTCAGCTTTTGTGTGAGTGTGGCTCTGTCATCCTTGTGTGGGCACAAATGACCTGAAGCTACTTGCTTTTGGCAGCTGGTGGGATGCAAAGCACTGTTATACTGTAGTGATACACACAACTTTTTCATTTCTGTAGGACATAAATACAAGGGAGAAGCATTGCCCTGCTAACACAGGGCTTGGTGATTCAGAAACCTTTGTGAAGGGAGGTGCAAGTTGTGCCACCTCCAGAATTCGGCTCTTGGTGGTGAGAGTTAAATCAGCTACTTCACTGTCTTCACATAAATAGTCATTGTGCCTGATGTTACTGGATCCTTCAGGTAATTAGGTTCATAGTGTTTGGCTTTTTCAGACTGGAAAATCGTTAACTGTTTGTTTAATCAGGGACCGAAGGACTGATTCAGCCCGGTTGAAATGTGAATCTTCACCACTGTCTGCCTTAAAACAAAGATTAGGTAACTAAAATAGTTTCTTCTAGAGTCCTCAAGAGGGAAGAAAACTGTAGTGAAAGGAGGAGATCACTGGCTGAGTTCTGCCTCTTGATTCCAGTGCAATTGCCCTGGTTTAGTAGAGCAAAGAACTTGGTTGTGGCTTTAAACCGTTCTCCCAGTCCCGTATTTTAGGACAATAGGCTCTATCCTCTGCTAGGGCATGGGGTGTGACAACACATTTTAAAAATACTTTTATTGCAGACATGTCTGAAAATGTAGACCTTCCCTATGCATACATATATTCCTAATACACAGATCAAGAGAGTGAGTTTTAATGTTCCAGAGCTGTTTCACACACTAACATCCTTCCTTCCTGGCAGAGCCTCAGCAATAGGCTCAGGGTGTTAATGGAGAAGGGATTTGAACACAGCCTCTAGAAGTGATTTGCAATCAAACATACCCTATTTCAAGATAATATTATAGCACCTGCAGTGCCTTGCATTCTGAAACAAATACAGAGAAAAGAGACAGCAAAGATGAGAAAAAGGAGGTTCATTCCAGAAGTGTAGCTAAACATAGGTGCAAGTTGTGAGAGCAGAAGCAGTGGCAAGTTGGGGGTGTTGGAAGAATTGCAGAAATGATAGAGCACCACACAAACCAGGCACAAACTGTCTTAAGCTGCACTTTGAGTTTGCAGAACACTTCTGTCACCTTTCCTGGGCTCTGGCAGCTACACCTGCCCCAGCCAGGGTGGGTTGATTTGCTTTGTGCCAGACTTGCCTCTTCCTGTCACCACATCGGGGCCTGTCACAAGACTGGCAGAAATTATGTCAGAACTTTCCTTCCATGGGCGCTGTATCCTGTTGAGTAAAGAACAGTCTCTGTTCATGGTCTGGCTCTGCCCTGCCTGCTGTGGCTCAGGCAGGGGCTGCTCTGTTGAGCAGAAGCTGTAATCTAAAGCCCTGTAACCGATCTGCTGTGTGTACAGCATCAGTAAATACGTTTGGATACAGCCGGCTTTCAAACTTCCCCCTCCTCGCCGATTCTGAGCTGGCATTGCTTTGACAGCTGACTCTTAGCAACAGCCTTATCTGTGTGGCTTAGGCAGCCCTTTGCTCAAAAAATTACTCATTGAAAATTAATGTTCTACTTGGAGATTTGGCCACCTTGATTAGCAGGGTGACGGTACCATCAGCTCTGACTGAGGACAAGGGGAGGTAGAAGAGGGTGGCCTCCCCCTCCTTTAAGACATGTATTTATTTCTGAAGTAGAGGGAAAAACCTAAATGGCTTCCAGTCTGTTTATTCTTTGTGCTCTTGAGCTGCCATCAGTGTTGACTCTAGCTTTGTAGCTGAATTTCTGAGGAATTCATGCGTGCCTTCGGGAGCCTGTGGTCTCGCTGCACAGCAGTTGGTATTTTAATAGGCCATAAGTTGCCCGTGGCAAGTTGCTCTGGTACCAGTTTCTAGATGAATGAGGCAGGTAAAGATTTATTTCTTATTATTATTTTATTGCAGGAAACTACATCTGGTAGTGTTTCAGGAAAGAGCCCAGCCTGTCCCTCAGATCAGAAACCTCCCTCACTTCAGGGCAAGTGTGTAAGCTGTCAGGATGGGATGGTGAGGCCTCACAGCATCCACCTGAGCGTGGCTCTGTGGGGTCTCATCCGTGAGAGGACGGGCGGATGTGGCTCTGTGTGTGACCTCCCTTTTTCAAACAGGATGTGTTCTGCATCCTCTGTGGGCTGCCAGTTCTGCACTTGCAGCCTGCTCTGAAATGGGTCTGGAATTATTTCATAGCTGTGGGCTGTTGTAGATTAAACTAGAAGCCTTTAGGAGTAGCCTGGACCAACATCTGGATCTGCCCATTTCTTCTATAGCATTCTGTGACTTTGTATCAGTAATCTGTGCTGCAAAGGTGATGATTTCAGGTGTTATTTCAGGATTTGTTAGCCCACCCCAGTACCAGCTGCTTACCCTGCAGGGTTAGAGACTTTTTTTTTTTTCCTCCTTGGAGTTTATTCATATTATGCCAAGTGCACTTGCTGGGAGACACGATGCACTTCGCTGTCGTAACTCCAGACTTGGCATCACGATCCCTCTGGTACCATACAGTGGGACTCGGCATCTCATTTTAGTGCCTGGGTTTGAAAAGCACTTCCCACTGGACAAACAGTTGTGCCTGTGTTCACTGGATGAACAGCCTTCTTGTTTGGTGTATTCTTAATCTGATGAGCAAGAAAGGCAATTGTTGTGTGGGATTCAGAATCGCTGACGGTCGTGGATGTTGTTTTCACGTGCTCCCCGTGGGTCTCCCGTGTGAGCTCAGTTGGTAAGGCCAAGATGAGGAGATGGGATGGAGTTATGGGGATGAGGAAGAAAATGCAGAGGAAGCACATGGAGACTAAAGGATTGGGAGGAGGCAAGTGTGGAAGAGACAGGATGCTCCAGATTACCAGCAGCATATACAGTCTGTATAGTGGCTGTACTCCCTGCGGATGGAAAGTAGCTGAGCTGGCAAGAGAGCAGGATTAAGCCTTTCCTTTAGCTGGATTTATCCTACTTCATTGGTGAGAGAAGGCCTTGAAAGAAGTCTCATGTTGTAGTAGGAGATGGAACTGAAGCTAAAAATACTTTTACAGCTGTATGCTGTATTTTAAATAAGAAATGAACCCTGAAAGCACTGAGAGGGAGGAAGGAAGAGAGTGTGTGGATTTACGGTCCTGGAAGGGCTAGAAAGCTGCAGCACTAATTAGTAATGCAGCTTTAGAGACCTACAAAACCATCACCCCTGCATGTGGTTGGTAACTAGCCTGAAATGTGCTCTCTGAAATTAGCAACTAAAGCTAGAAAACTTTCTTTTGGAGCTTCCTAGAGCTACATGTTTGCCTCAATGATGCAGGTTCCATCTCTTGCCTTTCAGTGTACCAGATCTTTTCTGTGCCTTTCAGAAATTGCCAAGCACTATTCTCCAGTCTGGCTTTGCAATGGAAAAGGAGCTCAAGGAACCTGTAATAGAAAACCCTCTTAAAGGGACGTGGCTTCAGGGTTTCAATTTGAGGTAGTCACATACCTCCATTTTGCTTCCAGAATAAAACTTTGTATGAAATGACTGTGGCAAGATGTTTCACTAATAGGTATTGGGTTAATGATCAACAGAGGCTCCCTCAGCCAGCTGCCACATGAAGGACTGGTCAGCACACGCCTTCCTGTGCTCCTACCTGTCAGTGGAGCTTCCATTCCTCCTGAAATGCAAGCTGTGAGTGTGAGGAGTACAAAACAGGCAGGACAGAGTGAGCCCTGAAAAAGTTTTCCAACCATCTTGTTCTCTGTCCAGTCACTTCTGTTTCCACTCTTTAAGGGGTAATATTGCTCATCAAATTAAAAACACAAATGGCCAAGAGAGGAGGAGGGAAAGGGTTGCCTGGAAAAACTCAGGCATAGAAAATTAGTTCTTTTTTTTTTTTTTTTTTCCCCAGCCTTCTATCAGATTCTTTGAGGCATTATCTGTGCTTTGCAACAGCAAAGGTGAGGTTGGGTGTGGTATAGTGGTGTTCAGTGGATTTTTGTTTGCATCTGTCCAGGCTGGGGAGAGGGTTTTCAGCTTGATTGTGTTTTCATCATGCTTTTTTCTCCTGCTACTTCCTGTTCTTCCCATCCTCCCTGTGCCTCCATATCAAAGAATATGAGGGAGGCATCTAGGATATTTATAATTCAGCAATTTTTCCAGAACTGTTAATGCTCCATTGCCCTGGAACGGAGCAATACCATTCCCACTTGACAAAGACTTGCTGTACCCGTCAGCCCCAGCTAGTGCAGCGTCCTGTTTCCAGGCTAAGCAATAAGGGCTCTGCAGAGGTAGTCTGCTTGCCTCTGTTACAGATTAATTATGCAGTAACCCGTCTGTTGGAAAGCTCTTTTCCTGGCTTCTGTCAGTGGCCTGTTCTGGTAACACAAGGCATCTGCATAAATGTTGAATTCCTTTCAAGTGCAGCACTGCTCATTTTGTACCTTCAGCAGCCTGCAGTGCTCCTGCTGCAAGGGAAACTCTGTGCTGTGGAGGGGGAATGTATTTCCTACAACTGTTTCTGTCATTTGCTGCTGTTCTGCTCTGTTGAACACTCTTTTTGTGCTGTACAGGGAGTAGCTGATCATACTCTGGCTGCTGTTCTCTTTAAGGTCCATTTCTGATGTATTTTTGTAGCAATGCCTTTTCCTGCTATAAGTACAAGTGTGTCTGTTCTGTCAAAACAAACCTGCATGTTGTTTTCCCTCCAAAAGTAATGCAAGCACATCTCCAATGTCGTTTGCTCTCAGTAGGGGAGAATCAAGGGAGTGTGTTGGAATACAGCTTGTGGTGACAGCCACAGAGGAGGTAAAGGCTCTCTGATCCACAGAAACCTGCTCCTGGCAGTGGGAGCCTGTGCTGACATCTCCCAGGGGCTTAACCAGCACCGTCTGCTGCTGCAAAATGCAGAGCTCTTCCCTATTCTGCTTTTAACCAAGATGTAATTTATGAAATTACATTTCTCTGATTAGGACAAGTTGCATCATGAGATATTGGTTGCTCTTAGGAAATTGTTTTTCTGCAGCTGTGGCTCCAGAGGAGCAAAAGCAGCTCTAACTGCTCTGTCTCAGACCCTTTTCTCTCCCCTCTTGCTGGCTCTGTCAGTCTGGCATAACACCAGTTCTGACACTCCCCAGCTGGGGCAGAAGGGAAGGGATTGTTGGGAGAGGCAGAGTTTAGAAGTCCAAGCCCGTCACCAGCAGTACGGAGATGAGTCAGGGGGCACAAGCTTTTCTCAGCAGCCTCTTCTCATTTGCAAACCTCTCCTGCTGAGTGGCCTTTTTGCTGATAAACCCCGACAGCGATAGATATCGATGGAGGGGACATCCAGGGAGAATGTGTTTGGAACTTGTCTCACAAACCAGTGGCCTGGTTTGTGCTGCTGAATGGTGCCTTTATAAAGGAGCCGTGGTAAAGCACCTGTGCTCATTGTGGAATGGAAAAGCTGCTGTTAACACATAAAGGGCTTTCTCCTGGACTGTTGGGTTTGTTTTGAGTAAACATGCACTGTATAGAAGTGACTCACAGGGAAACATGTCTGAGCATGGTAGGGTGTTACCTCTTGGGTAACTAAACCTACTTTTAGCACCAGGGTTGACTTCAGGCAGCTTATTTACTGGAGGGCTCTTCAGCATGTTCGAGCCAAATTGCAGTGATGTTACATCACACGGTGTTAATGAAATTATTCCAGAAATGAGCTTGGCCTCATGTGCAGGTTAATTTGCACTAGAAAGACTTCTCTGGCAAACTCTCCTGGTTGAAACAGGGTTGATATTGGCAAAAAAAAGTCGCTTAATTATTCTGGCATCAGTATGTTTTCACGTGCCATAAATCTGCCTTGGAGGCAAAAGGATTTGTCTCTCTACATCACTTGCATTAGGAATGTTGTTCCTAGTCTTGTGTTGATTCCCTTCAGGGTTTTATTTGCCAGATTTACTATCTCAGCAAAGCCTTGAAGTATTGAGCTGACCCACATCTTGATTTTTCTCATCTTAGGGGGCATGTGTGGATTTCTTTTGATTTTGAAAGGTAGAGTGTTTTTTTTTTTTCATAAATAGCTTGTTTTCTTCATAAGAGCATCTTGTTTTGAAACACAGCTTTCTTGTGTCAGGGAGTTGTAGCCATGTCTTGTGCCCTGTGTAGTGGGGACATTATCAGAGTTCTCCTTGATGGAGTTTATGTTGCTGTCTTTCTTCACTGGGAATTTAAATTTGGTCAGCAAAAGGCAAATCTGGAATCTCTCAGAATGACAGCTAGCACTTAGGGGATGAAGAAAGTTTATAAATACACCAGCAATGGATAATCAGTGTGTCTTCATTTTACATCTGTGGTCTGCCAGAAGTGAAAAGGCTTTCTAGAAAAGCTACAGTGTGATACAGAAACATGTATTGACTCTGAAATGTGGTGGATTATTCCACCTTAATCTTGTAAGCATCTGTACAGAACAAACCTTAGAGGTTTTCTGAAGCATTTGGGACCTTATGAAACTTTGATTCCACCATCTGTTAGAACCAGAGGGGAAATTTGAATCGTGCTTTGTCCAAAGGGCCAACAAACCCTTGGAAGAGTTGGGATTTCCCCCCCCCCCCTTTTAACTTTTGTGGGTTTTACTGTGCAAGTGAGTTGGTAATGAGCCTGAACACCCCTCAACCCCCCAGTAGCATGGAAGTCTCTCAGCTTGGGGTTTGCTCATGCCCCTGTAACTCCAGCTGGCTTGGCTGGAGGTGCAGGTAAGAGTTCATAAGCAGTACCTTAGTTAAGTTGTCCCCATACCTGTTTTATGCACTGAGCGCTTTTGATTGTTCAGTGGTTGTAGCTGTGGAACGTTAGATCTGAAAGGTGTTTATGCCCAGAGTTAGACAAGTTCTTCAAAGTGTGCTGGGCGTGAACTGCAGGGTAGCCCAGGCTGGGGCTGGGACAGCACATCTGGGACAGGCTGGAGAAGGCAGCACCAGCACACAACAACCTCAGCGAGGTAGCTGGTGGTGACCTGGGCAGACTGAAGTGGAATCCAGTGCAGACCTGCTCTTGTTTCTTCTGCAACTGAAATCCTTGTGAATTTGCTTAAGAGAGGAAAGCACTGGTGGTGGGCTGGGCAGCCTGGCACATGGCTTGTTCTTGGCTAATCCAGCCCCAACGTAGTCTATCGGAACAATAGAAGTAGGAGTCGGTGTGGTGACTCAGTGCATGATCGGAGTTCAAAAAAAGCAAATGCGTCTTTCAACGTTCAATACGTACGTTATTACAGACTTGTGCCCTAGTAACTGAGTCATCTATCCAGTTATTCCATTCTCTGCACTAAAGAGTTTGGTGGTTCTTTGCTTGTGATGTTTTTGCTCCTGGCACACATCCCTGGCCTCAGACCAAAAGGAGCTTGTGCTCTGTAGATGTGGCAAGAAGTCCTTGGATATGTGCTGCTCCGTGTTGGTCTGCCTTCAGCACAGTGTGTAACAGTAGATGTATTGCACAGCATTTGCTGTTACACTCCCTTCTTGGCCTTGTTTTCCTGATGTCCAGCTTTTCTTCTTTGCTTTGAGATGACAGACTGTAAATTACAAATACCTCAAAGCACAGTGGCTCTGCTGGGCATGTCCCATCTGCACAGCGCCTTGTATTGTCCCTTGCTGCTTTGCAGCTGAGTCTGTTAGAATTATTTCCCCATGCCTTCTCCCTGCTCCACCCTTGTTCAACTCATCTGACTTGTTCTATAGCTTAAATTTTAAAGGGTCATTTTTCTGACTTTTTTTTTTTCCTCCATTTGGCACAATTTTTATTTCTTTATGCAGCTTCTGCTGTAGCACTCAGTCACCAGCTGAGCGCAATTTTTTAATAACCTCCATTGTTTCTTTTAGTATTTTTAACATAGTTCATGTTAGGAGTAGATTAAAGGTTTTAAGATTTAGATACAAGGAATGATTGGAAATATTTTTTTCTAGAATAACCCCCAAAGGTTTTAAAAGCCCTGGATGTACTGGAGAGTTTGGCTACCCAATACAGTGATCTGGAGTACGTGGGATGAACTGCACTGGAAAACTCTTGCCTATGGGACATTGTGCATGAGGTGCAGCATTTCATGTCTGTCACTTATAAAAGACACGTGTCTGG